>NC_136485.1:166289460-166889460 GCF_053919585.1 Euprymna scolopes | reverse complement strand
GATTTAAAAAACAAATTGAGAAAATACAGACAAATCTTTATGTTGTATGTTAGGCATCTCCAAATTCTTGTTTAAAATCGCTAACTATTTTATAATTGTGTATAATTTTTATGTATGGATGACTAAAGATGTTAAAATAAATAATGGCAGCAACGTTTTTTTGTTTTGTTTTTTTTGCTATTGTTTATTGTGTAAATTTAATTAATTAGAGGCCTCCATACATTTTTTTGAAAATAGGTACTAAAATTAAGTTGACCCCCTAGAAATAAAAATCTTAATAAAAATACTTTAAGATGTAGTTGAATTAGCTATTCCGAAATTGACAAGTCATTTTTTTTTTATATTAAAAAAAAAAAATTTTTTAAATTGAAAATCCTTACTAAAAAATGTATGTTTAAAACTTCACATCACGGAATAATGAAATTTCATTCTATTTAAATCTTAAAAATTAATTATTGTTTAGAATTTTTTGTTGTAATTAAATTAATTATATTTTAAGAAAAAAAAAAAAACGTTGATTTTGTTTTTTAATATAATATTATTGATTTTAAGTACATTTTTTTTACAACTTCAAGTTAAGTGAGATTATATATATATATATATATATATATATATATATATATATATATATATATATATATATATATATATATATAACTATTTTTAAACTCTTCAGCTTTATAAAATGTCGCAATTTTTATGGGCCTACACTTATTTTGTTTAGTTTTCGTAGCATGCAATACGGAAGGGGAGGGGAGGTAGAACACTTAAGAAAAAAAATTCTCATCACGTATTTAACAAAAACTGCTGTTAAAATAGAAATTAATTTAAAAATGAATAAGTATTGAGCATTTCATGAAAATCTGATTATTAGTCGAGTTTTGCTATTTTTTAAATTTTTAATTTTTTTTTTTTTTTTTCGACACTAGTGATAAGTACACGTACATAAAGATTTTTTTAAGTGTAATTTAAATAAGCACCAGAAAAAAATTTACTTTGTGGAATCTTAAATCTGGCTTGCATTGTTCCTTATTCCGTCAGTCAAGACGGAACTGTTAAAAGCGTTGGCTTTTAAGTGATAGCCCTTCTTCTGGGGGAAGGGGGGTTATGATAACTAATCATTTAACAATTTTACCTGTTTATGGAGGATGAGATCAGAAAAATTTACCCTCGTAGATTAAATGAAGGATTTAGATTAAAATTTCATACAGATACCAAAGTTTGAAAAGACAAACATAGAAGTCAGAGGTTACATGACCCAAATGTGACAATATTTATTGGAGCATCTTTTGTTCTGTCAGTGAAGGAGAAATTCTAGATTAAGGTAATTTTTATTTTTGTTCTAATGTGTCTCTCTTTAGAGATTCTCTACATTAAAAAAACAACCTTGTGTTTCACTACCCTCGTGGGGAGAAAAATAAATAGAAAAAAAAATGAGAATAATTGTCCTAATAATCTAAATACATTTATTTTTTTTTACTTTATCAAAATATTAAATTCAAGTTTTTTGTTTAATAACAAATCAACAGCATATACTTTGAAAGAATTTGGGACGCTAAAGCATACAAACCTCGTCATAATATCATATGGAGAGAGTTAACGTGTACGTTATTGAAGATGTATGAATTGTATGCATATTTGTTAGTAGCCAAGAAGCACGAACGATAAACATTTAAGCAACGTTTGGAAATTAGTAGAAAAAGCTTTTACGCAATTTTCTTTGAATTGAAAACCTTATCTTTTTAGCCCATAATTTGGGGTAGTGCTAACTTATAAAATCCATTTAAAGTCGTATGAAAAAAAATTTAACAAAAAATCCAACAATTAAAAAAAAAAAAAAACATGAATTTATGATGATGTGAAGAGCAGAAAAGACGAGAAATCAAACGGAGTAGAACAAGTAGAAGCTAAGTATGTCGAACAGATGGAGACCAACGAGGAATTGAAGAGGAAACTGGTTGTTTTATCAAAGAGCATTTTAGAAACGACCCAAGAAGAAGAAAAAGAAAAAAAAAAGAAACCTTTCTAGGCTAACACCTGATGAGTCTTGGAAAAGAAAAAGAACTTTACACCACCCCCACCCTTCTTCCAATACATACAGCTGAAAAGCAGCCAATGTGGGTGGATAATGATATATGGGATGTTTCAAAACAATAAAAATAAAAAAATAAAATCCAGTAAACCCCAAAATCTGATGATACGGATTAGAATAGTTTAAGGAACAAGACAAACTACAATGAACCTTATTTAAAGATTTATTTATGGATGAAGGAAAATGTGTTATAAATTAAACGGAAAGGGGGGCAATAACCTGCAGAATTCTTTCACTAAAAATATCGATTTTTTTCGATAGAAAGAGAGAGTGAAAAGAGAAAAAAAGAACTACACGAAGATTTCTATCAATAAGAGATCTGCACTGCGACTGAGTTTATCATTATGCAACTAGCTAATATAAATACTCGACGTTACCCGGGAAGCCTTTTTACTTCGGTCTCTCTATTTTATTTGATTTTAGTTGTCACTTGTGCATTTTAACATTCCGCAGCTAATTTAGAAAAAACATTTTTAACATAGGGAGTTTTGTTAGCGATTCTATTGCACGAACTGAACTCTCCTAAAGGTTTTTGCTTGTGGATGTTAAAATGCACAAGTGCCTATCTCTTCCTATTTTTTTTTTTTTTTTTTTTTTTTTTTTTTTTTTGCAAAGAATATTCATAAATAAAAGAAAATAATTTAGAGTTATACAAGAGCGAGAAATACGCATACACTAGATCAGGGATCGGCAACTAATTCAACCCTGTATTAAAATCATAGGTTGCGGGCCGGATGAGGGTAGGGTCATTATTAATGACAAATTAAGGAAAATCACATATACAGGCCCCTGTCAACTTAAATGTTTAAAATTATAATTAAAATAAGTAATCAGAAAAACAAAAAATCTAAAAAAAAAATTAAACACTTAACTAAATTTAGTTGTTTTTTTAATACTTCAAAGTGTTAAAAAAAATAAAAATAAAAATCAACGGAAGTAAAATGGATGAACTCATGCCATGTATGTTTGAAAGTGTTATTGAAAATTGTACCACAAACGAAACACATACATACTAGTAAAAATAGTTGCAAGTATATGCCCTTACGTACGTACACATGCAGCAACATCCACACATTCAGGAAGCATGAAACAAAGCTGTCAGAGATAACATTGTCCCTTTGAAGTGTCTCCGCCTAATGTCTGTCGCGGCCGGTCGTTTAAATCAACTATCAGTTTGTTTATTTTTTTTATATTTACGCAGAAATAGAGGTGATTGGATTTTGATAGTGTTTTTGCAATCATAGTATTCAAATTCTGCTAGGTGGATCAGAGGAAGATAATGCTACACCTTTTGTTAACATGAGACGAGGCTTTCGCATTTAAAAGCAGAGTCATTATTAATCAGGTTAGTGGGCCGGATCCAGCCGACGGGCCGTACGTTGCTGACCCTTGCCCTAGATCTTGTCTGATAATTGTATTAATACGAAAAACGAAAAAAAAAAAAAAAAAAGCTATGAGAATTGTATTTACTATCTAATACTAAAAAAGTAAACAATGTCATTTATTTCGTTATATCATTGAAAAATGAAAAAAAAAAAAAAAAAGAAAGAAAAGAAAACCGAACAATTAGTTTTTGTCAACATATTGCGAATCTAATGAGTGACCGACTTAACATTTTTGACCGAATTATTACTAACTACTTGCAACTATTGCGTTGGCCGAGAGTATTCAGCTTTTTTTTTTTCTTTTTTTTTTTTTTTTGAACTATTAAAATATTGAAGGTCCAACTTGTTTACAAATAAATCGAAATGCATTTTGAAGGATTTAATTTCGTAATGAAATCTTAATAGGATATTTTAACTTTGTTTTTATTTTATGCTATTGCGTTTCTTATTTAAAAAATGAAATGTAAATATAAGTTACGTTGACACGAGAAATAAACAGACAATTTTATTAACAGATTATTGAGCTTTTTATCAGATTTTAATTTTCCAATTTAATTTCGTCCTAACAACCATTTTCTATCAATTTTAAACATTCTAAATAGATTCTGTAACTTATTTTTGTTCACATCTTGAAGGCAGTCGGTGCGTGAGAAAATTTAGTCTAATTTAGTTTATATCTTACGAAAAGCAAAAAAAGAATCGTAATACTCTACTTTATAAAACCCGACATTGATATGGGACAATAACAAAGAAGCAACCTTAGAAGTTAGCGTCCCCATTGATACCGGGTTAAACAGAGCTGAAAAGGCAAAGATAACGAAATACCAAGGTCTTATGTATGACATGAAAAGAATCTGGAATCGTAAGATCTCTATCATTCCAATATTATAGAAGCAATTGAACTCTTATAAAAGAATTTAAAAAACAACCTGGCAAATATACCCGATGAACCAAGTGCAAGAGATATTAAGACAATTGCACTTAAAGGAACAATCAGAATCTTAAGATCCCTCGGTTAGAATATCTGAGTTAGCGGGTGAATGTTTGACATCCGGTAGAATGCTTCATCCCCAGTTTGAACAAATCGACAAGAAAAATAATAAAAAGAGAGAAAGAGAACTTAAATGTCTACTAGACACTATTCCTCGACTGTCTAAGGTCTCTCAACCTAGCATGAGGATACTTTTCCCAACAATTAAAACCCGGACCAAATATTTTAAAAAATCACATAATATGCGTGGCCCAAATAAGATTTCCTTGGTATGGATGATCTACACTAAGTGTATCAGAAATTTGGAGGAATTTTTGACACCCCTAACAGAAAACTGCGAATAAAATATAAAAAAAACTTGTAATTTCTCTTTTTAAAGTGGGTTGTTTATTTTCTGTATGGAATATACTTCCAAAATAAACTATAGTTATATATAGTATAGTTGTTTAAAAAATAGAAATATTTTTATTTTTTAAAAAACAGTGTTTACAAAATGCCAGTGTGCCTTCATGCAGCCATTTTTTTACGTAATAAAATCAATTGAATTTTACGAGTTAAATATTTTTCAATTTTTAAACTTTAAAAATCTATAAAGATTTTTCTATTGGTTCAATTTTTACGATATTTTCAGGGTCAATGTGAAATTTTATGCTCTTTCCAATAAACCAAATATAATACTTTAGAGAAACGTTTTTTTTCAAATTCACCCCCTCCATTTTTAAATTTCTATTAAAATTTTAACAATTTATGTGCCAAAGTTTTATATATCATAAATGGAAGATAAAAGATCAATAAAGAAAATATTCTAATTTAAAACAAAAATAAAAAAAAGAATAGTTTTTTGGAAATTTATCTGTAAAATCCAAAGTTATCTAGTTATTTCTTATTTTATAAGTTAGCACTACCCCAAATTATGGGCTAAAAAAATAAGGTTTTCAATTCAAAGAAAATTGCGTAAAAAAACACACTGATTTTTTTTTTTTTTTTTTTTGATGAATGCTCATGTCATGCTTACATCGTCAAGTAAATACCAGACGCTGACGGCAAATATTTCTATTCCATTGAATGTTTTCTTTTTTTTTAGATATTAAAAAAAAAAAAAAAAAAAAAAAATTTAGTCGATAAAGAAGTATTAAAATATATCAATCAAAAACTCGTGTATTTCATTAAAATAAAAAAATTAAAATTAAAAAAAAAAAAAAAAAAAAAATCGATGAAGCGGATTTTTTGTTCTAGGGGAAAAACTTATAAGTGAATGTGCGTTTCCTTTTTAACTACGGAGGATGAAAAATACTAATTAATACTAATTTTGGTTAACACACGCAATAAAAAATGAGACATTATGTCCCTTGGACGAATCCGTATTTCATAAATTTCATTTTAGCAGCAAAACACAGTTTCGCGCAAAACACGTTGCAAAAATACAATTTTTTACGACCCTTGCTTTAAAAAATCCTTGAAATTTAAAATATAAATATGGATAAATTCTTAACAATGAAGGATGGAAATACCCATTTAATAGTATATTCTTTAAGTTATTTTTTTGCACTTGCTTTATATATATATATATATATATATATATATATATATATATATATATATATATATATAAAGCAAGTCAAAATATGTTGGTTTTCTTTATATTTTTTTTTTAAAGAAAAGCGTTTTAAAAAAACAACTATTGCATAATTTGCTATTAAACCTGTTATTTTTTAAAAATTTGGTCTTTGTTCCTTTAATTGGAAAAAAAATTAGGGTTTGAATTACATTTTTCAAGTAGTTATAAGCTTCGAAAAATAGTAAGTTGAATTATTAAAGTTCTGATCATTTTTAATGGCCACTTTCTGACACACCTAGATCTACACTGGTTTTTACAAAAAAAAAAACTAGTAGGGCTTTCGAGGTTAGGGAGGATTATTCCAATAACCGTTCTTAACATAGGGATGTTGGGATTTTTTTTATTATACGTTGGTACAATGATACTTTGCCCTTTCTTTTATTTTTCCCTTTTAAATCTTTCCTTTACTTTTTCTTTATCTGCCAAGAATCATGGAAAAACCGACTTTAAACTGCACAAGTACCGAAGTTTGACAATGAGTACATTTTTTTTTTGTTTTTTTTTTTTAATTAAAAGTGTTGAACAATACAAAGTACAATTTTAGGTACTTATGTATTTTTGGTACCGTGCTGAAAAATTGTTTTATTTACAAAGCCATTTTAACCTTCGGAAAGGGAGGATGTTTTGTCACTTGTAGAAAAACCCGAAAGCACTATTTACAAATAGCGCGGTACCGAAAATGCATAACCAATGTAGAGGATGCATATGGTGACAGAGCGCGATACTATTTGCCATCATATGCATCTGAGAAGGCTGAAGCACAGATTAGTTAGTAAACAAGTTTATTTAATAATAAATAAAAATCGAAAATTACAGGATAATAGGACTTATTTTTTTCTAGATTTCTTAAAGATGGGTATATCTACGGATTCACAAACATCACTACATAGGAACGATTTTCGTCTCGCATTTACATTATTTTTGTATGCTGTAAAAAATTTGCAAAAATTATTAGCAGTTTATTTAAACCTTTTTTTAAATGGTAAAAAAAGTTAGGATGATAATATTAAATTACACTTACATAGTGTTACATACGGAGGGGGGGGTTAAAGCTGTGGCTAGCGTTCGAGGTACATATCATTATTACACTTATTAAAAAAAATAAAACAACTGATTAGGCAACTTTAGCAGTACAGACCTTAGTAATTAAATATTTGGCCAACAACAAAAACAGACGTATTTGAAATTTTTACGGAGAGGGGGGGTGCTACTACCGGGCAACGGGTCCTGCTAGTATATATATATATATATATATATCTCGCTAGATTCAGCCACTCTAATGAGTCGTAGACGACGAAACACGTGTCAGTGGATAATTATATTTTATAATAATATATATAACCTACGTAACTAAATATGGAGTGAATAAAAAGAATTGTTTCTTTTAGACGGATGAAAAATATTAAAATAGAAGTTATGATTGGCCCAACTGTCCTTATAGTACAATTGAACCCAATCATTGATTGGGTTCAATTGTACTATAAGGACAGTTGGAATAGCTCATCAATTTCATTCTACAAATGTTGATAAACAGATTCGGAGTCTAAAAAAAAAAAAATCAAATAAATATAACTTTTATTGAGGGAAAAAAAAAAACTAATTTACTTTTAAATATTTATAAAATTTAACTTTTATTACAAATCAAACATTTATTCGTCGCGGTTATTTTCTGTTCGATAATTTAAAAATTATCTAGTTATTTCAATTTTTTTTCTTTCTACTTCGTTAAATTTTGGTAAAAGTAATTTGGTATTCTTAAATAACATTTGAAAATCAATAAAAATATTCTTCGAAGAAGAAAAATATGGCCGATTGAATCAAAATTTAACTTCAGTCATTAAAGGGTTTTGTCCAGAATTCACCTATATTTAAAAAACAAATATTTTTATATATTTTTTTATATAAAAAATGGAAAATCTGTACGAAGTAATTTCTGTTTATATAGAAAATCGAAAGTTGTGCATTTATGTTACCGCGCTAAAATAAAGTAAACCGATTAATGGGAATTCGCAGGCATGACAAATCTCAAATTTTTTATTTTTCAGTTATCTCCCTTTGTTTCTGTACATTGTTTTCAAAATTACGAGAAGTCGCTCCTTGAATACTTATAAAATTTGATTTTTATTTAAAAATAAAACTACTTGATCAATTAATGTGATTTTTTAGGAATATATTTTTGTTTCGCCACGCGTACGTGTTTTATTTATTTATAATATGAGTGAATTCTCGGCAAGAACCCATTAAAGTACATTAGTGTTATTTTAAAACAAGCTACAATTTAGACTACAAATCAATTTTATCCAACATCTGTTTGTTCTCCCAGGCGAATTGGATGAAATATTTAAACGGTCCCTATGCTACAATTGAACTTAAACCGTATGTTTTAAATACTAAAAATAAAACAATAGAAATATCGGGTAATTTACAATAACGCCGCTATTGAAAAAAAAAAGTCATATTTTCTAAATAATCCAAGGTACTTATGCATCTATGTTACCGCGCTGATAAAGCTATTCTTAACATGGTGGCAGGACTATTCTGTACTTTCATCTAACAATTTAATAAACAAAAATATCGTAAAAATTGAATTTAACTTGAAAATATTATCTAAAAAAAAAAGGTAATATTATACAAACACCGTGACAGCGAATTAACCCTAACCCTGTCACGGTGTTTGTATAATAATACCAAAAAAAAAAAGAAAAAAGAAAAAATAGCATATTTAATAGCACCTAATCCAACTTTTGGCCCGAGAATCCTAAAATCGTAGAATCTTGGCGAGTTTCGATAACAAGTAGGTTTTATTTTATTTCCAAATCTGATTTGCTGCATAATAGAATTACGGATGTTGCCATTTTTTTTTTTTTTTTTTTTTTATGACCGAGTTAAAAGTACGGCAGCACAAAATGTTTACCATATTTGACGTTTAGATACACAAGCCATCAAAAACAACATTTACGCAATTTCATTTGTTTAAAATATATATATATATATATATATATATATATATATATATATATATATATATATAACGTTTGGCGCAATCTTATGTAATTAAGTCAAATTAAAAAATTAAATTATTTGTTATACAATCAAAATTCATCGAAATTTTACAGCTTGATTATTAGAATACTCACGCAAAAAAATAAAAAACTATTTTCTTTATAAATATGGCGAATTTTTCGGTTCCATTGTACTATAGAGGCTGTTGGAATATCTTGACCATTTTACTAAGTATTCGCCCACATTTTCGATAAAGCCAAGTCTTGTTCTTAAATTATATTTATTGTTTAAAATTAAAATTCTCATTTAGTTTTTAAAGCCATAAGATTGAGCTTTAAATGTTGTAATCGTTGGCGGCCATTTTTTGTTATTTTTACGAAAAAGAAAAACAGGCAAACAAACAAGTTCGAGTGTAATTTAATAAAAATTAAGGAAATTAAAACAAAATAAAGTTATTGTTGTGTAAGTTTTCAGTGTCCAAATTTACTCAATTTCTAGTTTTAAAATTATATTGCAATTTCAATTGAAGCTTGCATAACTAGGTAAACATATAGTACGTAAAGAGAGGAAGAAAAAAAATCAACATATACATAGAATGAATAAATAAAACAATCGATATTAATTTAAAAATCTTTGTATTTTTACTTGGTTTCATCTTAAATCGCAATACAATTTTTATATTTTAAAATCGAAATCATATGAATGACGTCTTCGAGAAGAGAATTTTGGACGCTGAAACCGTACAAAACAAGCACTAACAAAAATTATAGGGGGAAAAAAGCCGCAACTAGTAATAATTTAGAATAAATTAAAAAAAAAGTACATTAGAGTTGTATTTCAATAACAAGAATTGATATTTTCATTCAACATTTGGACGAATGCCAAGTGAGATAAGCTAAAGAATCCTCATAGAATTGAACGGGTTTTTCCATGGCGGGGTTATTGTAAAGCGAAGAAACAATATGGCATGATGTGGGAAGAAATAAACAAATATGGAATGGGATAATTTCGAAACAAATTATGGTTAACTGGGTTCTAGCATGAATCATTCTAATAATATCTTGGATTATGAAATGAAGATTGCTACTTGTGCAGAAATAATAGACTGTGCTGACTGAAATAATAACGTTACATTTTAGGAACCCATTCTCAACATGATTGCGTTTTGTAAACTATTCTGTACTTTCACCTAACAATTTAACAAGATACCGTAAAAATTGAATGCAACTTGAAAATCCTATCAGAAAAAAATCTAAAATAAAAGGGTCTGTGTTTTGTTTTGCATAATTATCTTAAGTCAGACGAAACACGTTTTCCTCAAGTCAATACTTTACTTCGATAAACATCAACATTGTTTTATGTCCATGCGTTATCTTGAACTTTTCAGCTTTAATATAGCTGCCATTAAAATAACATTATCTTAGACAAACTAGTTGTGCTTTTATAACAAGTTAACTCAATTTTTATGTGAGCATTTGTTTGTTTAGTAAATTGTTAGGTGACAAAATAGTCAACAAAGCGCCCTTCCCCATATTAAGAATGGGTTTCTGAACATTATTTCACCACGGTTATTAAACTGCAGAAGTATCCAATTTGCTTGCATTTAATTAATGGCGGTCAATGTTCAACCTCCAAAGAGTGTTTATTCCGAAAGCCGTCTTTAGCATGGGGAGGAGGGTTATTCCGAAAGGCATTTTCTTATTTTCAACCTCCTCGTAATCAACTTCTTAAAAGTAAGTCTTCAGGTGGTCCCCCACTTCCCCAATGCACTCTCACCTTAGTGACTACACAAATTATAATTTTGATCAGAACATTAATTTAACAAATTTGTTAAAGAACTAGAATTTTAAAGATCGTTCCAATGACAGCCATCTTAAAGCAGAAAAGTTAAAGATAATCAAAGTTTTTATTTACCCCCCTCCCTCCTCCACGATAGTCGAGTTAGACACAAGGTTGTTTGGGGCATGTTTTGCAATAGATAACAGAACGAAAAAGTGGTCAAGAAAACAAATAAATGTTATCAAAGACAAGTTATTCTTTTACCTACATGGACAAGTTTTTTCGTGTTTTTAACTTATTTTAAAGCGTGTTGCAAGTTTGAAACGCAAGTAGTGTTGACCATTTAAAACGAAAACAAAGATGGCGACATAAACTCGTCACCAATTAAGTTTTAACAATCCGTCAAAACTCGAATATAAATAAAAATACTGGTAGCAATTCACCAAATCAATATCATCGTGACATTTATTAAATGAATTCCTATCAGTGTTGTATTTTATTTTGAAGTTTTGACCGATTCGCGGGATTTTAAAGTTCATTTATTGTTATCTTTGTTTTCGTTTTAACTCAAACGCTCATCACTACTGGCGTTTCAAACTTAAAATACTTTAAAAGTTAAAAAATACCAAAATCTTATCCGGATAAGTAGAAGAGTAATTTATTTTGCGGTGCTAGTGCACTTACTGATCCGCGCTATTTTTTAATAGTATTTTCAAGTTTAATTAAAGTTTTACGGCATAAAACTTTTACGCTACCTGTTTTTATTCAATTGTTAGGTGAAAGTACAGAATAGGTACATAACACCCTCCCATCCCAATGTTAAGAATGGCTTTCTAAATAATAACATTATTTCAGCACGGATCAATAAGTGTTGAGTACCTATTTTGCTTTTAATAACATTTGTTTTCATGACCACTTTTTCGTTCTGTTTAAAGACATGCCCGGTTTGTTTGTTTGTTTGTTTTTTTTGTTGTTGTTTTTGTTTTTTTATGCGAAGAAAATGCAGTTCACCAAAAAGAGGATACTTTGGATGCTTTAGTCTAGAAGGATTTCTATATTGACTGAAGTGCAAAATCAGAACAGTTGCTAATGCTACACTTTACTCCTATCCAAAAGGAGGCCAAGGATTTTAATCAATAATGAAGTAAACCTCTTTAATTCAAAAATAATGGTTAAAAATGCATTTAAGGGACATTTGTGGGAGGTCATCTGATGTATGATATGAAAAGAAACTGGACTCTTAAGAGTTCCATCATTCCAGTAATTTATAGGAGCCACTAAACTCTTGAAAAAGTATTTTAAAAACTACCTGGCAAATATACCTGGTAAAACAAGTGCAAGAGAGATACAAACAATTGCACATAAAGGGAGGGTTAGAATCTTAAAGAGATCTCTCAGTTGGAATATATGAGATAACGGGTAAATGTCTGGTATTTAGTAGGGTGCCCCATTCCCAACAAGAATAAAATAATTTTAAAAAATTATTGAATAGAAATTTATCTATATATTGAATCTATTGAACCTATCTGGGAATCTTTACTTTCATTTCGCTTTGTTTGACAGAAGTTACTATTTACAATGCCTCCCTACGGGACAGATTTAGACAACAGGGTGTTTTTTTTTTTCACTTGGAGAAAAGGAACAAAAATAAAAATTGTCTCAGTCGTGAAGGATTTATCCTCTGACAGAGAAAAAGAAATTGAAGTGTAGCAAGAAGAACAGATATTACACTTTGATCTTGGCCTGAATTAATGTTTTGATTTCTATTTATAAAACGTATTGGATGTATGGAGCTTCTAAAACTAAAGACAGTTTAAAGATTTTCAAATTCCTTTCGAGTTTCGAAGCGTCACGAAGTAATTACATTTGCTTTAATCAACTATAAACACAAGATTAAAAGAGCAGACTTGTTTACGAAAACAAAATGCATTCTGGTAAATTTAATTACTAAAATTGTTGAGTAATTTTATAGAAAAACTCCCAATAGAGTGGTTGTATGCGCTTTTGGGGATGTCCTGAGAACCATTTCTAACCCCAAAACAGCATAATTCACAAGAGTGATTCTACAAAAAAAAAAAAAAAAAATCACACACACATGTATACAACAGTTTGTGTCTTATTTAAGTGATTTTTTTTTTTTTAATTTGTAGGTTAATACCCTCAGCTTCCAACAACGAGACGAGGCTAGAGATTTTTATCCTGCCCCCACCCCCCAATCAACAGAGATTAGACCATTCCTGTAATGACCTGGTCCTTGTTGATTGCAGTGTAATTCTGTTCTTGTACAGTTCTAGGAGGTGAGGTGCAGGTGCACCCTCCCAGACCTTGCCATCTCTCTTTGTCTATTAATCGCCTGAGACGCCTTTCCTGGGAAATGCCGACGGGGTTGCCTAGGCATTTTTTTTTTTTTTTTTTTTTTTTTTTGCGGGTCAGAGTGCCTCTCAGGGGCGCTAACTTCTCAATCCCACTTTCCGGCCCTGAGGTCAAAGTTCTTGCAGTGGGAGAGAACTAAACCCCCCCCCCAAAAAAAAAAAATAAATAAATTTAAGAAAATAAAATTAAAAATAAAAATCGCGAAATTATTTAAATTTATATATTAAACTAATCCGTCACTCTAAATTCTAAAATATTTTTTCGCTTTCCGGTGTGTATTTTTAAGGGTGGTCACAAGTAACCACCTAAAAAATGTAGAATTACGTTTTGGCGGTGGGGCGCCGGGGCGGGGTAGTGAGGAACGATTTTGAGAATTCTTCAAAAATACCTTTTTAATTTCAATAAATAAATCGATCAGTCATTGAGATAAGAAACATAATAAGCGGAGTTATCTATCAATTTTGGTTATTGTCAAGATTGTCTGCTCTTTTTCACTTCCGGTTTCTGCTCCAATGATGGTGACAATCTAGATATGGTGTTTGATTAATTATTTTCCGCAGAAACCCACCCCTAATTTCCCCATGTTAAGAATGGCTTTCTTGTTCGCTTGACCATATTTAATTACCGAGCAAAGTGGACAGCAGAAACTAGAAATTAAAAAGAGCAGACAAGTTTGAGCTTTTTTCTAGAAGCAAAGTGTAGTATATGTTCTGATGCTAGTGACTGCTACAGTGCTACACTCTGACACTCCATTTTTTCTGTTCTATCGATCAATGAAGGAGAATTTTTCTAGATTAAAGTAATTTTTATTTTTGCATTAATCCAGTGCTATCCTTTTGAGGGATACTAAATTTGACTCACACGAAAATCCAATTTTGACCTTGTGGGGAGACAATTAGGGACAAAGGAAAACTAGAGGTAAAAATAAATACTTATGATATAATCACGTTGACACACCTGTTCTCGTTAGATCACCGAAGTTAAGCAACATTGATCTTGGTCAGTACTAAAATATAAATCCCAGGCGCTGTATGTAGAACCTCGACACCTCTTTGCTAGAATTGGAAAAACCTAACATCGTAATCTCCCCTGATTGGGATATACATGCGACAGTACAGGAGACCGCTTGTGAATTTAAAATTCCCTTGCCACCTTCTCCTTCAAAGGAAGCCGCTTCAACTGGTTTAAAAATAAATAAATACTTACTGGTCTATTATGTGTACAGGGGTCTGCTCTATGGATGAGGAAGAGGACGATGCTGTCGCAATTGCAGTGTTGTGGTTTGTATTTTCAGGATTCCCATTGTTTGAAGAAGTGCTTATTTCGTTATTTGTTGACGATGTCGACATTGTGGTTCTTCCGCCTCCGTCGCTAGTAGTGTCCGTATCACCATCGTCATTATTGTTGATGTCGTCGTCGTTGTCGCCACCGTCGTGACGTTGGTTGGCGTTGGCTGCCCGGACTGCGGGCCATTCGATTTGACAACCGGAGGGTCGCAAGGTGAAGCACTGGGTGTTCTTGTTTGTGGCCACCACGTGGAGGAGCTTGAGGCAGTCGCGCACTTGGCTGGTATTGTGCGAGTCGAACACAATCTCCGTCTGTCGCACGAAGCGGCCACACTTGGCGGAGAGGAAGCGCGATCGGCGCCGACGGACGGCCGAGCCGCTCAACTCGAGCACGAGCCGCGGCCACAACGACGGGTGGAATAGGCAACATCGCCAACGTTTGCAAACCGTGCTGGCACGCACCCGGTCCTCGAGCGAAAGATACGAAAGAATGTCCACCACCAGGATACTGGGCAGAAATGCCCACGTCGCGTTACTGTTGTTGTTGGCGACAATAGTAGCGTTATTAGCCGTACTATTGTTCTGTTGCTGATTAGGGTTATTATTATTGTTGTTGTTATTGTTGTTAGTATTATTGTTATTGTTATTTGTTCCTGTAGTGGTTTTTGTATTAGTGATAGTTGGACCCGCTGCCATCTTTGGCTAGGCGCTCCGGCTTGGCGCGGCGGAGGCTTACATTTGCTCACGTCACGGTCACATGCTTATGACGTCACAGTGACGCAAAAAGACAAGACGGCTCCTCCTGATGTTTTTCGATTTATTATTACTAGTATTAATATAATACTAACGTAATACTATATTTATTATATTATTATTATTATTAATAATAATAATAATAATAATTATAATATCGTTCGAAATAAGCAGTTATTCGAATAATTAAAATGTTGAAACCTTAAATAATACAAATCACAAGCCCAGACTTCCCCTGATGGTTTCAAATTTCTTATTACTAATACTAGTAATAATAAATTTGAAACCATCAGGAGGAACAATTATGATTATTTTTTATTTTTTTATTTTAACGTTTCTGTGGCGTCATAAAAATGCGTGTATTATTAATATTTTTGTTGGGGTACTTTTATGCAGCAGTATCTGTTAAAGAAAATTAAAAAGAATAATAGACAAAAGTTTATAAAAAGTATTAAACTGATTGTTTGCTTTAAATTGTACTGTAGTCCGAAAAAAAGTCTTTAAAATTCATAGTGTAGTACTTCAGTAGTTTATGGACCGTGCTGAAATATTGATGTTATTATTTAGAAGCCCATTCTAAACATAGAGAGGGGACTTATTTAACTATTCTTTGCTTTCACCTAACAATTGAATAAATAAAAAATATCGTAAAAATTGGATTTAACTTAAAAATTCTATCTAAAAAATCAGCATGGTCTGTAAATTGCAGAAGTAGCCAGAGTTTCAATCACTGGCGGTCATTAGTTTTGCTTTATTTGTTTTGTTTTTCTTACATAAAAACTAATTTTATTTTTTGAACAATAAACTTTTTTATTAAAAAAAAAAAAAACTTGAACATCACTGTTCCACAAAAACAAATTTAATTAAAAGCAACAATGAAGACGAGAAAATATAGAGATATTGAATTTTTTTGCTCACACGCTATTCCCAATTCTTGGTCATGGGGCTGCCATAAGTGGACTATTTCTCAAACGGTCATGCTTAAAAAAAGAAAAAAAAAAGTACTTATCCAGTTTATGAACCTAATCTCCGGCAACTCCCCTTCGGCATCTTCTGGCAGGTTACTTTACTTAAGCAATTAGAAGATGCTTAAGCAGCCGCCAGAAGACGACAAATTTAAATGAAAGTGTAAAATTTAATAAATTTCAAGTAAAACGTTTCAAATGAAGATAACTTTAAACACGTTATATCAACATGAAATCCTCTCACCCTTTCTCCATATTAAGAGTTTCTTTCTAAAGAGAAAACAATTGGCACTTGTGCACGACTGCGAAGATGCTAGTTTTTTTGGTTTTCAGTTAGAACATTTGGAGAATGGATAACAGGAGCAGACAAGCATACATTGAGGGACAGAAAACTCTATTTTGTGTTTATATTTACTTTAATTCAATAAATGTGTAACAAACTTTCTCAAAAACAAGGCAACACGCATTCGAAAATTTCAGAATTTTTGCTATGTTATAAAAAAAATTGCATCTCTAATTTGTGTTTAAAAAAATGTATTTTGCGTTATTATGATTTTCTGAAATCTATTGAAAAAAAAACACATATTTATTGTTGTGAGATTTTCGATTTGGTCCTGAAATTGCATTTGTCGGCCCCTACTATGCATTCTCTAAATGTTCCAACTGAAAACCAAGAATGTTGTACCTTTGCACTAATGCACAAGCGCTAATCATTCTTAACATGGGGAAGGTGAGACACAATACACTTAGAATCAGTCATCTGGTAGTCCTCACTTCGGCATCTTTTGAATGCTTAGGTTACCTGATAAAGATGCTAATGCATTACAACCACCACCCAAAACAAAATGGCATATAAAATCTTTATGAGGTCAAATTTTATGATTAAAATCTATCAAAATTTGCTGAAATCATTTTTTTTTTTTTTTTGTAAATTAAATATGAAAGAAAAATGGAATTGATTACTGAGAACCATCAAATTATTCAAATGAAAAAAATCTTATTTTTTAGTTCAATTATTTTTAGTGTGCAATCATTTATATCGGTTTGAAATTGTCTGAATCAAACTTGAAACGTTTGTGACCGTTTGGTGCATGAGAAACAGTCCACTAATGACAGCCCACAGCCACAAATTTGGAATAGCAAAATCTGAGCAAGGAAATTCGATATCGGCAAAAACATAATTTAATAATAAGAATTGTAAAACAATGCCGTTTATTAAGGAAATTTTAATTGAAAATTCAAATTTACAAATGATGAAAAGGAAATTAGAATTCTATTTTAGCCCAGCCCTCCCAAAATCAACAGAGATTAGAGCATTCCAGTGATAACCTGGTTATTGTTAATTGCGGTGTAATGCTGGGTCTTTGTAGTTCTAGGAGATCCACCCTCCCAGGTTTAGCCTTCTTTCTTTAAGAAGGGGTTAGTTTATTGCTAATTGCCTAAGGCGCCCTTATTGGAGCGTGCTGATTTCTCAATTTCACTTCCAGACTTTGGTGTCGCAGTTCTTGCAGTGGGAGAGAACTAAATACTCTTCAGAACAATAAATACAGTTAAATGCAACAATTAATTTTATCGAAACTGTGGGCGAAATAGGTGAGACATATTTTTTATTCTTGTTCACCTCAAAACAAGGCATATTGCTATAATAAAAGGCTACTATTTAGAACTATGTTTGCTTGGGACTATGTGAGAAGATGAGCGCGCTGTAGGCTAGTACATTCAGAAAAGCAAGAAACAGGGAGGGAATTCCAAAGTTTAGCAGCCTCATGGACGAAGCTATTAGAGTAGAAGGCTTTCTAGCATGTAAGGACCTCAACAGTGAAGGAGTGTGATTTTTTTTCAGCGCTTGGAGCTTTGCCAAATGTGAGGCACCTATTAGATTTAAGACTCATTTTTGGACCAAGTCTGAGTCAGAGACTAGTGGTAGATGCACAAGCCCAGATGTGGCAATAAAATTCTATGCATGGGCGAATGGTCCCTATAATATGAGTGAACCAAAAATACAATTTAATAACAAAATTAAATTTTATCTAAAATGTATGCCAGCAATTATTAAAATCATCATTAATTAAAAATTATCTTTTCATTGCAGAATCGCAAATGAAAATTCACAATTCTTCTTGTTCAAAGTTCCTACTTTTATTTTTATTTTTATTTTTTTTTACAAGGTGGTAACTTATCAAGGCCTGGAAGCCACTATGGGATAAGGGTTATTGTAAGTACAGTACGTTAGTGTGGAGATTTAGTAAAGTTTCTATGGGGATATGTAAAGTCTATGTAAAGGGGGATGGTTCATCAGGAATTTGTTTACGTTGGACTTGAAGACATCCAGATTGTAGTCAAGTGGGAAGCAGGCAGACGGAACAGAGTTCCACAGGCGTGCAGTTCTAAGAAAGAAGCTTTGTTCATGGAATTTACATTTTGATTTAGGCATAGATATGGAGTGGGGAAAGTTTTTGACAGTGGATTCAGCTAGACGAGTGTTTTCCGTAAAAGATTTGCGAGGGGGGACCAGAGATTGGAGTTCAGACGAGCACCTACCATGGAAATAACAATAAAACAAAGATAGGCTGCAACGTCTCTTCTGAGGGAGAGAGGTTGCAGGGAAGAGAAAAGGGCATACCCCACTAAGCCACAAAGTCTATTTTGTACTCTGTCAAGGCAGGATAGGCTGTTTTTAGCAGCTCCTGCTCAGATATGGCAGCAGTATTCCATCCTTGGATGTACTTGGCATTTATATAGATAGAGAATTGCATCAGTAGTGAGATATCTTCTTGAGCGGTAGAAGGATTCCACCATCTTTCCAGCGACTTTGGCAACAGACTTGATGTTCGTGTTCCATTTCAGATCAGGAGTAAAGGTCAAGCCCAGAAGCTTGTCAAAACATAGAGCTTCTCCTAGACAAGAGCCATCCATTTCAATTGATGCCAGATGGGGATCAGAGCGTTGATGATGTAAAGATAGGAGTTTGGTTTTAGATGCATTAAAGGTAAGCAGCCACGTCTTCCCCCACTGAACTACGTGCTCGAGATCAAAGGAGAGAGAATCAGAGAGAACTTTGTCATTTACAGCCTTTGATGTGTTGCCATAGATGGTTGCGTCATCAGCATAGATGTCAACGAATGATTTAAGTATGTGTTTAGTGAGATCATTGATGTAGATCAGGAAGAGAGTTGGGCCCAAGATAGACCCTTGAGCATTAATACTGCAGGCCTCTGATTTTTGTCCATCAACCACTATTCTTATGAGCCTATCAGAGAGAAATGATTTAATGATAGAGAACATTTTCAGTTATACCGTAGCTGGAAATCTTGTGAAGTAGGCCTTTATGCCATACCTTGTCGAAAGCCTTTGATATGTCAAAAGCATTTGTTCTAGAAAGGAAGCCTTTGTCAAGAGATTCACTAATCCTATGTGATATAACCGTTAGCACATCTGCGGTAGATCTTGCAGAACCAAAACCATATTGCATGTCACTAAGAAGGTTATTCCTGCTGAGGT
Organism: Euprymna scolopes; assembly: GCF_053919585.1. Lineage (NCBI taxonomy): Eukaryota > Metazoa > Mollusca > Cephalopoda > Sepiida > Sepiolidae > Euprymna > Euprymna scolopes. The sequence goes on along the minus strand of NC_136485.1, from coordinate 166,869,714 downwards.
GGTTGACTATTTCTCTATTTAATATGGATTCCAGCAACTTACTCATGACACACAGAAGACTTATTGGTCTGTACTGAGAGGCAGATAACTTATCACCTGAGTTCTTAAATACAGGGCATACTGATGAGGTTTTGCAGGGTGTTGGAAAGCACTTCTCCTTAAGGCAATGCTTAAATAATTTCGTAAGTATGGGAGCAAGTTCTGGTTGAAGCTTTTTTAACACTATAATTCGGATGCCGTCAGGGCCAGTTGCTTTACTGGAATCAAGGTTCTTGATTAACTTGGCGACCTCATATTTGTATGTTACATAGCGTGTTCTGTGTTATAGGAGGAAATGTGGGTAGTTGATGGCCTTCGTCACATAGGATAGAATTAGCTGCAAAGTTCTTTGCAAATAGTTTGGCCTTGTCTGAAGCTGACGAGATGACCTCTGGTCCATTGATAATGGTTGGGATAGAATGTACTCTTCTGTTCAGGATCCTATTTGTTATTTGCCAAAACTGGTGGGAACCAAGCTGCTGATCAGCTACTTTGGATTTAACAGACTGAGCATATAGCTCTCTTGCATTTTTTATTACTCTTTTACAGTGGTTGCTGGCGTTCCTGAAAGCAGCTTTAGTCTCAGTGCATCTATTACGTTAGTAGCTATGGAAAAAGTGATTTCTGTGCATGATGGCCGCAGCATATTCTGGAGAGAACCATGGCTGGTTGTTAGGTTTTTGTTGGAATTTTTTAGATGGCATGAATTGGTCTATGCCTACAATTAACCATTCGGTCAGGTCTGATACTCTAGAGGACACATCTTTTTTAAACATGGAATGCAGAGGTAGATCAGATATAGCTGTACGGAAGCTATCCCAGTCAGCCATGGAGTATCGGTATACAGTACGACTGAGGGGTATGTCTGGGGACTTAAAACCAAAATCCGTATGATGTATTTCTGCTATGTCAAAATGAAAATATCATGAAACAAAAATCACATAAATTAATAAAATAGTTCTATCTCCTATATAATATTTTGATTACAGAAATTCCCCTCTAAACCAAAGTACCATAGGTTTGCAACAGCAGATGCCACATACATTTATTATTTCTAGATTATTAGCTACTATCTTATGTAACTTTAGACTGCCATTTTAGGCACATTTAGTAATTATAATAAAATCCTATATTACATCCTAGGAGCAATATCATTATAATAACAACCATCTTGAGAGGAAGCAGTTCCTATTTTTCCCTGTAAATAATAAGTCCCCTTCCACTCCCACTTATCACTGGGAGGAATTCTGCACTTCTGATAGATCTGGGGTTGCACCCTTATTAACTGGATCATCTGCTCATAGATATACCTTGATCTTTCCATTTTCAAATCCAAAAATAATAAATTCTCCTTTTTCATATTCTGCCAAATCTCATTGACTGACAACTGACAATTTGTTCATTTCAGAATCTAAATCTTATTACAAATTTTCAAATATGGCATCATTAAATACTGTTTTCTGACACATTGGCACATGCTGATAATCAATCATTTCATCTTTTTTTTTTTACAGTTACATATATTTTTTTTAAAGTACGATTTACTAAAATTCTTTTTTTAGTTATGCTATATGAAAAAAAAAAGGGATTAACCAATTAATATAGCCGAGACCCAGATTTTAATGCACCAGAAACTGCCAATTTATTTACTTCCAAAATCTTCTTATGTAAGGTTTTTGACAGGGTATGGTATGAGGGTCTCCTCAGGAAAATTAGATCATACGGTATCACTGGTAGAATACTTAACATAATTAAATCCTTCTTAGATAAGAGAAAAATCCAGGTTGTCCTCGACGGTCGTACATCTAAACAATATGATATAAATGCGGGAGTGCCCCAGGGGTCTATCCTAGGACCTCTATTGTTCCTGATATTCATAAATGACCTCCCCGACAAAATTGCCTCTGAGATGGGTATATATGCTGATGACACTACACTCTATAACAGGCACGACAGGAAGACAAATGAACACATTTCTAAAGAAATGGCAGAAACACTAGTGGAAGACCTCCAATCTGTAGTGGGATGGGAACAAAAATGGATGGTCACATTCAATGCCACCAAGACTAAACTAGTTTCATTCAATAATTACAGGAAACCTTCTCTACCACCTATAGCAATGGCCAACGACTCTTTATCTGAGAGTACATCTTTCAAACTCTTTAGCCTAATGTTCACAGGAAACATGAGTTGGAACAATTACATTAAAAGCATTGCCAGGGCCGATGCATAAAAGGTGGCCTCTCTCTACCGTGCTAGACAACTACTAACACCCGAAAGTATCCTGTACCTCTATAAGGCCACCATTCGCCCATGTATGGAGTATTGCTGTCACATTTGGGCTGGTGCATCAGCTACTAGTCTCTCGCTCCTTGACAAGGTTCAAAAGAGAGTCGCAAACCTGACAGGCCCTGAGCTGCCATCTAAGCTTCAGCCTCTGTCCCATCGATGAAATGTTGCATCCCTCTGCCTGTTCTACAAGTATTTTAATGGGGAATGCTCTAACGAACTGCAAGCACTTGTGCCCCCACGACGTGAGCACACTCGACAACCCCGACAGGCTGCTAAATCCCACCTCCACACTGTAGAGATCCCTAGATGTAAAATATCTTTCTACTCCAATAGTTTCTTCCCCAGAACCACTAGACTTTGGAATTCCATTCCAGGTCCCTGCTTCCCCAACAGTACAAGTGTAACGTGAACTGACATCTTGCTGCCCAAATCCCTACATAGTACCCCGGTAGTTGTTGCCCCTGATAGTAGCCTCCTACACCAAAGTGGCAATTTGCCTTGTTTGGAGTGAAAATGTAATTAAAAAAAAATGAAATAAAAAATAATTCCAGTACAGATTGGAGGTCATCCTCTAGTGTTTCTGCCATTTCTTTAGATATGTGTTCATTCGTCTTCCTGTTGTGTCTGTTATAGAGTGTGCTTTCATCAGCATATATACCCAACTCACAGGCAATTTTGTCAGGGAAGTCATTTATGAATATTAGGAATAACAGAGGTCCAAGGATAGACTCCCGAGGCACTCCCGCATTTATATCATATTGTTTAGATGTACGACCGTCGAGGACAACCTGGATTTTTCTCTTATCTAAGAAGGATTTAATTATGTCATGTATTCTTCCAGTGATACCATATGATCTAATTTTCCTGAGAAGACTTTCATGCCATACCCTGTCAAAAGCCTTAGATATATCTAGAGCTACCGCTCTACCATCCCCCGCTTTGTCCAGTGACTGGTATATACGTTCTGAGATTACAGTTAGGATGTCTGCTGTGGAACGGGTGTGCCTAAATTCATATTGTTGGTCAGTCAGAAGTTTAACATCTGTAAGGTGATGGACTAGAACTTGACTAATTATTGTCTCAAATATTTTGGCGAAAAGTGGGAGGAGGCTAATGGGGCGATAATTTACTGGGTCAGTTCTTTTGCCAGAATTCTTGAAAACTAGTACTACAGAAGCAGTTTTCCAGCAGGCAGGAAAGCAAGATTCATTAAGGCATTTGTTTAAAGTTTGGAGAGAACTGGAGCTACTTTGGCGGAGCACTTTTTTAATAGCACAGCCGGGATGAGATCAGGTCCACATGCTTTTGCAGTGTCAAGATTTCTTATGATAGCATACACCTGAGAAGGGATTATTTTCAGATCGTCTAGTGTGACGTCTGTCTGCAAAGGAAAGTCAGGGAGAGGGTGGTTAGCAGGGTCCAGTGTGGAGTTGGAGGCAAACCGACTGGCAAGTATGTTAGCCTTCTCAGTTACTGAGCAAACAACCTCATGATTTTTTTGATTTTTTATTACATTTTCACCCCAAACAAGGCACATTGCCACTTTGGTGTAGGGGGCTACTATCAGGGGTAACAACTACTGGGGTGCTATGTAGGGATTTGGGCAGCAATATGTCTGTTCACGTTGCACTTGAACTTCTGCACGTCAGTACAGTTGGGGAAGCAGGGACCTGGAATGGAATTCCAAAGTCTAGCGGTTCTGGGGAAGAAACTACTGGAGTAGAAAGATCTTTTACATCTAGGGATCTCTACAGTGTGGGAGTGGGATTTAGCAGCCTGTCAGGTCTGTCGAGGGTGTTCACATTGTGGGGGCACAAGTGCTTGCAGTACTTGTAGAACAGGCAGAGGGATGCAACGTTTCGTCGATTGGGACAGAAGCTGAAGCTTAGATGCCAGTTCAGGGCCTATCAGATTGTTGGATAGTGGGGGAATTGTTGATTGCCCATTATTTACTACACTGGTGTAGATTTTCCAGAAGTCGCGAGTTCCTAATTTCTGAGCTTCGATGCGTTTTTTGGTGGTTTCAGTAAATTCTCTCTTAGCTGTCGCTATTTCTTTCTTACAGTTACTTCTGGCTTCTATATACTTCTGCCTGTTTGAACTGGACTTATGTCGGTTAAATCTGTGGTACGCATGCTGCCTTTGCGCGATGGCAGCTGCACAAGTAGAAGTAAACCATTGGGGAGAGTGGGGCTTGCTATAAAATTTCCATGTGTGAACATGTGCTCCAATTGCTGTTTTGAACGATTCAGTGATCTCATTTGCGCACTGTTCAGCAGGAAGTGAAAAGATATTTTGCCATAGGGCATCCCTGATGAGATCCCTGATGGCTTCCCAGTCAGCCTTTTTATAATATCTTGTTGTTTTGAGCAGTGGCTCTTCAGTTTTGGCTCTAAAGTTTAGGGTTATTTCAACCATTACCACTACATGATCGGCGTTCCCAAGTGGGTTGTGGGCATTAGTTACACAGTCAATGGGAACTGTTGTCAGAGATAGATCTAGAAGTGATGCGTGTTGTTCTTACTGGTCTGGGAAACGGGTTGGAAACGTAACCACCTGTGATAGGGAATGAGATATAGAGAAGTTATATGTTGTGGTACCAGCTGCATCTGTGTGAGTAGAAAATCCAAGCCAGTTTTTGTGGTGAACATTAAAGTCACCAAATACATGCACTTGTACGCTAGTGTCAAAGGAAAGTGCTGTATCTATGCTGTCAGAGACTTTGTTTATTAGGGTACAGTCCTGAGTCGAGGGAGAGAGGTAGAGAAAATAAAAGTAGCTAATGTTATGTTGCATGTTAAGTCTAAAGCACAGAAAGGCTTGATCGTCCGATTCTAGTTTAGTTTCTCTAGTCAAGGGGAGGGTGTTCCGAATATATACTCCAAGCCCGTACATATGTCTGTCAGAGTCCTTACGGTAGAGTGGGAGATATCCAGGCATGTTAAAGTAGTTAGAGGGGATAGAGGAGTGTAGGTTAGTCTTACTTAGTGCTAAGATATCCGGGGTGTTTGTTAGGAGAAATGCTTCAACATCATTTAAATTAGTTCTAAGCCCATGGATGTTCGTAAATGCAAGCCTCAAGGGAGAAGGCAAGTCGGTTCTGTTTGAGTTTGGGCCTGATTTTAGCGTAATTTTTTATTGCACTGTCATCATTTTTTTTAAGAGTTTCAGTTTAGGTAAAGGGTGCTGAACAAGTGGTTATGCATAATACCAGACATGCAACACAAGCAGACCATCAGTTGTCCTTCCATCTACTAGGATTGTGGCCTTGGGATAGCCCACCGGGGATGAGTGCAGGGTCCCTTTCCATGCGCGACATAGCACTACAAACAACCCGATATTATACAACTGTTGATAGAGCAGCCGCTCTAAGTGCTACCAAAGAGTTAGGGGTCCTGTACTACCAGTCGGGAATAACAGCCAGGAACTGTCTATCCGGTACCCTCAACCCATCAGACGATGGTCAACCCAATCTACTTGTACTGGCATTATGGCATTCAAGCACTCCCAAGTGCCCAGTTTAAGGGATGAGATGTGTCGGGAGTGGGGAAAACAGCGTTCATTGCCCTAGTCAGGAAAAAAGATCGACCACTGAAGGTCAGTCGACTCCCTGTGATTCCTGACTATTTGATTACAATTCTTTCCTTATGCGCTAAATATAAAAAGAATCCAACAGATTAAGCGAATAATATAGCCAAGATCTGGATTTTGCCAAAAACTTACACAGTGACCTATATTGCTTGACTCTAACATTTAATAATACTCAGAAATTGACGGTTCATACACTTCAAAATCTCCTTATATACGATTTTGAAGCTTTAAAACTGTCTGTTCTGGACTATTTGCAAAGTGTTTGCATATGTGTGTGTGTGTGTGTGTGTGTGTGTGTGTGTGTGTGTTTTGTATTTTTGTGTGTAGGTGTGTGTGTCTGTTTGCTTTGTGTTTTTATGCGTATGTATCCATTTGTGTGTGCATTTTCGTTTGTGTGTGTTTAGTCGTGTGTGTGAGTGTGTATGCATGTGTGTGCATGTCCATGTGTGTGTGTGCATGTGCATTGGCATGTGTGTGCATTAGCATATGTGCGTGAGTGTGTGTGTGTGTGTGTGTGTGTGTCTGTGTATGCGCGCATGAGTGTGAGCGTTGACATGTGTGTGCAAGTGTGTGCGTGTGTGTGTGTGATACAAATCAATCTGATACTTACTTCAACCAGACTCAGCCACGGCAACGCATGGCCGGCTGGGTACAGATAGTTTTAAATAAGAAAATCACATTTTATGAGTATATGAAAAGTGACCATCTTGCACAACATTTTAAAAATATTCTTGAAAAGAAAAGGGAGATAACTCAACAATAATTCAAACTTTAAGAGATTTATAATTGTAATGTCTACTAATTCCCATTAATCGCTTAAAAATGTTTTTATTAAAAACAAAGCTACTTGAACAATTTACATAAATTTTTGGAATATAATATTTTCGTTTCCCCACAAGTACGTACATCATACAAATTTTTCTTTAGTTTTCTTTTTCAATACAGAATAAGTTCTGGACAAGAACCACAATTTTGTATGAAAGCTGAAAAATTGGTGCATAGTGATAATTTGAAGAAGAAAAAAAAAATAGGAAACATTAGGTGTTGGAAAAGAAACAAAATCAATAGTTGTAGAGCAAAACAATTATAGCATGTATAGATCTAAAATATACCAAACCCCTTCTTTTTTTTTGTTTTTTGACCAGTGTGAAATCAATTTCCCGTTTTATACAAAAGCAAACGTTAACAACTTTTACAAACACAACAAGCATTTGAAATCGAACTTGAAGCATCTTGACTTTCGAGTCTTGTTTTGTTTTGTTTTATGGTTAATGAAAGCTGAAGCCATATATGGCATAATCAAGTTGACACATAAATTCAGTTAAATCATCAAAGTTAAGCATCATTGAGCCTGGTCAATATTAAAACGGGTAACCATTTGAGAATACCAGGTTTTGTATGTGCGTGCCGTTTAGTAGTAGTAGTAGTAGTAGTAGTAGTAGTAGTAGTAGTAGTAGTAGATATTAGGATAGTATCTCCAGTAAGATCTTCTAGACCCTTTATAAACTGAACAAAAGAAAAACTCGAACCTTTGAATCAGAAGACTAAGAAACTAATGAATATACACAATGAACTACACTCAAAGGATGATACGGTAATGTACAGACACAGCAATCTAGAACAAAAATGGCCGCTGAGTTCAAGTTTTACGTAAATACTGAAACTGAAAGAAATTCTTACTCCACATATAAATTATAAAAATAATTGTATGTAAGAAAAGTTTGCTTTGCTAAAGAAAAAAATAATTTTTTGTATTGAACAATGAAGTTCATATTTTGAACATTTCCAACCATCAATTGACTGCGAATCACAGTTCAGTGTGCATGGTAAATTATACATTTCACACCTCCAAGAATTGGCTACTAAATAATGCTTGGTAATTCATTTCATTATTTTGAAATTGTCAGCTAGCTTCATGACAAGTTGGAATATTATTATTTCTTCAGTCCGCATGAAATCATTGTCACAAACATTGTTTACAAAACTTGTTGGACGCATTGTAAGAGCTCAGCAACCATTTTCTTTCTAGGCCACTGTGTCTGCACATTGCCAACAATTTATAAGACTGACTAGAGATAAGATACACAAAAAAATAGATTTTTTTTTGTTTTACATATATTCACTCCAAGCAACTCATATTGCTATTTAGATGTAAGGAGTTACTGTAATTAGGAGTCAGATTTGTAGGGGACATTCAAAATTAGGAGTTGTGCAGGAAGGTGCTCGCTCACATTATATCTAAATTTCTGTATGTGGGTATGATCGGGGAAACAGAGAGCAGGTAGAGAATTCCAAATGAAACTTGTTTGGAGTAGAAAGTTTTCCAGCATCTGTGGACGCCTGCAGTGAAGAGGTGTGATTTTCCCTCTAGTCGGAGTGTATTTACCTTGAGAGAGTATAAATGCAGTAAGTACATCAAAGTACATTCTATGAAAGTCCTTGTAAAACACGCACAGGAATGCAACATTGCAGTGATGGAACAGGGGCTGGAGCTTGATCGACAGAGTAGAACCTTTTAAGTTAGAAATTCATTTTTGCACCCGGTATAAAAGTGCACCATCCAAATGCAGCAGTAATACTCCATGCAGAGGCGAATGGCCGTTATAGAGAGATACAGGATACTGGTAGATGTGAAAAGTTTTCTAGCCCAGTAAAGGGAGCCCACATTCTTTGCAGCATACTTAATAATATGTTCTATGTATTTATTCCAATTCACGTCGCCTGTAAATGTTAGACCAAGGACTTGGAATGCAAAGGAAGAAATCGTTAATTGCCTACAACACTGAGCAAAAACAATAAGTAGTTACAGCAAAACATATCATGATGAGATGGACAGTTTAACAGAAATCCTCCATCAAAATGACTACCCAGAGAGCATGACATCAGCTCCAGGAAATCTGGACCAAATACTAAAGAACACTATCTGAAATCTCATCACCGTTTGTATACCATACATGAAGGGCCTTTTGGAAAAAATTCAAAGATCATGTAATCCATATGGCATCAAGATCAGATTCAGGAGCGACTTGACCTTCCAGAAACATCTTGTATGAGTCAAGCCCCTACAGAAACAAACTGATAATTAAGAACTGTGTCTGAGATTCCATGTAAATGTGGAAAACTATACAAAGGTGAAATATGTCGTCCACTAAAAGTAAGGTTAGTAGAACATCGAAAAGTCATAATATGTCGAGAGATTGAAAAGTCAGGTATAGCTGACCATATATAAAGGGGAAAGGGAAACCATTTATTTTTATTGGACAAGCTGAAAGTTATAGATAGAGAAGAATGATGGAGAGTAAGACGACTCAAAGAAGCAGCACATATGATGGGCAACGATTAATTACTAAGCAGACCTAGTATAGAAAAAAAACACCTGAAGATTACATTGGCCAAAAGGTTGTGAAAATGACACTAAAAATGAGAACAATAGTTTTTAGAATCCAAATAATACGAATTCTCATCTCAAAATTTCAGAACCATAATATTAAATCGGTACGAACTCAAATTAATATGAAAATGGGAAAATCTTGAAAAACTTTACCAAAAACTGTCAAAAATAACTAAATACTTCACATTCCTATGCAGATGTCATGATCTTAAGCTAGAGCCAACTAGACTTAACCTTCAAACTACCAGTCAGTTCTAGAACACAAAAGATCGCAAGTAGGGCATGAGCTTATCCGTGAGAGAATCCTCAACAATCGGTGAAATAAACATCTATTACAGACCAAAATCTTAAACGATTTTGCCCCTCTTTCTGGAAAGTATATTAATGACTGTTACGAGGGAGCATTTCGATAAAATAATAATAAAAATCAATTGTTTTTTTTAAATGTGTGCTAAAGTATTCTAGGCAGTCCTAATAATCAAATCTCAAAAGTTTTTAATTCACGAAATAGTTTAAAAGCCAGAGTACAGTAATAGGATGTTTAGAATGATCTAGAAGGCCTCAGAGGGTTCGGCAATAATCTAGAATGGGTTATGGTGCCATATAAATAAAGGTGGAGAGCGAAACAGATCAGTTATCAGCTTGTACCGGTCTCTGATTCATGGATAAGTCCAGCCGAAAGAATCCAAAACACAGAAAGGAAAATACATCCCCTCAACCCACGGCAAGTTTGCAGAAACTGTTTTCTGGACTAGTGGTAAATACAATTTTGAAGTTTTCTCATTGACCAAACATTTAAAAGAAAAACAAAAAGGAATCTTATTGTCATTGAATTTCATTATTAATAGAGTGAATAGTCACTCGAAGTCTGGCATGTTAGCGGTTCTTAATTTTGACTACCTTCCTTCTCCCTCGTACCTTCCAGTTCCTCGTCCTGGTTTTTGATCCGAGTTTCACCAAGCCATCATTTCTTTTTGTATTGATAGTAGTAATTCTAACCAACTGTATCTTTTGTTAACCGACCCTTTTTGTTTGTTTTGTTATTCTTGTAAATATTTGTGAACAAACCTTTTCGTTTGTTTTGTTATTGTTGTAAAAATTTGTGAACAAACCTTTTTGTTTGTTTGTTATTGTTGAAAATAAAGGAAAATATAATTTTCCTAAAACCATATTTCATATCGTCGATATTTTTTTAATTGTTACATCTTGAATGTAACAGACTGATGACAAAATATGCATCCAACAATGCCTGGATATATTGTATAAGAAAGAATTTATGGGGGTAAAATTTCACCAAATAAATAAAAAAAATCTAAAGCTAATGTTGTAAAACTTCATGTCCACTATTCATCAATAAGAGCTATTGCCAATAAAAGTAAACATCAGCTAACTACATCTGAGGAATTATTCCTAAACAAAAGTCTCAATTTTGCCACAACCATCAAGCAGATTCCATACTTAGATATGATAGCTCCAACAGAGGTGGCAACCTTTAATAAACCCAAGGTACAAGGAGATGAACTAAGGTGCAAAGTGAGACAACCACTCGAGAATTCAAAGCCTCAAAAGAAAGAAGTATCAAATCACTACGCAGTGATAATGATATAATGTATGGCTACAAAAAAAAAGTACTGCTACAGTGTTAATGGATAGAGTAGAATATTCAAAGAAATTGGCAGATCTAAGAGGATCTGGTGACTAATGTAAAGTAAAGAAGAACTCAACTTTGAAAACATAAAGGAAGCTATCACAGATCCTCAGTAAGATCAAAAACCTAGTACCACCTGCAAAATACAGATGAGGTCAACATTACAGCAAGCTAACACATCTGTACGGCCTTCCTAAGATTCATAAAAACGGCATTTTATTAAGAGCCATTATCAGTACCCGAAGTTCCACATGCCATCCATTGAACCGATTCCAGGTAAATATATTTATCCCAATTATAGGCAAATCTTCATCATATGCCATGAATTCAGTTCACTTGGTTGAAATAATCAACAATGTTCCGATTCATTTCAACGAGATGGTGAGTGTAGATGAATCTGTTCACAAAAGTACCCACTGATAAGACTCTGGCTGCGGTACAGAATGAGCCGATTTTTCTTTCTTTTTTTTTTTTAATATAGGGCGAATTCTGGACAAGAATCACAATTTTGTGTGAAAGCTTAAAAATTGATGCATAGTGGTGATAATTTGAAAAAAAAAATGTAAAGACAAAGAAAGATTAAGTGTTGGAAAAGAAACAAAATCAATAATTGTAGAGCGAAATAATTATAGCATTTATATATCTAAAATGTACCAAACCCTTTTGGGTTTTTTTTTTTGTTTTGTTTTTTTTTTTGACGAGTGTGAAATCAATTTCCCGTTTTATACAAAAGCAAATGTTAACAACTTTTACAAACACAACAAGAATTTGAAATCGAACTTGAAGCATCTTGACTTTCGAGTATTGCTTTCATTGTTTTGTTTTATGGCATATCAACACTTTTCAGTTTAATTAAAGCTGAATCCATATATGGCATAATCACGCTGACACACAAGTTACAGTTAAATCACCAAAGTTAAGCATCATTTAGCCTGGTCAATACAGAAATGGGTGACCATTTAGGAATATCAGGTGCTGTATGTGCGCACAGTTTATCTCAGCATTGTTTCCAGTCACCCTAGACTTTCTCTTGCCACTGGAATCAAGCTGTGTCAACTCAGGAGAGGAGTGGTTAGAGATTGCGCAACACTTGCTTCATAATTCAGTATGTGTCATCCATCATCTCTCTAGGATGATCAGATGGTCGTTGTCGTTACAGCGGATGAACATCCTAATACTAAATCCAGTAATTTTGTAAATAGAATGAAACAGTAGTAGTAGTAGTAGTAGTAGTAGTAGTAGTAGTAGAAGAAGATGATATTAGGGTAGTATCTCTGGTAAGATATTCTAAACTCTTTATAGACTGAACAAAAGAAAAACTCGGACCTTTGAACCAGAAGACTAGGAAATTAATGAGCATGTACAATGAATTACACTCAAAGCATGATACTTATCGATCTACCCATTGCCTTGGATATGTGTGTCTTTGATTTGCCTAATGTAGAGAATAGGGTCTAGTGTCAGTCAGCAAATATATCCATTTCAGTCACAATATGGAAAGGACATATATGAAGGGAGAAACAAAATTTGATGATTAATGACTATACTTAACAGAACAGTTTTCCTGCTTTCCGGCTGACTACAATATGGTTGTCTTCAAGTCTAACGTAAATAAGTTCTTGATGAGTCGTTCCATATAAGTTATCAAATTTAACAAATTTTCATTACTAATGATTATTATATTGTCCAATTTCTACTGTACACTCTTTAACCCTTATCCTTGAGTGGCCTCTTGGCCTTGATAATGTGGTGATACCTATGAAAAAAAAAAGAAAAAGTCCAATGTGAACAAGTTCTAATTGAATCGTCCCCCTAAGTAATCCAAGTTACAAAATTCCCACTGTTTACTATGCTAAAATCACAATGACTAATGTATACCTATTAACCCTTATCCTTGAGTGGCCTCTGGGCCTTGATAAGTGGTGACACCCATGTAAAAAAAAACAAAAAAAAAAAAAAAAGAAAAAAAAAAGGGGGGCTGAATAAAACAAGCAATAATAAACGTTACCAAATACAAGATAAATTAGTCGTCTACCTACCTGGATAATTCTTTTAAAAGTGGTGTCTTACACTGAACGCCTCCGAAAAATTTTTTTTAAACATTTAGTAAAATATTTTATATCATTATTTGGTTTTCTAAAATTTTCAAATTAACTTTATGATATAATGTTTTCAAAGATGTGACCAAACTTTTATTTAAAATTTGCGCCAATCACACAAACACTCACACATCGCTTTTAGACAAACAACAATCGTCAATAACACTAGACACATCCTTATTTTTACTTGAGATTCACCGCTTATCAAGACCTGAAGGCCACTCGAGGATAAGGGTTAATGAATACAAAGTGGTAGTGTAGTAATCGTTAATGGTGTAAATTGAGTAAAATTTGATTATTTATGGGGACGGCTTAACAAGAACTTTACATTGGATTAGAAGGCTGCCATGTTGTATTCAACCAGGAAGCAAACCAGCGGAACAATGTTCCACAGGCCGGTAGTTCTGGGTAAAAAGCTTTGTTCTTGGAATCTGAATTTAGATTTAGTCACAGATAGAGACTGGGGAAAATCGTATATAGTGGTTGTAGTTGGTCACATGCTTTTTGTGAAAGTTTGGTAAGGGGGTGGGACCCTAGATTGGAGTTTACTCGAGCACTTGCCATGAAAATAACCCCTCAGGTTAATATCACCAGCAAAAATAAAGAGAAAAGAAAAATAAACAAAAGACAAAAAACAACAGTCTTCTTTAAAAAAATTATTTTACACTAAAAATCTCAGAGAAAAAAAAACGATTTTATTCATTTAATAAAATATTTTGTAGAATTATTTGAATTTCTAAAATTTTCAAATTAACTTTACAAAATAATATTTTCAAAGATGTGATCAAGCTTCTTCTATTTGCGCGTGTGTGTGTGTGTCTGTGTGTGTGTGTGTGTGTGTGTGTGTGTGTGTGTGTGTGTGTGTGTGTGTGTGTTTAATTATTTGAAAGCATTTCTTTTTATTTCTAAACAAAAATAGTGTTGAGTCTGTTAAGTTAGAATGGAAAAAGATGGTGGTCTCATTACAGACATCCGAACCCTCAATAATCACTCAAAAAATCGAAAATAAAACAGAAATGTTGTTTATAAAAATATACACTTCGGTTCAACATTAAATTTTCGTCCAATTGGTGGCAGTTATTAACTGTGTTTCTGTTTAATTTTCGATTTTTGAACGATTATCAAGGTTCCACATAACCGAAATGAAACTACTATTTTTTTTTTTTTCATTCTAACGTAACATACTTGGTACTACTTTTGTTTTGAAGCCAAAATGCACGTTAAAATCACTTAAAACACACAAAAAACTTATCCGGTTAGGTAGAAGAGTAACTTATATTGCCTTTAGTGAGATTTATTTGTTGACTGTTTGCTTTTTTTTTTTTTACTTCTTTTTTGTTTTGTTGGATATAGTAATAAATCGCCCAACATTGCTACTGACAGCTACACAGAACAACAATCAGAATGATCTATATCAACGCTCAAACAGACAAAGCCCAGAAAAACACAACTTTGTATTTAATGGGAAATATTTTTGATTGGTTTAAAGTATAATTATTTGGATTTATTTGGATTAATTGTCATCTTAAGTGTTATTTGCACAACGTTTTGGTCGATGTCACTTTCAACCTTCTTTAGGTGTACCTTAATGAACTTAATGAATCTTTCTGTCAAACTCGGGAATCTGCACAGAATTTCGAACAGAATATTTCTTCAACCTACGATAATTTATATTATTTGGATTATTCGGACTACTATTCTCATCTTGAGTGTTATTTTCACAATGTTTTGGTCTATGTAACGTAGACGGTGGATTAAATAGAAATTTATGTTCAAAATTCTGTGCAGATTCTCGAGTTCAATAAGATACACTTGAAGAAGGTTGGAGGTTACTAATGTTATTGTTTTTTACAGTTCTGTTTTTTTAGATGAGGAGTTATTGTACGTATTATTTGGTTTAATCGGATTACTGTTTACATCTTAAGTGTTATTTGCAACACGTTTCGGTTGATGTCACCTCTAAGCTTCTTCAGGTGTGTTTTTGTTGAATTCGGGACTCTTTCTGTCAAACTTGGGAATTTGCTCGCGATTTTGAACAGAAACTTTGTTCAATCTACAGGGGCAGCATGCTCTCGCGCTCCATTGGTCATGACTCTATGGAATTCTCTAGTACGAATTTTAGGAGCCTTAAACCTATTTTTGTTTCTACATATAAACATCACTATTTATTACGACATCTTTGGAATGAAAAAAGGATTTGGTGAAAAACAACAGACTCTTAAAAATATTGAATTCAAAGCATACATGGGGAAGCCATTTTAAGTTGCCATATTTGATTTTGTGACAAAAGCTTTATTTTGCACCAAATCTTTTTTTCTCATTATATTTTAGCATGTAGTTTGTGTTGTTATTATCATATGCTTCCATGTTAGGGGCCCTATGTTAATTACAATTAAGCTAGCTAGTGTGAATTTTGATAAGGGTTACACTGACTGCATGCTTACCCAGATTTATAATACAGACCCCGTTCCAGGATTGAATGAAAGATGGATGACGTAAAGTTGAGGCAGATGGATATAGTAGATAAAGCAGTCGAACGATGACAAATGACATCACGTTTTTGAGCTGAGAAAAACAAAGGTTTTAAAATTAATATCTCTGTGGAAGTTGTGAGACAAGGTAAAATAATTTAAATGGAATGTTACCTCAAGTCTCTGTCTGTGTGCGTCATTCATTGCAATAAGTTTTTTAAAAAAAAGTTAAATAACTAAGGGAATCATTAATCTCTCTCTTCTGTGTCAATTCTCTCAAAATATAACCATTTATGAAAACGGTAGAATAGTTCAGCCACATGTCCCGCAAACTTAGCAATAGACTACTACATGTTGTGTATTAGTGCTGACTATATGACACTCCTTTTTTCTTGTTAACTATACTGCACGATTGACAATTCTTATTTTTCATGTGTTATAGTAAAAAAAAAAACTTTAAAAAGCATCATAGATGATTTTATTTTTTCATTTTAAGGGTATCTGTTTAAATGCAGATGAAGTCATAGTGTTATATAGTTGTTCTAGATAATTTATTGGTTGCACTTTTGTCAAACGTGTGCCAAAGTATATACACACTGTTATTCTTTAGCCGTAGTTTTTGAAATCAAACAAATCATTTGTTAAGTCAACGATACAAGTTTATTTACATTTTCACTGATAGCATATGACAAGAGAGAGATCGGTCGGCATGTGGGTTTGGTGGTGTGGTGGTATCAGATGGTTGGTCGAGGCGATGGTAGAAATGCCATTCACTGCCCTAGTCACTCGTTCTCTCTTTTCTGATGCTTCGTGTCTGTTTTCTTGTGATTTATATTGACATCAAATCGCATTCCTTGATCAGAATTCTCATTGTTCTCTTTGGAATGTCGTGTCTTTGATCAACATTCCACTTTAGGTTAAAATATATGCCATCTTATTGTTTCTGTTTTTAAGTTATTTTCCATGACTCCAATTCTTTTAACGGAATGTAAAGTTGATTTCCTTTGTTTTAATTGAATTACGTCAGCAATTGGATTTAACATCTGGTTTTGTCTGGATCTTGAGTTTGATTGTGTGCAATATATCCAATATTTTCCAGCGTCGTCTATCACTTATGCTACAATAGAAAACATGTAAAGTCAAAGAAGAAAAATATAATAGATAATCTGATCATAGACTGTTACATGTCATGAGAGACCAGGATTTTATCACCTGGACAAAATCTTTGACTCTGCTTATTGTTGCCTCCACACAACGTTACATGCAACATGTGGAAAAAACATGTCAGTCATGATATAACGACATTTATGACACATTGTCTGGTTCAAGATAAGCTTCTCCTCATTTGATCCCCAAGTGATGCACACGGATGGCAAGAAGGAGAAAATGCATGATTGAATAGATATTTATGTATAAGGATTTTTATTATTGTAAAGGATTCATTTTATAAGGAATTTTACAAGAGCAAACTCAACGGCCCAATAAAGGGATAAACAAAAGAAATACAAAAGAAATACAATCATGATATCATAAAAGATGAACAAAAAACAACAATAAAAAAATCGGGCATGAACAGCATCACAAAAGTATGTATGATTGTCCAACGCGGGGAATGAATTGAGGATTGAGCTTTGGTAAAAAATTAAATAAAGTACTTAGCTGTGTGCATTAAATAAAGTACTTAGCCGTGTGTATTAACCAAGAAAAGAAAAAAATTTAAATTCATACAGTCAGAAAGTTCTCTGAATTATTAACAGATAGAATTATAGTATTGTTCGATCCTTTTTTAGGGTTTGTACTTTTGGGGCACGACCTAAGAAAATAAATAATTCAACACAAGCTTCTAATACAACGAACACAACAACTTCAATAAATGTAACAAAGAAAAGGTTTATTCAGGTGAATGGACTCTGGCCACCTGGTGCTATCGCGGTAGTTATTCCCAGTGGGAATCGTCGATACTGGATGAAATTACACAGAGATGGAGAGAGAGCGAGGAAAAGGGTCCGATCTGCTTGACGTCTCTCTCGGTAAGAAGGAGATTTTTTTTCCTTCAAACCGGAAGCTGTCTGATTTCCTTAGGGGAGAGAAAGTATCAATGCGCCGCACCCCTGATTCGTTAGTATGTGGCCAAATAACACAGGGGAGAAGCATTGATTTGCAAAAGAAAAAAGTTCCATTTGTTTCTGCTACACTTTCTTCATCTCTCTCGCCTCTCCTTTTTCTTTTTTGTTTTATACATGTATTTTCTCTCTCTCTCATGCAAATCTTTACATTAGTCATTTCTCATGTGAAATATTTTCAGTTTACAAAACAGAGCTATGATTCGAACAATTACAAATGACGTCACGTTTTTAAGTTGTTTTCAAATTAGTCTCTCTGTGGAAGCCGTGCAAATGAAGCACCGTCACTAATGTAGAAAATTTAATAATCTAAGTAAAATATTACCTCGACGTTTCTATCTGTGGATGACTCATTTTAGATAAGTAAACTAATAACTAAATAATTAACTAACAGAGCATTAGTCTCTCTCCTTCCTGAGTCAATTCTCTCTAACATAAAGCCTTGAAGAAAACTCTCAGCGAACGTCTCTTGTGTCTTCTTTCTTCTTGAAGTGAAGTTAATTTCGACAGCAATCACCATACAAAATCACGAGCAGTTTATTCGTCATAGTCAAATAGCCACCTTTTTGGCAATTTTATAAGTTCTAAATTTCAGCAACTATTGATTAGAATTTAACAAATGAAGGCTCATTGGAAAGGTAATGACCTGAATCGTGTAGTGGGCTATGTGATATTTGTGCTTACAGTCGTACATTAAAGGGATCATCCATCATCCACAGCCTATTTTTGACATTTCTTAAAGCCATAAAATGTTTCAATCATAGTCATTTGTTTTCTTAGTTTTGCATATGAATTACAAAATATCTGATATTTCCCCAAAACCTCTGGCCTCGATGAAGAGGATACTAAAACTTACTGCTATGGTTTCAAATGATCTGAAATAACAGCAGGAGGAGACTTGATTTCAAATATTTTTCATATGTTATATCTCCCCTGTTTGGTTTTCATACATAAAGTAAATTTCACAGTATGTAAGGATTATTTGATACTGAAGATATTCATAATCGTGCCATATTTCCAAAAGAGGAGACATAAAACATATGAGAAATACTTGGAATCAAATCTCCCTTTGCTGTTATTTCAGATCATTTGAAACAATAGCAGCAAGTTTTAGTTTTCTCTCCATCAAGGCCAGAGGTTTGGGGTATATATATATATATATATATATATATATATATATATATATATATATATATATATATATATATATATATATATATAATCTCAAAATATTATTTTGTAATATTGATTTTTTTATGGAAATCACGGCAGACAAGCCATGAAGCCATTTTATGTAGGAAGATAAAATAAAATACTACTACTTCAAGGTTAAAACTTAGCCAACGATAAGTGTTAGAGGGATAGATTCCAACACAGAAGATGGCAATTCTTCTTCCTTTTTCATAAACACTGCTCATAGAACATGAGGATTAAAGGAATAAATAAGAGAAACAAGAGTTATGAGACTACAGAAAGTAATTCCAAGGTCCACTTTTTACTCTCCTTAAACAACAATAATTCATGTTGATGATCTTATAGGAGTTATAAATGAAAAACAAAATTTTGCATTTATTCATATTTCTTGTGGAAACCGCTCCAGACAAATATGAAGTCATTTGATAACATAATACCTGAGTTGTATTGAAACTCGTTACTTTACGTGGAGCAACTGTTCCAGGTATTGGTAGAACTATCATGGCAGACATATGAATAAAGGCACACAGATGCGTCATAATAGTAAATATCTTCGTTAGGGTTTGTGTTTCTTTTATAGAAGCGTTGGTTGAGTTTGAATAAAATAAAATACGTATTAGATACGTTTGAAGACAAAACAACGCATTAATACAAAATAAACAGATATTTATTTTGTTTGAAATTTATAAATATATTTCGAAGCTGCACTTCATCCTTCAGGGTGTCTTTTATTTTTTCCATGTTGTTGTTAGAGCATAGAATCAGTAAGTAGAAGTCCGTTTATTGTTTTTATGGTAGTCTTTTCAAATGTCAGAACGGTGCGTTGATCATGCAGACTCGCGTTAGGGTTTGTGTTCCTTTAAGCGTTGGTTGAGTTTGTCGCTGAGGGAATGTGAGGACTAAAGGACAAAATAAGGATAGCGGAAATTATGAGGCTGCCTAAAGTAAATCCAAGGTCCACTTTTTACTCTTCTTGATATATACCTCCAATGCAAATGCAAATCAACCATTCCAATGACTTTGTATAGATCGTTCGCCTCTACTACATGTAAAGTATTTTTAGGAAAGGCAATTGTTTTACCTTCCTAATAATATAGATAGAAAAAGAACACAGCACAAAAGAACAACAAACTTCTTTTTAACAATAACAATTTGAAATATTTATTTGTAGCAGGAACTGGCAGGTCGGACTGTGAAAAAGGAAGAAGGAACAGAAAGTTATTTTTGAGGTCGTCGTCGTCGGTCAGTCCAGCAGGACTGTGTCGTCCGTAGCAGTTGTCTCCAGTGGAAGCCGTCAATGCTATAGCAGAATGTCCAGTGGACAGGGGACGAGAGAAGAGGTGTTGCTTGGTTGAAGGTCCGGTTCTGACTGACTAACGTTTCCTCAAGACTTTTTAGGGAGCAGATGAATAAATGCGCCTTATTAGCTGACAGGTCAGCTTGTGGCCGAAGAACTCAGAGGCGGAGGGGAGGCATTGATTCACCAGAGAAAATAGTTCTCTGTAACTGCTACACCTTTTAATTGATTTAAATAACAATTCGAGTTGAAATTAATATATGAATAATGAATGAAAAAAGAAACTTCGTATTTATTCATTTCGATATCATTTTTAAGGAAAAAAAAAAGCATTTATTGAAACAAAACATTTATTGTTTATTTTGTTACTTTATATATACTCCTTTGGTGTGAATATTTTTTGAACACAGATCACTGACATTTAAAATTCAATAAATGCATAATACACATAGTTTTGTTTAAAATCGCTTTTATTTTCATAAATACGTTTTTAATCGCGTTAGACATTTCACCTTCATACAATGTGGCAGTTGTTGAAAGCTATCGTATAAATGCCTGCGTCTGTTGTGGTTTTAATTGTTTTGTTTTGTTTCTTGAATTGTATTCTTTAATTGATTTAGAAGTGTTTTCGATGATTTGAATGCCAAGGCTGTTCAAATGTCCTCCAATCATGCGTGTTCTTGAATTCATTGGTCGAATTAACTCTTGCCAATTGTGTTGGATACTTTCGAAATCCAGAGCCTCAGTTCTGAAAGGAAAAAAATAGCTAAAAACGTTTATTTATTTATTTTTCATCTAAATCTATTACTAATGAAGATTTGGTATCTGTCTGTCTGGAGCTAAAAAATATAATATTACTTCTACTAATTGTGCTATTGTGTTATCTATTTTTTAATGGAAATCGCTTCAGTCAAAGCAAGAAACCATTTGATGTTAGGAGCTGAAAAAAGAGCACCATTCAAGATTACAAACTAGCCAATGATAAGTATTAACTGGATAGATTTCGATCCAGAAAACGGCAATTGTCTCCCCTTTGTCAGAAGGATCGCTCATGGAATGTAAGGACTAAAGGACAAAATAAGAGAAGAGTGAGAATTAGAAGGCGTCTGAAAGTAAACACAAGTTCCACTTTCTACTCTCTTTAAACTTTATTCCTAATGGAGATTTGGTATTTGTCTATCTGCATCCTAGACTATACTACTAGTAATATGAATTGTACTATCTATTACTAATGGATATTTAGTACATGTCTCTGAAGCTAAAGCTACACTATTGCCGTATAGTGGGATTGTATATAAAAAACATCTAGTGTATATTATTGAGGCATCACTATAGTTGATCGTCTACATATGTCTGTATCTATTGATCGTCGAGTGATTGTCTAAACAGGACATATAACAATTATAACATTAAGGGACAAATGACAGTCTCTTAGGATTACATCGGCTAATGAAGAAACATATCTTATCCATCTGAATTGATCTTGATTTGATAGCTCCTCGAAAAAGCTATAAATGAATATTCGTATGACCTGAAGCTTTTGTGGTATTTACAGCAGCTTTATTCAGGATGTTTCCCCCATTGGAAAGCTGCAACACTGATCCTAGACTTTTACTATTAACATTTTCCTCTACTCTACTCTACTGTCGATGGACCATCTTTCTTCCTCTGACTACCGACTGGGTTTGCTAACTCTGACTCCAAACTATTAACCAACTGATACGTGTATTTCCAAGCTATCTCGTTATATCATTTTGTTTATATTCTAAAATTCTTTTTCACCAAGTTAACATTTTTGTTTGTGCTAGTTATAAAAACTAACATTCCTTTCTATTAAAGCATTTTCACATAAATAATTTTATTTGTAAATATTTATTTCGCTTTTATATTATTATTCTTGATATTCTATTTTTACAAATATTAATAATGATCATAAAAATAATCGCCGACCAGCACGCCTTTCAGTATTGATCGAACAATACTTCTACTAATATTATTAATGTACTATCGTCCAGTACTTAATTCAGGAGTGAGAGTAGTTTAACATTTGTTCTGTTGTTATCAGATGATCTTCCCAGGCATTATCTCTTCATTTAAGGGGCATAGTGTAGTATCTGTTCTGTTGTCATGATACTATACTCCTAAGGATTACATACTTCTTTTTGGAGTGAAGTGTGGTGTAGTGTTGTATACCATAATACTACCATCCTCCCTGGCATTACTGAACCACTAGACCCGGTTTTATAGATGTTTCCAAGTTTGCACTGGTTTATTATTTTCATATTTTTAAGGGTTTGTAACGATTTTCATTGGTTGAAAGTACTTTGAGTTAACACGTTCATGTGAAAACCTACCTGCTCTAGGAAATGAAGGAAAGAGAGAATCCCAATGAAGTTGAGAAAGAAAGAGGAAGAGTTATTAGAATCATTGTGTTTTCGCATTTGTCTCTACTTATATATAAAGCATTTATGAGTTAAAAGTTGTTTTATTGATTTAAATAATTGTAACCCGTTTTAGTGGTAATATAAAAATAATGAATGAAAAGACTTTTGCATCTATTTATTTTGATATCATTTTCATTTAAAAAAAAATGCATTTATTGAAAATAAACATTCATTGTTCATTTTTTTCCTTAATACATACTTCTTTAGTACAGATACTTCTTGAACATAGATTACATGATATTTAATCTAATGTATAAAACAATATGTCTGTATGTATGTGTCTGTTTGTTTCCATTTTTTTTCAAAGTGCATCTCCTCCAAAACACAAGGTTGCAGTGTCACAAAGCGAGTAAAATGATTGCAGTTTTTGTGGACCATTAACAATATGGATTTTATGCGTTTTTAGCCTGTAAAAATAGCCGCTAAAAGATCAACATTAAAAAAAACAAAAACTTGGTAAATGTAAGTCGCCTAAACATGTTATTTGTATGCATGCGCATATATATACATTTATATGTTAAAGTTGGTTCAGTTTTAACTATTTCTTATCCATTTGTCGATAGCTCAAACAGTAACGCATAAGGCAGTGCTATGTGTTTTGACTTTGATTCTAGCTGATGCCACCCAAGTCATTATTTTTTTACTTTTGTAATCACTACTATATATTGAATACAATATAATATATAATAATCGATAGAGAATTGACTCTATAATAATAAATATGAAATCTGCATCAATCAAAATCTTATATTTAAGTGTATTTTACAACTGGGCCAAGCCGGGCAGTCTGCTAATCTTCTATAATATAAATCTCACCTGTCTGTTTAAATGTATGTATGTATGTATGTATGTATGTATGTATGTATGTATGTATGTATTATGCCTAAAACTTTCGACGGAGGCAACGGATTTTCACAAGATCAGTATCATTTTGAAACTCGACATCTCAGACGACAAATATCGAAAAATTGCTCCAAAACATTAATTCCTTCACCCTCAACTGGGCAGTTTTCTACAAGGAGGCGTCGATTTTTTGCTAGCCATTTTTGCAAGTAATTGTATTGGTTAGATTGACTTTGTCTAATTTTAACGTTCCAAACTTCCGGTCACGTCATGGAGTATGAGTAAGACATCAGATTTTCTTTTACTTTCTTTTCCACCTTCATATCACGGGTTCAAGCCTGCCTGCCTCCTAAACAACTGTGCAACGCCGTGCACCTAGGCTAGTATTCAATAAACGCATAATACACATAGTTTTGTTTAGAATCGCTTTTATTTTCATAAATACGTTTTTAATCGCGTTAGACATTTCACCTTCATACAATGTGGCAGTTGTTGAAAGCTATTGTATAAATGCCTGCGTCTGTTGTGGTTTTAATTGTTTTGTTTTGTTTCTTCAATTGTATTCTTTAATTGATTTAGAAGTGTTTTCGATGATTTGAATGCCAAGGCTGTTCAAGTGTCCTCCAATCATGCGTGTTCTTGAATTCATTGGTCAAATTAACTCTTGCCAATTGTGTTGGAAACTTTCGAAATCCAGAGCTTCAGTTCTGAAAGGAAAAAAATGGCTAAAAACGTTTATTTATTTGTCTTTCGTGTAAATCTATTACCAATGAAGGTTTGATATCTGTCTATCTGGAGCTAAAAAATATAATATTACTTCTACTAAATGTACTGTTATATTATCTATTTTTTATTTTAATAGAAATCGCTCCAGACAACGCATGAAGCCATTTGATGTTAGGAACTAAAAAAAAAAAAAAAAAAAAAAAAAAACATGAGGACTAAAGGGTAAAATAAGGGAAGCAAGCACTACAAAGCATCTGAAAGTAAACACACGTTCCACTTTCTACTTCCTTTAAACTCTATTACTAATGGAGATTTGGTATCTGTCTGTGTAAATCAGAAACTATACTATTACTAATATGAATTGCACTATTTTTGAATGCTTAATTCAGGGGTGGAAGTAGGGTAGTATTTGTTCTGCTATCATGAGACCATCTTTCTAGGCATTGCCTTTTCCTTAAGGGAAGTAGTGAAGAATCTGTTCTGTTATCATGATACCATCCTCCCAGGCATTTTGTTGAGGCGGGGGAGTGAAGTATCTGTTATGTAGTCATGATACTATCCTCCTAGGAATTACCTTTTTCTTTTGGGGCATGGTAGAAGGTATGTTCTAGTATCTGTTATATGTCACCATACTACCATCTTCAGAATATATTTTTAGGGGAGGAGGAGTGTAGTTTCTGTTATGTAGTTATAATATTATACTCTTAGGGATTATCTTCTTTTTGAGGGGAGTGGGTGATATTGTGTGGTGCAGTATCTGTGATATACAGTCATACTACCATCCTCCCAAGCATTCCTAGCTCATTTTTTAGGGGAAGGGAGTGTAGTGTAGTATCTGTATTTTTGTCATACCATTCTCCAAGACATTATCTTTCTTTTACTTCTTTTTTGGAGTAAAAAGGGAGAGTGTAGTATATGTTTTATTTTTATTATCATCTCATTAATCCTCATCCTTGAATGGATTTTGGCCTTGATAAGTGTTTATTTGATAATAAAATAATGAAATTTGACGCTATAACTGGAAGACTTTTTTCTTTAATATGAGATTGTTATTTGTGTTCAAATAAATATTACCTTTAAACACATTAATTTAGTTAGCGTAAAAAGCAAACATTTGGAAAACATTTTTCCGAAATAACACACATAGCAAAAAGTCGTCGACTTCTATTATATAAAGGGCACGTGTCTGCTAATTAGAATATATGTATGTATATATTTGTGTATGTATGCATGTATGTGCGTGTGTTTGTATGTCTCGCTAAAACTTTTGAAATCCAAAGCAGATAAGAATAATTCTGGTACTGTCTTAAAGGGCAGAAACTCGGATGCATAATATGTGAAATTTAGAACAAAATATTCCTTTTTTCATACTTTAACGACCGCAAAATCTGATGGAGGCATGTAGAATCATTTTTTTTTTCTAAACACTTTCAACATCTGCGCATGCATGAATCACTTCATTTCTCAGATATGTTAACTACATAAATTTGCAATCTCGTGGTATGACTGTAAACAGGGTTAAAAGATTTTTTAAATATTTTTTGTTTTGTGCTTTGCATTATTTACTTGGTTCCAAACAAATAATTAGAGGGAATTTTTTTTATTGGCAGTTTTGAAGGTTGATTTAAAGATACGATTATTATTAAATGCATGACTATTATTGTCTATTTCGACATATAAGGCAACCGTCAGATAAAACGAGGGACGAAATTGCAGCAAATTTTCATAGATTATATATATATATATATATATATATATATATATATATATATATATTACTTTTATATCGGATGTATAAGACGACTCCCAATTTTTAAAGATGATTTTTTAACTTTAAGAATTTTAAGAATCGTCTTATATGCCGAAATATATGGTACATAAATTAAAACTATTTTTTTTAAATCGTAACCACTCAAAACTTTTTTTCTCGCTCACATGCCCTCATTTCAAATTCATGGCAGTGGGCTGGCATCAGTGGAGTTTTTGTTTTTTTTTTCTTTACCAAACATTAACAATGTTTTTTTTGTTTGTTTTTTCAAGTTTAGCCTATTTTAAACTGATATAAATTATTGCACATTAAAAATAATTCAATTAAAACAAAAATCAGTTAGCAAGTGTAGTCAAACGCAACTTTTTTTTTTTAAATATAGCCTGGGCAACACCGAATAGCCCTGCTACCCTATTTTATAAAGAACAGTTGTCTGTCTGTTTGTATGTGTATTTCCAGGTAAACTTAAAAAATACACAACAACCACTTAAAAAGTTTATATTTTTTAAAACCTAAAGATATAATATCTAAAATTTAGACAAAAGATTAATTCTTTCAGTTTCAAATAGCCATTTGTATCATTTAATGTCACCAAAAATTGAATACAATTTTTAATGTTATCATATACGAGGTGCCTTCAATAAGTTTCCAGATTTCTTTTCATATGAGCACTTTTATTGATAGTACACACATAAAACTCTAGTCTCCTTTGAAGTAATCTTCCTCGGCTGCAATGCACTTGTACTGTTCCAACAACTTCTGGAAGGCCCCATGGAAGTCCTCTTGTGTAAACATGTCAATGACCCTCGTCACAGCCTCTTTCATCTCCTCAATTGTCTCACAACGATAGCCGTTAAGATTTTGCTTGAGCTTAGAGAATAACAAATGTGCTGACAAAAAAAGGGATCGTTATATGTTTCTGGGTAGATTTGCTCTGTCTGGCCTCTTGGGTCTGGGAGAGCCAGCATGCTTCCATTGGGAACTCTGTCTCTTTGTCTCTGGGTTATAGCAAATAGATCCAGCTTTCATTGCAGATCACCAGAGCATCAAGAACTGTGAGATCTGAATTGATCAGCTCAACCATCTCCCTGCTATCATGACAACGTCTTTCTGTCTGATCTTCTCGGAACACCCTTAAGACAAACTTCGCACAAATCTTCAGTTCCTAATGAATAATTGTGTACAGTTCCCACACTGATACCAAACTGTGCGCTTATTGTCTCTATAGACACACAACGATCATTATCCATGAAATTCTTTATTTGGCCAATAAACTCTGGTGTTCTGACTTCCTTACTCCTCCCACACCTCTCATCGTCCCTCACAGACTCCTTACCTTCCTTGAATCTCTTGTGCCACTTAAAAACTGATGCTTGATTCATGCAAGATGGTCAAAAAGCAGTCTGAAGTATTTCATAAGTTTCTATTACATTTTTCTATTTAAAAATTATTAAAACGAACTTCTTAATAGTTATGGATATGCGAGCGACTATATGATGGTTAACTAATTTGCATATTCCTTTGAAAAAAAAAACGCTAATTATTTATAGTTTGTAATTAGATAATTGGTTCTATTTCATTATCAGGCTGAATCCTATTTATGCATAGTTTCTGCATTCTGCATAATTGCGTAGAATTTAAGATGAAAATGCTCTAGCATAAAGAAATAGTTTTATATATATATATATATATATATATATATATATATATATATATATATATATATAAATACATATATATATATATTATAAGGTAAAATTAAAAGCCAAGAACAATGCGAGATTTTTTTTTTTATATAGAGTAAAATTAAATGCAAACAAAAGAAATAAAGTTCTTTTTTTTGTTGTTTGTTTTTTCTTTTTCACACAAATTTTAACTCTAAACAACAGTAATTTTTTTTTTCTGTTGTATTCAATGGTGATATAAATCTCAATATATTTCAGACTTATTAGTCCATTTTCAAGAGAAGACAGCGGAAGAGTGTTCAAAATTGGAAAAGTAGCCGCCGAGTTTGCCACGTGATACCGCGAAATATAGAACAAAAAATGACGTTAGGAGAACGTTAAAATAAATCAGTTGATGTTTGAAATACTTGTTGCGTTTGTGAATCAAGGGAGATGACTATTCAAGCAAGGTTTTTTTTTTGTTTTTTTTTTTTAATTATTGTTTTTCTTATGTTTTAAACTTATATTATAAAAGCGGAGCTCAATTCCAGTCTATTGTTTAGTGTGGGAGTATTTTTTGAAATAATTAAAGATTCGAGGATACGAAGTTGACCTACGTTTCTTGAAGAAGCAAGAATGTTGATGTGAAAATCTGGTTCTGAATTAATGCAAGTGCGAATATGTTTATAGAACGACGAAGCAGTAGTGTTTAAGTGCTCTTTAATGCGGTGATGAAGCAATCTGGTAGTGCTTCCGATGTAAGATGCACTGCATTTAGCGCATTGTAGGTCGTAAACAACGTGGTTCTTAAAGCATAAACCTGTGTGTGATATTGGGCAATTAGAGAGTGAACAAGGGGAAGGTGTATGCGATGGATGTTTTCGGTTGAGCTGTTGTCTTAAAGTAGATCCAGTGTGGATGAGTTGAATGTTGAGCCCCTCGCTGCGGATGGCTTTTCGGATTGAAGATGAGATTTTGTCACTGAGGAAGGGTAGTTTTAGAAAACAATTGTTAGAGAAGGGTCGGGTGTTGCGTTTTTTCTTTTTAAGTGAGGATAGGATCGTATTAGGGTAGCCGTTTAGTGAGAGGGTCTGTAGGAAATTGTTAGTGTGTGTATGTTTGTCGGAGATGTTAGTGCATTTGTCTTGTATGCGTGAGATTTCGGCATGTGCGTAGTTTAGTTTGTCCTTGAGAGGTAGCGCAGATTTGAAATGTACGAAGAGGCGTTTGCTGGCGGGTTTTCTGTAGAATTCAGTGCATATGGCACCATTTTTTTTTATTTGTATTTTAAAATCAAGTAGAGAAAGGGATTCCGAAGAGTCTGGGTGTTCTATAGTAAATTTTAAGTTTGGGTCGGTGTTATTGAATTTGTGGAAAATGTTAATAGCTTCTTCGCGGGAGTATGTGATAATTAAAATGTCATCGATATATCTAGTAAAAAGGAGATAAGAATAGCAGGTACTAAGGGTGTGTCTTTCGAGTTTGTCCATATAAGCAATGGCAAGAATACCGGATAGACTGGAGCCCATGGGTAGTCCAGATACTTGTTTGAACGTGTTTTGTAGGAAAGTAAAGTAAGTGTTGTCTACTATAATAAGGAGTTGTAAGAGATCTCCTGGAGTAATTCCGAAGCATTGTGGGTTTTTAGATGCTATAATGTCTGCCATGAGATTAATGGCTGGATGTGCAGGAATGGAGGTGTATAAAGAAACGACGTCTAGGCTAAATGGGTATCTGTATAGTTTGAGTAGATGGTGTGGTAGATCGTTGAGTCTGTTAATTACTTGGTTGGAACTACTAACATGGGCTGGGAAGGTAGAGAGTAGAGGTTTAAGTAGGCGGGATATTAACCAAGAGATTTTATAAAGGGGACCGTTAACGCTTGAAACAATGGGTCTGATCTGTGTGTGTGTGCTATTTTTGTGTATCGATATACAGTACAATGGAGAGGTACATCTAAAGACTTATTGTATTTCATTTTTATCTTAACTGATACAACTGTGTGATCGGAGGATCCCAGGGGAGATAGAACGGAACATGAACATAGCTCAGGGGAAGTTGTGAGATAAAGGTCTAGAAGGCTTGCATACTGACCAGTAGTATCGGGCACACGGGTGGGTTTGCGAACAATCTGAGTGAGATCATAGGCAATGGCAAAACCATGACAGAACCTCCCCTCATCATCTGTCTTATTTGAGTGGGTCAGCCATTCCACATTATGGACATTGAAGTCACCGCAAATGTGAATGATAGCCAAAGGATGAGCAGACAGGATGAGGTCAATTTTCTCAGATATACTCTTAAGGATAGTAATCCTGCTGTTGTGGGGGCAATAGACGGCAAATATGAATGCAGTGATGTAAGCAAGTGCAACCCGGAAGCACATATAAGGTAAATTAGGGTCTTCTCTGGAGATATCTCTACTACACGGGAAGCTATCTTTAATGTAGGCACATATTCCATGTCCATGGCGATCTTGGGGGTCAGATTTAGATGTTAAGTATCCTTTTATTATGAACTCATCTAGGGAAGTGGTCGGCCCTATGCCAGTTTCACTTAGAAAGAGTAAGTCCGGTTTCATCTCCTATAATTGGGTTTCAACCTCTGGAAGGTTAGAACGTAGACCCCTGATGTTGGAGAAGGAGACATGGTAGTAGGGGTCTACGTTAGAGGATGGGGTTCTAGGTTTATTCGTGTTTTTATTTTTTGAGATATTTCATGTTGAGTTTTGGGGGTTTGTGGAACAGGTCGACAGACTTGGTTAGAGTATGACAGAGAGGGAAAGTAAGAGAGAGAAAGAGAGGAAAAAATTTTTTTTTTTTTTGTAGCACATGATAAGGTAAAGCCGTAACAATTACCCACTAGTATGGCATCGAGAGGCCCTACCATAAACTACTGCATGGTTCAGAATCCATTCACCAAATGGCAATACAGCAGCCCCAGTACTTTACACCTGCTGATAGGACAGCCTCCTTAGTGGTTAACCAAGGTTCGGGTCCCTGACTATCAGGCGGGTAATGTCAACCCAGATGAAATGTTTACCTCCAGCACCCTTACTAGTGACGTGGCCACAAGGATAGACATAGGAACAGAACATTTTCCGACATCTCAGGCTACTGTTCACAAAGTATTACGGACCTGAAAAGCAGCTTTTTCTTCACCCTTTGTCAGAAAAATCACTCATTGGAAATGAGGACTGAGGGACAAAAAAGGAGAAGCGAGAGTTACTGGAGCTGCCGATAACACAACCACGGTGTATTATCTACTCTCCATTTAAAAAAAAAAGAAAGAAAAAAGAAAAAAGAAAAAAGAAAAAAAAAAAGAAAAGGCAAAAAAGAAAAAAGAATGTAAGGACTTATTGATATCTACTTAATATAAGTCCATTACTCCGTTCCCAGTTTAGGAGAATATTTGAAAATTATCTTCCTTCACATAATTATGCGTGGATATTTTTTAAAAAAATTTTTATTTTATTTTTTTATTTTTTATTTTTTTTGGCTTTATCTAACCTCGATAGAGAATGATTTGAGCATTCGAGCTTTACCTTTATAAGATACCGTAATGGAACTTTCAATTTGTGAGGTCGGGTTTTTTTTTTTTTTTTTGTATTAATTTAGTTTGGAAGAACCCGTTTAAAAGCTGGTTAAGAGTAGAACAATTTGGTTTAGGTACTAAGTTTAGACTGGTTAAAAAATAATGCATACTGCTGAGAAAAAGCATTTTTCAGTGTTTAGTTAATAGTGCAGCACTGCAGCATGTAATTTGGAAAAAAAAAAAACAGAAAAAAAGAGCAAAAGAAAGATAAGTGCAGTTGAAATGTTCAGAAATTTAGTCAAACCTGGAAAAAAAAAATGAATAGAAAATAATATCTGCAATACATACGTTTTTGCGATATCAAAACAGGTGGATTTCAAAATTATTGATAGAAAATGGCATAACTTAGCTTCGGAAGAGTTTGACCGTGTGGGCTCGAGTTCATATCGAGGAAGAGGGAAGAACTAGTCGTCCTAACTGGTTTATGCCGGGTACTTAAGGGGAAGTGTTGGGGGAGGGGGGCATCTTGGGTTTTGTATTTTTATTTATTTATTTATTTTTATTTTTTTTAATTCAACAATGCTTTTGTTTTATTTTGTTTTCGTTGGCTTTAACTACCTCGATAGAGAATGTTTGAGCATTTTAGTTTATATAAGACCGGGCAACGCTGGGCGGCTTAATAATATATATATATTAATATATTATAATATTTTTTCAATAAATATTAGTAAGTTTGTATACTTACAAACACTAGTGCTTCATGCTTACGCAATCATCAGTACAGGAAGTGATAATTATTGCTAGTAGCAGGACTTAAACTCAGTCAACAGCAAATCTTCGCCCAAATTCAGTGTTTAATAGTTCTGAATTCCCTTAATTTCTGTGGCTATTGTTTAGTGGATCTTAGAAAAAGGTGGCTTCATGGCTGGATTCGAATTTCATGACCAGCAGGAATTGTCACCCCTACACTGATGATTGCGTAAGCATGAAACACTAGTGTCTTAAGTATAAGAAATAATTATTGTTTATATATATATATAAATAAAATAAAAATAAAATAAAATTATTTTGGACCATCTTCCAATTACGGGATTTCCTTGGATTTTACTTGTGCAAATGGAAATTCAATTAACTTTCTTGAAATTATATATTTGGATTTTACCGTCACTGGATTATTTATCTTCCACCAGACTATCCATTCACGTGTAATCACCTTTTTCTTCACCATATTCCCTCTGCTTCACTTTTTTGTTATCAAGTAAGATCTTTGACGTATTTGTTGTTTCATCAAATACTTTTGCATGCAAAAATCCGATCCCGCATTTTTCTAATTCCTACCCTCTGATGAGAAGGAAAGTATTTCTTCGAAACTCTGCGGATTAAGGACTGTCCACTTATCTAGTGTTTCCTTTTCAGATTAAATATGTTTTTAACTCATTTCAAAGTGTTTTTTAACATGGTTTATTAACTGTTTGCTCGTGTATATATATATATATATATATATATATATATATATATATATATATATATATATATATATATATACTAGCTGTACCCTGCCACGCGTTGCTGCGGCTTAATTTCGTGTAATGGAAAATTCTAATAAAAAGAGAAAATGCATGTTTCTTATTTTCTTAGTACAGCAATCCACTCCAAAAAGTAAAAAAAAAAAAAAGGCGAAAATGAAAAAAAATATGGTACTCTTGCAGAATTGGATCCGGATCCTCGGGAGTTACCATCAATCATGGCTTGGGCTCGACCAACATTCAGTAGATTAAGCCGAAAGTTGCTAAACCATTGAAACGCTAAATAGTTTTCTTTTTCATTGTATTCAAAAATGTGAGTTTTTAATTAATATTTGGGTATGGGGGGGGGGGTTACTATACACAGATTCGAAAAAGTTGTTCAAAAACGAATAAATGAAAGCAAAGGTAAGGTAAATTACGTTTCTATCTAACTGGATAATTTTTTAGTGTTTTTATTTAATGTAAAATATTTAATCGGCTCAAAAACGCAGTGTTTATCTATGTATTTGAAAAAGACGAATGGTCGCGGACTCTGTTGAATACATTAAGTTTGGGAAAATCAGTTAAAAACTATACAAAACAATGTCAGACACCTACTGATTATATGTTATTGTGACATAGGCTGACATATTCGGTGGGTTTCTGATAGTATTTTGTATAGTTTTTTAGTTTTAAATCATTTTCTCAAACTTAACATCATCAACAGTGTCCATCACCGTTTGCATTTTTCAAATACACTGATAAACACTGTTCTTCGAACCGACTAAACGTTATAGTAAATAAAACGGGTTTGTATTACTAAACACAGAAGCCGAATAAAAATTTTGCATTAAAAAAACAACAAAAAATACCCATTTCGGTAATAAAGTAACATATCTTGCCTTTGATAATATTTGTTATACATTTATTTTTTGACAAATTTTTCGAATCTATATGTACAGTAGTACAAACCCAATAAAAACACTAAAAATTATCCAATTAGGTAGAAAAGTAACTTATCTTGCCTTTAAAAATATTTACTTGTTATATATTTGTTTTTGTTGACAACTTTTTCAAGTCTTTGTGCAAGCACAAACCCAAAGGTGTATTTTTCTGTCTAATTTTATTTTTGTTACCGCGCTTAAATTTAAATTTCACGATATCTTTTTGGGGGAAGGGTATTTTTTTTTATATTAGGTCCACCTCCACAATTTTCGACTATGTGTTAGTTGAAAGCACAGAATAATGACAAAACATCATCCCCTCCCCTTGGTAAGAATAGCAACAAAAAAAATAATGGTTTTCTTGGTAGAAACTTTTCTGTATTTCACCTAACAATTTCTGGTGCTAATGAACTTACTAATCCGCGCTATTTTTTAAATCGAATTTCCAAGTTTAATTAAAGTTTTATGATATGTTTTTTTATTCAATTGTAAGGTTAAAGTACAGAATAGATACAAAACACCCTCCCCTCCCCATGTTAAGAATGGCTTTTTAAATAATAACGTTATTATTTCAGCATGTATCACTCTCTACATGAGTACCTAATATTTTTTTCAGCCATTCTTACCATAGAGAGGGGATGGTGTTTTGTAACTTTTCTGTGCTTTTTTAACTAACAATTTATTATTAAAAAAAGATATTGTGTAATTATAAAAAAATAAAAAGATATTGTGAAAGTTGAATTTAACTTGAAAAAAAACAAAAAAACAATGTGAACGGCGCGTTCAACATTGTAGCCGGACCTTATTTGGCAATAAGGTCATGTGAGTCGATTAATGGGTGCTAATGCACTTACTGATCTGTGCTATTTTTTTAAATCGTATTTCCAAGCTTAATTAAAGTTTTATGTTTTTTGGGTATTTTTTTAGATTAGGTCCACCTCCACAATTTTCTTTTAAAAGACAACTTTTAAAGGTTTCCGACTATGCTGAATACAGAAATTGCATTGAAATTTTGCAGAAATAAGTAGTTATCGAGATATAGATAGTTGTTTTATGCATTGTATTCTTTGGTGGCTATCTTTGTTACGTGCGTAGATTTGTTTATGATGCGCGCAAGCATGTAAAAAAGACGGCTGCCAGAGATTACAATGCATTATACAAATTTTTGATATCTCGATAACTACTTATTTCTGCAAAATTTCAATGCGATTTCCCTATTCAGCATAGTCGAAAACCAACAAAAGTCGTCATTTAAAAGAAAATTGTGGATGTGGACCTAATCTAAAAATTTACCGTTTTTTTTTCATTCAATTGTAAGGTTAAAGTACAGAATAGGTACAAAACATCCTCTTCTTCCAATGTTAAGAATGGCTTTTTAAATAATAACGTTATTATTTCAGCACGGATCAATAAGTGCACGAGTACCCAATTTCTTTAAAAGCATTCATATTTTCTTATATAAAAACAACTTCTGTAAAAAAAAAAAGAAAAAGGTGCACTTTCAATCTTTGTTAAAAAAGGTTTTCTTGAAAAAAAACAAAAAAAAATACGGTAAAAAAGCAAAGAACAAAACGTTAATCGGTATTCATGCAGAGAGTGATCCGTGCTGAAATAATAACGTTATTATTTAAAAAGCCATTCGTAACATGGGGAGGGTGTTTTGTACCTATTCTGTACTTTAACCTTACAATTGAATAAAAAACATATCATAAAACTTTAATTAAACGTGGAAATGCGATTTAAAAAATAGCGCAGATCACTCTCTGCATCAGCACCGAAAGTACAGAATAGTTAGAAAACATCCTCCCTCCCCATGTTAAGAATGGCTTTCTAAATAATGTTAATGATTCAGTACTGTTCCTTGTCTGCTTAAGTTTAACTTTTGTTTATTAAATTGTTAGGTGAAAGTCCAGAATAGTTACAAAACACCCCTATCCCCATGTTAAGAATGGCTTTCTAAATAATAACGTCATTATTTCAGCGGGATAGCTTCTCTGCATAAGTACCATGTTTTTTTTTTAAATTATTAGGTGAAAGGACAGAATATTTACAAAATACCATCCCCATGTAAAGAATGTCTTTCTAAATAACATTATTTCAGCACGGTATTTTCTATGCATACATACTATCTATTTTTGTTTATTAAATTGTTAGGTGAAAGTATAGAATAGATGCAAAACTCCCTCCCCATGTTAAGAATAGCTTTCTAAATAACGGTATTATTTAAGCACGGTACCCTCTCTGCATAAGTACTATCTTTTGTTTATTAAATTGTTAGATGAAAATATAAAATAGTTACAGAACACTCTCCCTTTCCCATGTTAAGAATGGCTTTCTTAATAGCGTTATTTCAGCACGGTACCTTCTCTGCATAAGTACCATCTTTTGTTTATTAAATTGTTAGGTGAAAGTATAGAATAGTAACAAAACGTCCTCCCCATGTTAAGAATGGCTTTCTAAATAACGTTATTATTATATTATTATATTATTATGGTACTTTCTCTGCATAAGTACCATGTTTTGTTTATTAAATTGTTAGGTGAAAGTACAGTACTCATGCAGAGAGTGATCCGTGTTGAAATAATAACGTTATTATTTAAAAAGCCATTCTTAACATGGGGAGGGGAGGGTGTTTTGTACCTAATCTGTATTTTAACCTTACAATTGAATAAAAAACATATCATAAAACTTTAATTAAACGTGGAAATACGATTTAAAAAATAGCGCGGACCACTCTTTGCATTAGCACCAAATATTATTTAAGCAAGTTACCAATCCGTAAAAAAAAACTGTACTTTTACCAACCAATCTTATATCGAAAAAAAAAAAAAAAAAAAAACTCAAAAAGCAAGCGACAAACTTTTTTTTTGCCTTATATAATAAAGAAAAAATGTTTAAATTAAAAAATTTGGAAGATAAACAAATGAATTATGTTTTTTTTTTTTTTACTTATCGAGTAAACAGAAAATGAAATCTACTTCGTTTCGTGAATTTGTGGCTGTGAAATGAATCGAACCGGAAGTTCAGTTTTATTAACAAAACAGCTTTGCACTAACGGTTATGAAAATATATTTATTTTATTTAATATTTTAATAATTCGCGAGGTAAATTTATTTTAATAACATAAAAACATCCCTCGACTCTAAAGATGGGTTGTCTGAAAATTTTAAATAAATTGGTAACGTAGAAATATGGTTTTATTCGCTTATAACGAACCAAGAATTACATTTTTATATATATATAATATATATATATATATATATATATATATATATATATATATATATATATATATATATATACAGAGAGAGAGAGAGAGAGAGAGAGAGAATGAGAGAGAGAAAGAGAGAGAAATAAAAAGGAACATAACTTGGTTTGTTCTTTTTTATTTCTCTATTTTGTCGGAATACTATTTCCATTATTCTCATCATATATACATCTTATCTATAATATAAAGCTGAACGTCTGTGTGTGTGTGTGTGTGTGTGTGTGTGATCATGAATATATATATATAATTAACCACTGATCATGAATATGTATATATAATTAAACAATAATTATTCCTTATACTTACACACACTATATGGTTGACTATTTTAAAAAACTGATTACATATAATGATAGATGTATCGAGGATCAGGAATGGGTATTTTTGATCTGGCAAACGGTGGTTCATAAAAATTGTGGGGTCTGCGTTCGCGCCTGGCCCCCAAAGTATGGGAATAAAAGTTCAGTTCATGTTTTTTTTTTTTTGTGTTTTGAAATAGTTTCTTATGCTCTTTACTTGAAATAATTTCAGTGAACCGAAATTAAAACGAAATTTGAGGCGATGATTACTTAAATGAATTTTTATATAAACTACACATGCCATAATCGAATATTCCTCAAGCACAAAATAACGGAAAACATTAAAATATGTTTATAAATATTCCTTACGTTGACGGAACTCTCTTAAAATGTTAACACAGAATGCTCAGGTGCCCCTCCTTCAAATTGAAAACGAGGCTCTCCATTTCAAAGTCGCTGCCATTTTGATTTTTTATTTCAAACCGGTTCGTGAATTTGAAAAAAAATTTTTTTTTTTTACAAACTACTTAAAAATACAAACTAATGAACTTTTTTACCATAAAAGTAACTTTTATTGACTATGGTAACATTTATTTCTTGCATATTTATATTATTATATATATATATATAACATTTTCTCTTTGTAAGAAAACATGATTTTGTTGGTCACTCTTGGCTACGAATGAAAACAAAGTTGATATAAAAAAATATATTTTCGCGAAAATTATCTTTACTTTCATCATATTTTGCTCAGGGTAAAATTTTTGGGTATCAAAACCTATCTCTTTACAACCCCCTCCTTTTCATAACCTATCATATTTTCATCAATCACAGTCCATTTTCAGTAGGCTGTTTTGAACCCAGTCAACGACGAGTACTTCTGCTAGTATATATATATATATATATATATATATATATATATATATATATATATATATATATATATATATATATTCCCCAAAACCTCTGGCCTTGATGGAGAAGAAATTAAAACTTGCTACCATGGTTTCAAATGATCTGAAATAACAGCAAGGGGATACTTGATTCCAAATATTTCTCATAAGATATATCTCCCCCCTTTTGGAAATATGGCACGATTATGAATATCTTCAGTATCAAATAATCTTTATACACTGTGAAATTTACTTCATGTACGAAAATCAAAGAAGGGAAATATAACATATGAGAAATATTTGGAATCAAGTTTCCTCTTGCTGTTATTTCAAATCATTTGAAATCATAGCAGCAAGTTTTTGTCTCCCCTCCATTAAGGCCAGAGATTTTGGGGAAATATCAAATATTTTGTAATTCATATGCAAAACTTGGAAAAAGAAATACTATGATTGAAGTATTGATAAACGTGCAGTATCTTTCCACCCACAAAAAAATCCTTTAAAATTACCACTATTATAGGTTTTCGAGAGTGCTGAAAACGAAAATGACAGTATAAATCCCTGGAAACGAGTAGTTTCTAAGATATGAAGAAATTATAAAGTGGGGAATCACTTTTCTATATTGATTTAACGTAAAATGAACATCCACTTTTAGCCAAAGTGGCCATAAAGTGGGTGATCTTTTTACGTTGAATTAATATAAAAAAGTGATCCCCTATTTCTTGCAACAGTAATGTGCGACCTTAAAGGCAAATGTCATATAACCCACAACACAATTCAGGTCATTAACTTTCCAACAAGCATTCATTTGTTAAATTCTGATCAGTAGTTGCCGAGATTTGGAACTTATAAAATTGCTAAAAAACGTGGTATATAAATATATGGATATATCTATACTCGTCGCCAAATTGAATATTGAAATGCTCATATCTTTGCTTCTATGGGTCGAAACTACATGAAAATTTGTAGGCTTTTTGAAAATTATTCTATGGTTAAAATTTTTTGACAATTGGTTAAAAAAAGCCTATATTTTCAAACCAATAAAATATGCTCAAATTAGCATACATTTATATATATATAGTGTCCTGGCAGGCCAACTTTAGTTTTGCTGCTTTGGGATGAATTTTGCTTCGGGTGTTTTTGCATGGTTGTCTCCCCTGTAGCCTTGCCAGGCCACTAATATATATATATATATATATATATATATATATATATATATATATATATATATATATATATATATAAACGTGAACGTGTCTGTGTATCTGTGTATCTGTGTACATTTCCCTACGCAATAACTCTGTCAATTTTTAGTCTACAGACTCAAAATTTGATATACAGGTTACTGAGATTTGGGAAAATCGATGTGAAGGGTATTCAGAGATAGTGCAAGCTTTTTCATCAGTTTGGATCGAAAATTTTCAGTTACCAATATATAAATGTATGTATGTATGTATGTCTGTTTGCATGTCTGCCTTAAACTTTCAATAGAGGTGACGGATTTTACCAAGATCAGTATCGTTTTAAAGTTCGATCTTTCATACAACAAATATCGAAAAATTGGCTAAAAACATTAATATCTTCCCCTTCAACTAGGCACTATTTTTTAAAGTTATCCTCTCCTTTAGATTGTCTAGCCTTAATTAAAAAAAAATGTCGCTTACGGTTTGGCGGTGGTTGTAACAGCATAAACGTTAGGTTTTACCCCGTTCTTTTCCTCCTTTGCGGTACGGGTTCGAGTCTGCCTTCCCACTACCACTTTTTTTTTTTTTTTTTTGCTCAACATACACATCCAAACACCCGGGAAACGCCGGGCATAAATGCTAGTCTATATATCTATATATATATATAAAAGTGAAAGTGTCTGTGTGTGTATCTGTGTGTCTGTGTGTCTGTGTACATTTCCCCGCACAATAACTCTGTCAATTTTTAGTCTACAGACTCGAAATTTGATATACAGGGTACTGAGATTTGGGAAAATCGATGTGATCGGGTTTTGGCCACAAATTTGGCGATTAAGAGGTCAAAGTTCAACGATTTGACCTTTGAGAACTCTACCAAACTCCTCCCACAATTTTGGGTCTACACACTTGGAATTTTAGATATAGGTTCCTTGGGCATGGATCTAACTTAATGACTCGATTTGAATCCAAAACAATAAATGTTAAGGTGTCATAATAGGGGTCAAAGTTAAAAAAATTGACCGTTTTTTTTCCTCAGCATACACCTCCAAATACCCGGGCAACGCCGGGCTGAAATGCTAGTATATATATATATATATATATATATATATATATATATATATATATATATATATATATATATATAATTGTAGCCAAATTGAATATTGAAATGCTCATTTCTTTAGTTCTATGGGACGAAACTACGTGAAAATTTGCAGGCTTTTTGAAAATTATAATACTATTCTATGGTTAAAATTTTATGAGAATTGGTAAAAAAATAACCTATATTTTCCAACCAATAAAATATGCGCAAATTTGCCTACATTTGTATATATAGTGTCCTGGCAAGCTAGCTTCAGTTTTGCTGCTTTCGTATGAATTTTGCTTAGGGTTTTCCTTTCCTTGGTTGTCTCCCCTGTGACCTTGCTAGGCCACTAATGTGTGTATATATATATATATATTAACAACAGACAAACACATACACACACACACACACACACACACACATATATATATATATATATATATATATATATATATATATATATATATATACAATTAAATTGAATAATGACTAATTAACTTTATGCTATGCATTTATTAGTTATAAACTTGAGTTAATGAACCCGACTTAAACTAGTATTAATGAATTTCTGTTAAATCTGTTGTTACATCTGCAAAAGATTATTTCTTTGCTCAACTAAAGATGTGTAATTAAGTCTGCCTATGAGGTAATCCTAATTGCACACACTTATTCTCGCTAGTTGACCTTTTCGCAGAGGTCAGGAAATCAATTGCACTCATTTTAGACTTCTTTTTAAAAGTTTTTTTTTGGGGGGGGCAGAATGAAACAAAGAACCGTATAGATTTAATGATTACCCCTGATTTTAGGGGCCACAAATATACACTGGTGCACCATATTTTTTGTTTGCTTGCTTGCTTGTGTGTTTACGCGTGTATGTGTGTATGCATGCGTGTGTCTATTTATTTTTACATTTAACTTACTCATGTACAACTAGCAGGGCTATCCAACATTACCTATATTTATATATATATATATATATATATATATATATATATATATATATATATATATATATATATATAGCTTAGTGCGTTAGAAGAAACGAGTGAGCTCAATTCTATAAGAGGAGACTTATCTGAACAATATAAAGCTCAACAAGTATCCTTGGAGCTTCTATAGGAGAACAATAGGAATGGGAAATGAATTCACAAAAACTATATATTGGTGAATATAGATTGGTTTATTTATTAAATAAGGGAATACAAACAATTAGTTAGGGGATAGAAGGGACTCTTTATGCCTAATTGTTCGTATCCCCTTATTGAATAAATGAACCAATCTATATTTACCAATATATGGTTTTTGTGACTTCATTTTCCATTCCTATTGTTCTCCTCTCTCTCTCTCTCTCTCTCTCTCTCTCTCTCTCTCTCTCTCTCTGTATATATATATATATATATATATATACCAGCAGTAATTTCACTTCCTACAGTGATGATTGCATAAGCATGAAACATATTTTTAATATTTATTTTAAAAATATTGAAGTTATAAAACCCATTTAAGTAAATTAAAGATGAGCCCTTTTTAGGGAATTAATAAAAAGCGGTCAAATTTAATGCAAATTTAATATTCCAACTTCCAGTCGTCGAATACTTTCTGGCTGTTTACTGCTGACTTGGCATTTGTAGTCACTTAAATTTCCATTAATACTTGTGCTAATTACCAATCGTCTTGAGGTAGAATGCTAGTCTACAAAGTCAAGGCTGACTTTGTGATTGGTTTCAAATCTCATGACAAGCAGTAATTATCACTTCATTAATCACGTTGACACATCGGTTCCCACTGGATCACCGAAGTTAAGCAACGTTGAGTCTCGTCAGTACTAAATGGGTGACCATTTGGGACTTCTAGGTGCTGTATGTGCCCTCCACTTATCTCCACATTGTTTCCAGTTGTCCTCGACTTTTCCTTGCCACTGGACTCAAACAGTGTCGATTCAGGAGAGGTGTGGTTAGGGATTGCGCGACCCTTGCCTCACAATTACACGTGCAACTGCTCTACAGGCGTATCCTTTGTCTTTCGAGACTGAATGGAGGCATCAATCACTTCATACACTGATGATTGGTAACTAACTCTAACTCTACGCAGGTTTAACCGGCTTCCTCCAAAGGAAGAAGTTCCATGGGAGAATGAAATTCACAAGTGGTCCCCAGTCGCATGTATATCCCTGTTAGGGAAGATAACTACG
Source organism: Euprymna scolopes (assembly GCF_053919585.1). NCBI lineage: Eukaryota > Metazoa > Mollusca > Cephalopoda > Sepiida > Sepiolidae > Euprymna > Euprymna scolopes. The sequence goes on along the minus strand of NC_136485.1, from coordinate 166,827,222 downwards.
TTATGGTTTTTGCAACTTCTGCAGGGAGGTGTTGATGTCCTCTTACGCACAGCGCCAGGAATTCCCAAATTGGTCACCCATCTGGTACTGACCAGGCTCAACGTTGCTTAACTTCGGTGATCTAACGAGAACCAGTATCTCAATGTGATTATGCCGTACCCGTACACTGATGATTGCGTAAACATGAAACACTAGTGTAACAGTCTTTTAGGTGCATGTTAATTTGTATTCTCTTGGGTGATAATTAAAAAAGCAGATAAAAGTATTTTTCTGAATACTATATGTTAATTTGTATGTTGTGGACTGAAATGCATGTGAGTATTTGAATCAACGATTCATGAAATGTTTTAAAAATCCGTGAAAATATTCACAAGAATGTAAAAAATGCCCTTTCGGTAAATATTCCTTCAAAAATGGTATTAAAACAGGTTTTCAATCACACAAAAAGTCTGTGCATGTTAAAGCAACAAATGCAGTAGTAAAATAAACTTAAATCAAAGTCGGAAAAATAAACTGATTTTACTTAAAATTAAAATAGAATTTAACAAAAGTTGTGTCCCTGCCAATCTTATAATTAAAATTTCACTTGTCTGGCTTTCTTTGTCGTAAACTGCTATACTAACTTGTCCGTGTCGATTTCTCGGCTTAGTTCATGTTCAGTTTTTATGATAGATAAGCCAACCAGTCTTTTCTAAGACATGGACTTCTGAAAAAAGTTTTAAATTTGTTTCAATTTAGAGAAACTACGCTTACATGGTGCCACTGTAACTGGCAATATGGTTACATTTCTGAATGAAACTAGGAGTTTAAAAAAAATAATAATAATAATAATAATAATAATAATAATAATAATAATAATAATAATAATAATTGAAAGACCGAGGAGAGAGCGCTGGTCAGACCTCGGCTGGACAAGCGCAAAGAGAACTGGGACCTTGGGGAGGCTTAGTGCCACTCAAATTTCAGTATAAACCAATGGCCACTACCAGCGAGAAATCAATGGTAAGAGGCTGTTGCGATGATGCAAATTCATTTGCAAATGCTATCAAGGGAGGTGGAGAGAGCTGGACGTCTGTGCAGACTTGTTGTCACTCAGCTTCCAAAGAACACCACAGGTTTCCAATCAGATCGTTTGTTGACTGTGTGAAAGCTCCATGTGAGCCAATAATAATAATAATAATAATAACAATAATAATAATAATAATAATAATAATAATAATAATAATAATAATAATAAATATTCGTCCAAACTCCTTCTTGACAACTCTCGACTTCAACTGTAATCTTCACCAACCGTTCTCACTGTCTCTCGTTCTCTTTCTCTCTCTCTCTCTCTCTCTCTCTCTCTCTCTCTCTCTCTCTCTCTCTCTTAACTGTCCAAAAAAGAAGACTACCAGTGATCTCCTCTTCATTCCTTTTCACGGCAGTCATTGTCCTCATATGCAAATTACTGCCATATGTATATTAATAAACCGTCTATAAACGAAAACTTTTATTTTCTCTTCTCTTTCTTGATTCTATCATGCGACAGGATAGACAGAGACACCGCTGGTTGTGTAAGTCACGTTTTTCATTACTTTCGCCACATACCCCGCTAATGTCATAAACACAAATAATGCAGTTGGGTGCAGGCCTCTTTATTCATGTGCCCCTGTGGAGTGGGGGAGCAGCAATTTCCTCTACAGAAGAATTACATCCCAGATTATTTTCAGGTGGCCTATCATCATCGTCATTGTTGTCAGGTAGTGTATAATTGTCATCATCAGAGGTTTCCAAGTTACTAGTGTCGGAAGCATCGTTTATCAATACCGACCTTGGCCTGTTCAGTTGTTCGCTTCCTTCTGATAAGCCACTAGCAATATCAAGTGGTATGCGAGCTCGCAGACAAGGTGAAAATTCTTTACATGATAAAGGATTCCATCAATCATGACTGAGTATGAACTATTGATTCCAGTCACCCGATTTATCCTAGACTTGTTCGTTGTACAGACGTATTCTGGGCAATTATTGCATTCATAATTGATTGCATTATTATTGGTGCAACATTTAGGCCAAACCCAAGTCTTGTGAGGCAATATCTTTATGCCTTTAACATCACTGTTGAAAGGGCCACAGCGATTTGCACCTGAAAATAGGCCTTCTTGAATTCCAATATGGCAACATTAGTGCCTTCATGCTTCCAGTCCCGCAATTTCTGTGCACATACATCTGCATTTGATGTAAATGCATCAACAAAGTCATTGGCCCCCTGTAGTCCATCATGGGTCTCACTTTGTTTTTATTTGCCTGCATTAGCGCCATTAATGGAATTAAGGCTTTAGCTGGACCTAGCTCTTCTAGATATGACACCAACCATCCATTTTTCAGCCATAAATCCAGTTCTTTTTCATATTCGGTCCGAATATACTTGATAATGGGATACTCTGGTATTCTATTCTTCACTTGCCCCGGCGTTTGTCCACCCATCCATTTCCATGCGACAGTCCATTCTGTCTTTTGTTAATCAAATACAGAACTCAAGTCTGACTCATCAATGTTAATCACAGCACACCTAGATACGTGTTCCATGAGAAAGTGAACGAGATTCAGTCAAATGCACTCACCCAACTTGTTGAGAGCATCAAATCTCAGTAAAGGGTCACGGTCTTACAGTTTTCCTTCAACAACTAAAACCTCCAGTTGCAAAGGATGCAGGCTGCCCACTGTAAACTCAACTTGGCTGGTCCCACAGCATCTCATAACGTTTCTACCTGCAGTCATCACCTTAACAGCTTGGCGTCTCCACTGGTGCCATACCGCCTTGTTCACCAGGGTTTTAGAACATCCAGTATCAAATAGGGCCGTGCATTGTTGTCTATCAACAAGTATTTGGATGCGTCGCGTTTCTCACTTGCATGGAGAGTAGACTGGTGCTGACATCTTTTCCCTGTCCATGAGAGTCTTCAATGGCAATGTTATATTTGGACAGGAAGTTGATCAGCTGTCAAAAAGGCATCTTTCGTTTTTGTTACAGATATCAAGACACTCAACAAAGTGTTCAAAAACTTCTGCTCCACATCCTTTTGTAAATTCAACTCTCCGAAGAACAATCAAGAAATTTGGAAATTATTTTGTTTTGTATTGACTTAACAAGAAAGCCGATAAGTTTATTTGGAATGTGGTTGCTGAGATAATGACCACTCAGTTCATGGCTCTTTGTGCATTTGACGTGTTCAGTTAAGACAAGATCAAATTGTGCTATTAGCTCCTCTTCTTTGATAAAAATGTCCATTACTAGTGTCACGGAACTTTTCATTTGTGCCACGGAAAACCAAATTTCTCTCAACCATAAGCTGAATTATGTTAATCAAGCGAAATAAATTACTGAATTTTGTTCTGTATTGACTTGGCAAACAAGTCAATAAGTTTGTTTTGAATGCGGTTGCTGAGATAATAATCACTCAATTCGTGGCTCTTCATGCATTTTACATGTTCAGTTAAGACAAGATCAAATTTTGCTATTAGCCCCACTTCGAGAAAATTTTCATTTCTTCTGTACACCGAGCTTTTCATTTATGCTACGGAAGGCCAAATTTCTCTCAGCTAAAAACGGAATAATATTAATCAAACGAAATAAAACTGCCTTCCAGTATGCCTGCTCTTCCTGAATCAGTTTACTTGAATGTAAGTTAACAGATTTGCCTGATCGTTTATCATGCCACATTATCATACATTATTTATGATGGGGTGATTGTTCATGTTTCTTCAGACAGACAGCTCCACTGTTTACCAAATCCCTTTGCTTTAACTACTGAACAAACAACAAGTTGTAACGGACGAGGATATAATACCCTAGCTCGCCACAAGAAAATAATGAAACGAATGGAATTGAAGGAAACAAAGACTCAATTGATGGATAAGATAAACGTCGTTTATTTACTGTTGAAAGAATGAACGTTTTAGTTATAACATGTGTTCATGTCCGCGGGTGTGTAACCAATGTTCGTTGTGGGACTGGTGGTGTAGAAAGAATAGGAAATGTGTGTTCATCTCAAGTTCGGGTCACTATCGTTTGTTCGCGCGTGGGAAGAGAAATGAGTGTTGTAGTGAAAATGAGAATGATAGTCCAGCGTGTAGACAAAAAAGTGGATAGAGGTTAAGCTGTACGCCATGTTAGCAGTCAGCTACGCGGTGGTGTTCTCAGGGACGAGTAGTAGATAGAAAGAGAAAGAGTGTGAATGTGTACATACGGTCTGTTAGCTCGTGCCCCATACATAGTCGCAGGGGTGTTGACGCGCGCGAGCGTGCGCCTCCCGAAAGGGAGGCGGCTGGCTAGCCCAACCTCTCTGGTCGAGAGCTGGTCCTAAAGAGAAAGAAGCCGGTTGTTGCTCTCTCTTTTATACTCGTTTCTGGTGGTGTTTTGCGCATGTGTATATAATATGAATGTGTGTTTTTGTGCGAGCCTAGAAAAGGCTCGCACAAAGTAAAACGGAAAACTCGGTCAGCTGACTTTGAGTAAACAAGCCAAGAACGACAAACATTTTCATTATTTTTCAGTGTCAAATAATTGTTGTTTCTGAAAATTTTCGCGGTGATTTTTCTGGTTTAGAGGAATATCATAATCCGTCAACTGAACTGGATTCTTCAAAACCAAATCAATGCGCTGTGTTTCACTTAATTCTCTACAAGCAGCAGGATCATCAGAGAACATACGTTGTATCAGTATGCTCGAACGTTGATAGAGGAAACGGTTGCTCATCTGGTACTGTAGTTCCATGCTCAGAATCAGAAACAGATTGTATGTTAACGCCAGAGTTAACACGTTACGTCACTTCGAGCTGGCGGAAGAGAAAAATTCAGATATCCTGCGAGTCTTTTCAACAGTATTTGAAACTCTCTGTTATTTCAGTTTCCTTTTCTGGGTTCGGCTGAATTCGTGAACACGTTTCATTTTAGATTAGACTCAGTATTCAATAATTATCAAAATACTCAGACTCAGTATTCAATAATTATCAAAATACAATTAATCAAAACAAAATAACCTTCTATCGGAAATGAAAGCGAGCGTGTGATTTCTAATAAATGCTGTTAAACAAATGTTACTTACATTACAGGTAACAGTGTTTGATAAAAGTGTTTCGTCACTAGTGTTACAGACCAAGTGTATAATTGAGGTATGTATATGTAATTCCATCTCTGGGTGAAAAAAAAAAAAAAACAGAGTTTGTCAAAAACATGTATGCAGGAACGCGGTATATAAAATTGCAAACAGGGTTTTCAACACAAATATAGGGTGTATGTATATGTGACCCAAGATTTTCATTGAAGATTCAAATAAAAAGTTCAATAAAATAAAGCTTCGTTATTAGTAAAAAGGACGTCTAGTTTCAGTTATTAGTCTTTCCTTTCTTTCTTAAAACACAATTTAAATTTCTTTAAAACGTAGTCAAGAAAAGAAAAATCCGCTTATGATTATGTTGAAGCCAAATTTGTTTTTCAGTTTCTGAAAGATAAATTAACCAGAATAAAAATGTAATGTTTTAATAACAACCAAAAAAATCATTTATTAAGTAATTTGATTTTATGGCATTCTATCTATGCATCCGCCCTTTATATTTTTTGAAAATTCTCTTCACTATCAGAAGAAAATGATAAATTGAAAGCTTCAAAATGAATGGAAAATAAAATGTTGTTGGAAAATTTAGGCAGGTATTTAAAAATTAAGTACAATACACAAGAGTCGATCCTTGAACCTTTATTATTCCGAATATTCATAAATAACCTCCTTGATAAAATTGTCTCTGAGATGGGTATATTTGCTGATGACACCACACTCGCTAACAGATTTTAGGGGAAAACGAATGAAAAGATATCTAAGGAATTGGCTAAAACATTAGAGGAAGACCTCCAGTCTGTAGTGGAATGGGGATGTAAATGGACGGTAACATTCAATGCTTTATGGAATAAACTTCTTTCTTTTAAATAATTACAAGAAATCTTCTCAACCACTGACTGCCATTGCTAATGATACTCTACCTGAAAGTACTTTGTTCAAACTCTTCGGCTTAACATTCACAGGCAACATGAATTGGAACAAATCCAGTGAGGTTATTGCCAAGGCTGCTGCAATAAAGGTGAGCTCTCTCTCTACCGTCTTAAGAGGTTATTCACACCTGAGAGTATCCTGTGCCTCTACAAAGCCACTATTCGCCCATGGAGAATTGTTGCCACATCTGGGTTGGTGCATCTGTCACTTGTCCGTCTTAGACAGGGTTATAAAATGAGTCACCAACCTAGAACTCGCACTAGCAACCAAACTCCAACTTCTGTCCCATCGCCAAAATGCTGCATCTCTGTGTTTGTTTTAGAAGTATTTTAATGGAATATGCTCTGACGAATTCAAAGCACTTGTGCCGCCTCAACATAAATACCCCGACTAACTCAACAAGCAACAAAATCCCACCCACATCCCTTGATGCCAGAAAACTTTCTACTCAAATAGTTTCTTCCATCGAACTACTAGATTTTGGAATTCCCTCCCAGATCCCTGTTTCCCTAACTGTATCGGCATGCAGAAGTTCAATGTAGTGTGAAGAGACATCTCTCTGCTCAACTCCCTCAATAGTATCCCTATCCGTGTAAATTTGGTCCCAAATAGAAGTCCCTTATATCAAAATGGTACTATGCCTTGTTTGGTGTGAAATAATAGTAAAAAAATAAATAAATAAAAATAAAATAATAATAATAATAATAATAACAACAACAACAACATGTGCAGTGAAGAGCAAACCATCTGAGGTGTGAAAGGATAAACTGGCAAAATCTTTTGGTACTGATCTGATATATCAACACATAAATCTTGGAGAGGCTTATTGCCACCCAAATTCCAGTGAAAACCAATAGTCGCTACCAACGAGAAATCAATGTTAAATGGCTACTGATATAACACAAACTAATTAGCAAAGGTTATTGAAAGAGGTGGAGAATACTGCAAATCTGGGGAAACTTGTTGTCACTCAAACTCCAGAGAACACAGGTTATTCTCAAAGAGATTTCTTTGATGATGACCTCTGTGAAAACTCCTAGTGAAGAAGAAGAAGAAGAAGAAGAAGAAGAAGAAGAAGAAGAATAATAATAATAATAATAATAATAACAATAACAATAACAATAATAACAATAACAATAATAACAATAATAATAATAATAATAATAATAATAATAATAATAATAATTTCGTTTATCAATGTCTCCCTGAAAAGAGATGGGATTCATTTCCAGAGGAGTTCTCTCAACCCCGGCGCCAAACCAGGAGCTTCAAAGATCAAGGGTTTTCCTAAGGATGTTGGTGGTACCTACAATAGTAGAGGTCTGAAGGCTGCCTAAAACATCGGAGATCCCTAGTATTTTTAATTGTCCTTCCAGACAATTTGATAGTACTCCTAGCGTACCTACTACGATCAGGATTATTTGTGTTTTAACCCCATGTATACACCTTATCCCCAAGGCCAATGGAGGATAATTACTCCACTTCTCATTCTCCTTCTCTCTCACATTCCTGTTCCAGAGTACTGAAAAGTCTACAATCTGCCAGTTTTTTGAGACTTTGTCAATGACGACCAAATCCGGACGATTATGTCCCAATTGGTCTTTTGTCTCACCATACCACTACATTGCCATCCTCACTTGTTCTCACTTCATCAAAAAATCGGTGGTGAGAGGCTGTTGCGATAACGCAAATTTATTTGCAAATGCTATCGAAGGAGGTGGAGAGTGCTGGACGTCTGAGGAGTTTTGTTGTCACTCAGCTTCCAGGGAACATCACAGGTTTTTCAATCAGATCTTTGATGACTTGTGTGAAAGCTCCATGTGAGCCAATAATAATATTCACAGTGATGAGCAAGCCATCCAGGTGTGAAAGGATTGTTGCAAACTGGCAAAACCTTTTGCACTGACCTGATATATCAACATATAAATTTAACTTTATAAAGATAGAGAAATATTGATTCTGCTTATGAACTCAGTTTTTACATTTAATTTTTTATCCTCTTTTTTGTTAAAAGTTACAAATGAATTACCTTGAGAAATGCAGTGTTGGTGGCTTTAAAAAAAAACTTTCTTTGCGAAAATAAAATGAGCCATTGAAACAAAATGGCTGCCGCCATCGTCAAATAATCAAAGCAGACAAATTTGATTTGCTCCAAACAAGATGATCGTGTCTTATGGTCGTTTTATTGATCTGATGCTAAAAGCAGATGTAAAAGGCAGATGAATGACGTGCCTCAAGAGCCGGTTTCTAAAATTGGTCTCCTTAGCTTTCTCAAGTAGAAAGAGACTTGAATGATTTCTGTGTTTAGGAAGAAACGCGCCATTTGTACAACGTTTGAAGTTTAGGTTCAGTAAAATAAATAGCTGATTGCAAAGGATTTGATGGAAATATGTTTTCAATGACCATGTAGGTGGTGGGGGGGGCGACAATAAATAAAAGAATCAATTAAGAAGAGAATAATTTGACGATTTCACTTCATTTGAATTCACTGCACCAAAACATTTTATAAAGATGAAATTTGTTTTTCACTATGTAGTAATAGCTTATCAAGGCCTGGGAGCCAATCAAGGATGAAGGTTAACGAGTATCGTGATGATCGGTGAAGGTGAAAATTACATAAGTTAATTTTTAGGGGATATCTCATCAAGAACTTGTTTATGTTTGACTTGAAAACAGCCATGTTATAGTCAGTTGGGACGCAGCTCCACTGTATTATGTTCCACAGACGAGTACTTCTGGGGAAGAGCTTTTCTAGTTGAATTTTCATTTAGTTTTCGACACTAGAGAGTAAGGGAAAATGCTGATAGTAGTTGTAGCTAGTCGGGTGTTTTTTGCAGTGAATGTTTTCCAGGGAGAACCATAGAGTGAAGCACAGTCGAGCAGCTGCTATGAAAATAATGATAGAGTAGAGATAGGCTTACAATATTTCTTCTATGAGAAAGAGATGACAGGGAGGAGAAAAGGACACCACCCACCAGATTTTGAAGTCGGTTTTGTTCTCTGTCCAGGCAGGAAAGGATGCACCGAGCAGCTCCTCCCCAGATGTGGTAACAGTACTTCATCTTAGGATGTATTTGGCTCTCATACAGATAGAGGATTGTATCAGGAGTGAAATACTTTCTGGAGCAGTAGAATGATCCAACTATTTTTCCATAAGATTGTCAAAGCATGGTGCTTTTTCAAAGAAACGTTGATAGTTTCTACTGATTTCACGTTTTAATTTGTTGTTTTTTTTATTGCGTTTTATTAAAAGTATAATAGTTTTTTGTTTTTTGTTTTTTTGGTGCAGGGGTGGAGGGTACTGGTAATGGAGAATAGAATTGTCGGATCCTTTTTATGCTATATTTTAAATTAGCAGGAGAGATAAAATTAGGCACCGCCAAAAATGACCGAAAAATCAAGTTGTTGTTGTTTTTTAAAACGAAATTACATTTATTAAAATCCATTATTTCTGAGTAACTTTTTTTTTCCAGAAAGATAAAACCCTGAATTTTATCATATAGAAAGCAGAATAATGTAAAACATTTTTTACTATTTTTAATTAAATTTTAAATGTTAAATTTCCCCCAAAAGTTAACAATTGGCGTTTTTTGTTTTGCACAAAAAACGTATATAAATAGTTAAAAAAAAAAAAAAAAAAGGTTTTTGAAAGAATTAATTTGTTTATTTCTTGTCTAACTAAGATTAAGGGTGATTTTCTATGAGAATATGCAAAAAATATTATAATATAAGTACCTGGATTTCAAATAATTCCACTTATTCATATAGGCAACCAGTTACTTCGAGTCGATTTGATTACTGTTTACATTTGTACTTGATAAAAAGCAAACTACGGAAGACCAAAAAGCAAAAAAAAAAACTTATTTTCCAGTGACGAAAATTTCAATATATTATTAAGGCTGTGGCTGGCCAGTACCAGATGGGTGACCATTTGTATGAGTTTGGTTTTTAATGTGTATGTGTGTGGGGGCCAGGCTCTCCAAAATGGGGAGGGGGGCAATTTAAAGCAGAATAAAAAAATTATTTCAGCGCGTTTGGTCCACCATAGTCGAAAGGCGGCAAACGTTTCCAAACTTGATCGAAAAAATAATTATATTTTTAACACAAAGGGCACAATATTTATCAAATTTTTTTTTTTGTATCGATTCTTCAAAGCATGCCCTGTTTAATAATGGTCATGCATTATTCGGCTCGCTAAAAAGAAATTGTTAATTTATTTATCAAAGATTTTAAAATGGCTTTTTTCGTATAAATATTTAAAAAGAAATTTTTTTGTTTTGCTTAACTTAAATTAATTATTTTACTTAACATATTCACCGAATTTCACACTTCAAAACTCAAAAGCGGGATAATTAAACACAATCGAAGTTCTGATATTCAGACATCAAAATAAGGTATGCAAACAAGTTTTTTTTTTTTAAATCTATAATCCCGTCCCTTACAACAACATAATATGTTTTGTTCAGTTTCAGATGATTATTTTAAGCATATTTGGAACCCCCTCAAAGGTACTTTTTTGTTAAAAGTTAAAGTAAGAAAAAAAATATATATATATAAATATTGTTTATGAAAAATAAGTACACTGTTATAAAGTTCATTCTTCTCTTAATAATCGCTGAAAATTTCGTATTGATTGGATAATTATCTGATTTTTGGTAGATTTGTAAAAAGACGGTCCGTCAAAAAGTACTTACCTGCCCCCCCCCCCAGTTTTGGCGGTGCCTAGATAAAATGATCTCGCATGCTGATTTAAAATATAGCATAAATAGATCCGACAATTCTATTATTCCCCCCCCCACACCTCGTATCCCTTCAAACGACACACTAGTGTTCAACTGCTGAACGATGGCATGTTACGACGTTTTTTTTTAATCTTGTTGAACACAAGAGTTGAATCGAGCTAAGACGACCCCTAATAGTTATGTATTGAAGATGGATGCTTCTAGCAGATAAGATGTAAATTTGTGATATTTATTTTCTTTTTTTTATTAGATGCAAATGTTAATATTAATTATTGATTTCACTTTTTAATTTGTATTTTTTATTTGATAGGTAGATAGTATATAAGGTAAGCTGTTATCAATCTTGTATCTTTTTGCCTTTATTAGACTCATAGTGATAGTAGCGGGGAAAGGGGATCAAAACAACAGTAGGCAGCCAGAGTTGTAGTAGGCAGGCAGGCTCGAGCCCGTGATGCAAAGGCAAAAAGAAAGTGAAAGAAAATCTGATGTTTTACCGATGCTCCATGACGTGACTGAAAGTCAAAAGTGTTCAAACTAAGCAAAGTCAATTCAACCGATATGATGACTTGCAAAAATGGCGACTCAAAAAATCGACCTTTCCTTGTAGAAAACTGCCCAGTTTAGGGTGAAGGAATTAATGTTGTTGGCTAATTTTTCAATATTTGTCGTCTGAAGGGTTGAGGTTTAAAACGATATCAGTTTGGTTAGGTTCCGTTGCCTCCGTCGAAAGTTTTTGCGAAACATACAAACACATACACACACATTTTGTCTTTTATATATATAGATTATGGCGCTCTTTCTCCAGCCCACTCCTTCTAGCTCCTGATCAAGCCTACATCTCCAACTCATTTCATGCAACATCTGCTCTAGCTCACTCGCCCAGCTCCTTCCTGCGGTACTTTCCCCAGCTCCAACTCCTACCAGTGGTATCCACTACAGCTCCTTTTTGCAGCATCTGCTCCAACTCTTACATCTTATTCTAGCAGTCGTAGTTCCTGTCCTTTCCAGTTCCTGCAGACGTCCTAACTCTCTTGTTGATCCAATGTTCATACAGACCAAACCTACCTGAGGTATCTCATTACACCTCATGGACAGCTACTTCCACCTCCGTGTAATGTTACCCTACACTGTTTAGGTTTCAGTTTCCTCATTTCTGTTGATTCAGCCCTTCCTGCTGTCTAAGTTTCAGAATTATCCTTCCTGTCGATCCGGCCTTTCCTGTTATCCAAAGATGCCATTCCTGCTTTACCAACCTCCCTGGTTCCAAAAACGTCACTGAACCTCTCCCTCCAGTTACTTTTCGTTATTTACTCTTGTACTTTTGGTGCAATAAATACAGCCTCTATTTTACAATTGTTCTTTGCCATTGTCAAAAAAAGTGTTTTATGATGTACGTACCTGTCACGGAATGAAAATATGGTACGTTATGACGTTTTTTTTTTGTTTTTTGTTTTTTTCTTTTTTGTTAAATCTTGTTGAACGCAGAGCTGAATTATGTGTGTCAGAATTTTGGGGGAATTTTTGATACCCTTAACACAAAACTGCGATTAAAATATACAAAACTCGTAATTTCTTTTTTTTAAAGTGGTCTGTTTAATTTCTTTATGGAATATACTTCCAAAATAAACCATTGAAGTTTTTAAAAAATAATAGAAATATTATTTTTTATTTTTTTAAAAAAGTGTTTACAAAGTGCATGCACGCGCTCATGCAGCCATTTTTTATTACGTAATGAAATGAATTGAATTTTGCGAGTTAAATTTTTTTCAATTTTTTCAATTTAAAAATCTATCAAGTTTTTTCTATTGTATTTTTAAGATATTTTAAGGTTTAATGTGAAATTTTATGCTCTTTCCAATAAACTGAATATAATATTCTAGACAAACGTTTTTTTTACCCCCCCCCCCCATTTTGAAATGTCTATTAAAAAGAAAATAATTAATTTTCTTACCTAAGGTTTATATATCACAAATTGAAGATAAAAGATCAATAAATAAAATAATCTAATTTAAAACAAAAAAAAAAAAGAATAGTTATGTGCAAATTTACCTGTAAAGTCAAAAGTTTCAAACCTCTTTTTTTAAAAAATCATGTTGATTTTTTTTTTAAGTGAAACCTCATATTTTGAAAATATTGTCCTGTAAAAATTGGACACCTACATCAATTTTTTCTATTTCATTCAATGTTGTTGGGTTTTTTCTTTTAGATTTTTGAAAAAAAATTCATTGCATAAAGAAGAAATAGGGAGAAAGGGGAGATAAGACACATACCAGCACTTCAAATGTTTGTTTCTTTATATAGTTACCACCGGGAAATATATTTGGCCTAATATGTTGTTTTTACGTTTTTAAAATAATTAATTATGGCGGTTTTCAGCCTCCGTATTTCTCAACTGGAAGAAAGAGAGGCAACTCCGTTTTTGAACCTCTCATATGACAATTTAAAATCGCGGTATTTTTTTAATCCGTGCTTAAAAATTCTTTTATTTAAAAAGTACATGGAATATAAAATATAAATATGGATAAATTCTAACCAATGAAGAATGGAAGCATCCATTGATTATTATTTTTTATAGATAAGTAATTTTTGGAATTTATATATATTTTTATATTCGAAGTAAGTTTAAATTCGTTGATTTTCTTGAAATCTTTTTTAAAGAAAACCGATTTTAAAAAAAATTGCCTATTTTTCTATTAAACCTTTTATTATTTTAAAATTTGGTCTTGGCTCCTTTTATGGAAAAAAAATTAGGGTTTAAATTACATTTTTCAAGTAGTTATAAGCTTCGAAAGAGAGTGAATCTAATTATTCAAATTTTTATCACTCATTTTTAATGGCGACATCTGACACTGCTAGAGCTGAATCAAGCTAAGACGACTCCTAATAATTATGTATTGAAGATGGATGCTTCAAGCAGATAAGTTGTGAATTTATGATATTTATTTTCTTTTTTATTAGATGCAAATGTTAATATTAATTATTGATTTCATTTTTTTATTTGTATTTTTTATTTGATTGTGTTTTATTAAATATATAATAGTTTTTCAAGAATATACTCATTTTATCTCACATGCTAATTTAAAATATAGCATAAAAAGACCCAACAATTCTATTCTCCGCTACCCATCCCCGCACCTCGTATCCCATAAAACGGTACACTAGAGCGAACGATGGCACGTTACGGCATTTTTTTTTATCTTGTTGAACGCAGAGTTGTATCGAGTTCCCTAATAGTTACTGTGAAATGTTTTTGACTCCTGATGGGGGAATAGATATTTATTTGCTGTCCATTGCAGCAAAATGTGGCACAAGGTCGTGAGGTGGAGAACAGGCAAGCTCCCCTAAAGGAGGGGCATTCTTGCCTCAACAAAATTGCCTGAGCCTCTCGTCGGCATTCCCCGGTAGGGACGTCTTAGGCGACAAGCAATAAACTTGCCCCACCAGAAAGCTCGGTGGAAAGGCCTGGGAGGATGGACCTCCTAGGTAGTACTCAAGCGGTGTACCTCAGTCTGACATGTGCTGGGCTGGTTCCTGGCCCCTCACCGGTCAGGCTGAGTGTCAAGAACGGATCCTTAACAAGTACTTCTACCCTGTCTCCCTGCAGCCGAAACTGCTAGGAGACACATCACCCACCACGAGTGATGGGGAGTATGAGACCAGTGATTTTGACGATTGTTTTTATAACCACAAGCCATGGTGAGTAACTAATGAAAAGCTTCTAAAGTTACTATAAAAATTGTTGAATTTTGGATTCAATCAGTTCGCCGCCATCTTTGTTACTGGCAATTACACTCAGGATCATACTACACTCTGTTCAACATAATGTCTCAACACTTAACAGGTTATGGGCCCAGCCATCATCTTTTCTTTGACGGTTCAGAATCTAAATTCGAATTGTAGCAGGTAAAATTTCTGGGGTATCTAAGGATTCGAAAACTACACAAAGTGATACAATCTCCAACAGAAAATCCTAACGACCCTGAATTTCTCGAAAAGAGCGCGACTGTTTTTGCAAAACTGATTAATGTTTAGACAATAGAAGTCTCTCTCTGATCATAAGAGACGCATTGGATGATGGACGGAAAGCATTGAACATATTAAGAGAACATTATTTATCAAAAGGGAAACCGAAAATAATATCCCTATATACAGAATTAATGTCTCTGAAACGTAACAAGGATGAAACTATTACCGACTACGTTATAAGGGCAGAAACAACCGCCAATGCCTTAAAGTTCTCAGGTGAAATAATAAGCGATTGCTGATATCAATGACCCTCAAGGGACTTCCAGCCGATTTTAAACCATTTACAACTGTTATAACTCAGAAAGACAAACCCATAAATTTCAGCGAATTTAAAGTGGCATTGCACAGTTACGAAGAGAATAATCGTAGGCTCGTGGACAATAATAACTCCAGCAATATTATGAAGTTCAAAAATGCTTCTCGAAAGTAGACACCACCAAATTACACACCTCACCGCAACATGTTCCCCAAATGTAATTTTCCCAAGGAAAAGAATAAAATTATCTGCTATAATTGTGGATGACCCAACCACAAAACTTTCCAATGTCGATATAAATGCTCTAAAATGGACTCCGTAAAAAACGTTGAGAACTTTGAGGAAGAACATACATTTCTATTCACATGTAACTTTGACAATACCACAAACGATAAAAATCTCCTTGTAGACTGTGGTGCTACAGCACACATTATCACCAAGGAATCTGATTTTAATTTCGATTCAAACTTTAATCCACAAAGTCATTTTGTCGAACTTGCCGATGGTAGTCAAATAAATGATATAGTCTTGAAAAGAGGCAATGCTAAAATATCTTTAAAAAATAATAAGGGCGAAATCTGTAACTGTATTCTAAAAAATGCTCTGTTTATACCTACATTTAAGCAAGACATATTTTAAATAAGGCGCGAATATAAAGTTTGGCCAAAAACAAGTCAAAAACATTTCACACTCCCCCTGTTTTGATTTAATGGAAAAATCCTTTCAGATTCAATTTTGGTTTGACTTGAGAAAAGGAAAGAAAACTAAATAAATAAATAAAAATAAAAATAAACAAATAAATGAACAAATAAAAATAAACCAATAAAATAATTGGGTTTTTTTTTTTAGGTTTTTTACTTAGATCTGGTTTTAAAATAGATTTTAGAAGGGTGTTCAGAAAAATTGCCGGAATGGGTGAGGGCCACAAATTCTGCTTCACAAGTAGAAAGAGCAACAATTTGTTGTTTTTTAGTTTTCCAAGAGATCATAGGTCTAGTCTTTGACAGTCTAAAACAATACCCCGTTATACTTTTTCTATCTTCAGAATTACCCCAATCTGATTCTGAAAATCCTTCTAAATTTAAAGGATATGTAAACTTTTTAAATATTAAAGATTGTTCCTTGGTTCCTTTTAAATAATGAAGGATTTGTTTTGCACGATTAAAGTCCTTAATTGTCAGTCTCGATAAGTTTTGAGATAGCTTTGTTACAGTGTAATATATGTGAGGCCTAGTTGCAGTCATCAAATAGATGAGGCTCCCTACAATTTCCCTGTATAATCGATCATCTATGGATTTTGTTTCGGTCTCTATATTTATGTCCATTTCGACGGGAGTTGTACGCAGTTTGCAATCTTGCATTCCGAACTTGAGCAGAATTTTCTCAATGTATCGTGATTGGTTCATTGTTATAGTTCATTTTCACAGGTAAATTTTATACCGAGGAACTATGACAGCCGTACAATATTGGCCATTTTAAATTTTTATTTAATTTATTTTTAACATCTTTTAAAGTGTTGTCATAGTTTGAGACGAGTAATATATCGTCAACCCAAAAAACCAAAATCAACAATTTATTACCTACATTTTTGGTATACATGCATGCGTCTACAGTCAAATATTTAAGACGACTTGAAAATTTACAAAAAAAAACCTTCCTTTGTTTAGGATAGATTAATGGAATGCTTATTTCTAGCATACCCAAAGAATTTTTCAAGTCATCAAAACCAGTGGAGGTAGAATTCATTATTAAATTTTGTTGTTGAATGTTTTCATACACTTTTCATACAATTTCGTAGAATTTATAGCCCTGGTCTTATAATTTTGATCAAGAGTAAAATGCCCCTTTTTATAAAAATGTAAATTTCTGAATTAAATGTTTGGAATGTAGTTTGTTTGTCTTTTTTTTAACCTTTTATGTTGTAGTATTGGTAATCTTAAGTGGGAGGAGTTTAAAATCTATTCTTAAAAAAACGGTTTCTTTTTAAAGATTTTCAAGTGGTCTTTTTTTTTTTTTTTTTTGATCAGGAGTTAATGTATTGTAGATGCTTTTAGAAGATAAGTTGTGAATTTGCGATATTTATTTTCTTTTTTATTAGATGCAAATTTTAATATTAATTATATTGATTTTACTTTTTAATTTGTATTTTTTTAATTTTTGATAAATTCCCTCACACAGACAGTAATGTTCCCAACTCACCTCGCAGATTGTGAACACCAGCAGGCTTCACTTCTAGACCTATTCCTCACTACAGTACCCAAGAATTGTATGACTGATGCCCACAGTCAACTTGGGAATACAGACCACCTAGCGGCATCAATTGACATCACACTTAAATCCCAAACCCAAAGTGAGCAGCCTTTGCTCAAAACAACAAAGTTTTTTTTTTCTATTCAGAAAAAGATATTATATATTATTTTATTTTTTATTTTTGGAATCCTTTGAGATAAGACTTCATAATTTTTGTAGACTGTTATCCTCATCTTCATAGTTGTTGTTGTTTCACCACGTTTCGGCCAACTCATTCTCTGGCCTTCTTCAGGTGGTTAACTACAACGAGATAGGAATACTCAGTTTTATAATTGTATCCCCACTAATTACTGCCTTCCATAGTTGTTGTTGTCTCACCAGGTCACAGTTAACCACCTGAAGAAGGCCAGAGGATGAGTTGGCCGAAATGTGGTGAAGCAACAATAACTATGAAGATGAGACTAACAGTCCGCAAAAAAGAATGAATAAAAAAAAAAGATGTTGTTGTTACATCAATGGAGGTGCTGCACAAATCATCCTTTCTTGCCTTGACAGAGTACAAAATCAACTTTGAATCTAATGAAATCTAATAGAACAGAAAAACAAAGTCTCATTCTAACATTTAAAACTTATTTTTTAAAGGCGGCAGCACATAGATTCTTTTCTAGATAACCTTTACGAAACTCTCTGGACAATGCCTCTATGACAAAAATAAAAAGCAACGAGTGTCTGGTGAAGTATGTTCAAGCAACGTACAGGAATGTTCAAAGTCATGTTAGAATTAACAACACATTTAATGAAATGTTGGATGGTAAAGTACTAGTACATCAGGGCTCATGTCCAGGTCACCAAAACATACAAGGTGCCTTAAATAAGTTTCCAGACTTTTTTCGTATGAGTACTTTTATTGATAATACACACATGAAACTCTAGTCCCCTTCGAAGTAATCTCCTCCAGCTGCAATACCCTTGTCCCGTTCCAACAACTTCTGGAAGGCTCCATGGAAGTACTCTTGTGTGAGTGTGTTAATGACCCTCGTCACAGTCTCTTTCCTCTCCTCAATTGTCTCATAACGACAGCCTCTAAGGTTTTCCTTGAGCTTAGAGAATAAGCAAAAGTCACAGGGAGCAACGCCTGGGCTATAGGGAGGGTGAGGAACTGTCTTTATGCCCATCTTGGTCAAATAGTTTGTGACAAGGATGGAAGTGTGGATTGGTGCATTGTTGTAGTGGAAATGCCACTGACCCAATTTGAAGAGTGCTGGCCTCTTCCAATGGAATCTCTTCCTGAACTTCCTTAAAACCTCAACACAGTATTCTTTTTTGACTGTCTATCCAGTGGGAATCCAGTGCATGTAAATCACGTTGAGCATGCCCATGCTCGTAGAATAGTAAAACAAAGTCTCATTTTAGCATTTGAAACATCTTTATTTAAATATCTTTGTTCACGTATAAATAAAAAAAGAATAGAAAAGAAAAGAGTGTGAGTAATAAATATGGATGAAGGCAAAAAGTTATAAAGTTCTGTTTGAGGAGAAAAGAGTTCATATATGTGTACTGTACAGAGGTGTTGGAGCCAGGATTTGGCCGTAGCCATGATGGATTATGTATCTTCTTGCTGAAGTTGAACCCAGGACCAAAGGCAGCCCAAGAGAGAAGTTGTCAAAAGTAGATCCAACGTCGACTTTCTACTCTTAATATTATCAATGGTGGAGAATATTATAAATGGATTGAACATCACGAATGGAATGAATAAAATTTGATTATTTATAAAGATTGCTTATGACAAATATTTGTTGACGATGACCATATTATAGCCTGCAAGGAAATAGTCCGTAATAACTTGTACCATAAATGGAAGGTTCTTAAAGGAAAATTCTACATTGATCTCAGGTTCTTTACCCGTTTAATGTTAGGCATATAAAGGAAGAAATAGAAATGTGATGATGTTGTTCTTGAGGAGGAGGAGGATCATTCATGAATTTGTTGGCATTTGTTTCCCTGATATCTCTTTATCAAGAATTCTTTCTTTAAGTATATCAGGTGTATACAGGAGAGACCACGTGAAAGTTGCCAACATCCCTATGTGAAAATGTTACTGTGGAACGAATTAGATTTGAACTTGACATACCTAAGTTATCAGTCCATATCGTTAACCATTGAGCCACCGTCACCTCCCTGTTGTTGAGAAAGAGAAGGAGCGATCTTTTACACAGAGCCCATGAAGTTTGTGTCTTAGGAGGATTGTCTTGCCTGCATGAAGTCCTTGTTTTTTGTTTATCTCCCTCCCATGGCAAGAAAATGGGACACAAGGTTAGGAAAGTGGGATTTGAAAAACCAGCGCCCTAAAGGGAGAGCAGCACTCTGGCTTGAAAAAAATTGCCTGGGCCACCCTGTCAGCATTTCTTGGTAGGAGCGGTTCAGAAGATCAGCAATAAACGTCTCCTTTATCTTTCATGTTCAACATGATTATTATCACACTGAATTATTTATATAAATTGTCCATGTATTTGATTCATGACGTGTTAGAAGACAGTGCATCAATTCATTACTTTGTGGACTTTTAGGATATTCTTCAAATGTTATTCATTTACTTGTTTAGTCATAAACATGCGATTTCAGAATTAAATTTGACAAGCAGCAGAAAATAGCATTTAAAACTGAACTTAATAGTGAGAAGGCAAAGCCTGGGATTGTGAACCTCCTAGAACTGCACAGAATTATGAACCTCCAAGAACTACACAGAATCATAAACCATACTTCAGCCAACAGAAAAAAGCCATCTCAATAATGGCCTAGACCAGAGATTCTCAAACAGGAGTAAATTTACCCCTAGGGGATAAAAATTATATAGTTAGAGGCAAATAATTTAAGTACCTGATAATTTTAAAATTATTTATTTTCAGATTGTGTCATGGATTCATATGTCCGATATGACTTTGACTTGGTTGTTTTGTATAAAACTATTTTTGATACAAAACCTAAAGTTCTTTTTGGTCTTCTTGTTTTACTGTCACATTATGATGGCTATGGGTTTTTTGTGCGGGAATAAGGGAATTGTTATGGCGAGATGAGCAATTCACCGCCGGAACTTTTTATCGAAAGAACGTTATCACCGGTCACCGGTTGTGAGAGCCTTCCCTGAGCGGGAACACTTAAAAACGTAACATGCTGTCTCTGTAAATATTCTCAATAAACTTCTCTAATTCTTTATTAATTCAGAACCTCTTTATCCATTTATTTTCCTTGTGGAATACCTTTCTTGAATATCCTTTTATTACGGCCACCCACCGCAGGATATATCAACTGGCGACGAAGATGAGATACGAACTGTAAATTCATCTAAAAAAAAAAAAAAAAAAAAAAAAACATGTGGTAACCGAGAAGATTCTGAAAATTGTTGTTCACAAAGTTCACTTTTAATTGAAGAAAAAGCTTCTTAGAAAGCGAAAGACTGGTGTCTGCCACAAATTTACGCAAGTAAAAAATAATTTTTATATTATTGACGAGTTAAACTCCGTTTTTCTCTTTTTAAACTCCCAAGGAGTTGACGTTATATAACGTGTGTGTGTGTGTGTAAATTGTGACTTTCTTCATGAGGGATATTTTTACATGTTTTTTGTATTTGGTTAATATGATAAAAAACCAACAAATGAACAATACTGAGGAATCTGTGTTTATTTAATAAAGAAAATTTTTAAAAGAAGTTTACGTGTGTCTGCTGAAGTAGACGAAAAAAGAGTCTCTTGAAATTTTGTCAAGTGTCATTTTAACGGTGATAAATGAAGAAATACATAAAGCTGATGAGTCAATAATGGGGGAAAGGTTGAGAATGGCTGGCCAAGACTCCGGTGGCTTTGGGTCTGAAGGAAAACATGAAACCTTTCTTGACTGTAGTTATTTGTTATACCTGCATAGCACCCACGGAGGTAAGGCTCAGCAGTTGTATAAGTTGATTCTTTGCTTGCATCTATTTTTTTTTACGGCATATCAACCTTTTTGTTCATTTTTTTACCATGATTCATGATGATTTTGTTGACATTTGTTTCCCCGATATCTTTCTATTAAGAATTTTTCCTTCAAAGAATATCAAATATATGCAGGAGGAACCACGTGAAGGTTGCCAACGTCCCTAAGTGAAAATGTTCCTGTGGAACGAATTGGATTTGAACTTGGCACACAATCCGTATCGTTAACAATGAGCCAATGTCATCTCCTTGCAGTTGTGGCAGAAAGACATGTTCTTACTATGAATGTGTTGAAAGGAGAAACCAGCAATTATACTTCACAGGCCACACAAGAAAAATTCAAGTTTCTCCTTTATCTTTCATGTTCAACATGATTATTATTACACTGAATTATTTATATAAATTGCCCATGTATTTGATTCATGACGTGTTAAAAGATTAGTGCATCAGTTCATTGCTTTGTGGACTTTTAGGATATTCTTCAAATGTTATTCATTCACTTGTTTGGTCATGAACATGCGATTTCAGAATTAAATTTGACAAGCAGAAGAAAATAGCATTTAAAACTGAACTTGACAGACCTAAGAAAATGTTATTTAAGCCTTAAACTTGACAAACCTAAGAATATACTATTAAGTGCAAAGCTTAACCGACTTAAGAAAAAGTGCTATTTAAGCCCAAAGCTTGAGAGACCTAAGAAAAAATAAAGCTATTTAAGACTTAAGCTTAATAAACCTAAGAAAATACTATTTTAAACTGAAATTTGACAGACCTAAAAAAATAAATGTTATTTAAGCCTGAAACTTGAAAAATGTAAAAAAATACTATTTAAGCCTGAAGCTTGACAGACCTAAGAAAATGCTATTTTAAGCTTGACAGACCTAAAAAAAATCCTATTTAAACCTGAAGCTTGACAGACCTTAGAAAATATTGCTTAAAATCTGTAGCAAAATCTCATCCCTTCACTGTCGAAGTCCCTAAATACTGCAAAACTTTCTATTCTAATAGCTTCTTCCCATGGACTGATAGACTTTGAAATTTCCTCCTTGTTTCTTGCTTCCCTGAATGTAATAACATGGAGAAATTTAAATCATTATCATTATCAAATCATATGAATCTGAAGTTTCTATTGTTGGCATTGGCTTCCCCGATATTTTTCTAGTCAGAATTATTTCTAGAAACCATCGAGTATTTAAGAAAGGGGACATGTGAAAGTTGCCAACATTCTAAGTGAAAATGATTTTGTGGAAGGAACTGGATTCGAACTTGAAACACCCAGTTAGCCAGTTGACAACTATCACCTCCTAGATATTTAAATGAAAAGCTATCAGACATCTTGCAGATCAACTCCCTACATAGTCCTCTGTAGACATAGTCCCAATTAGTAGCTATTCACATCCAAGTAGCAGTACACTTTGTTTGGGGTGAAAAAAGATTTATTCATTCTCTTCCTACATTGAATCACTAAACCTCGACCCCCCACCTACCTAGATATCTGGGTATGAATCCAGTAGACCACCTATGACACTTCGGATCGATTCATCCAAATAAAACGCAATAAAAAAATCTCTTTCAACCTCTTTCTCTCAGATTTGATCAATGACGTCATAATTTTGTGATATCATTCATTCTAAATGATTATTATGCCCTATCTGTTTTAATGGATGAGGTCATCACGCATGATACCATTATTTTATAACATTATAAGTTATGGCATCAGACATTATTATATATATATATTAATCTGCTGAAGAATAACAGTATAGCTACATTTAAAGATCCAAATATTTATTTTTCATGAAAAACAGCTCCTCCAGCAGATTAATATTTCGGTACATTTTCTCCAGATCTGGTTTGTTATGTAGAACCAATTATTATCAGTTATTATTATGTCAATACCGACTCTTTTGTGCATATCCTCCTCAGAAAAATAGAAATTCCTTGCTTTGAAAGAAAAAAATGCACGACAATATAATGTTGAAAAAAAAAAGAAAGAAAATTCATAGAAGACTCAGCATCGTGTGTTAGTTCCACAACCATATTGTAAAGCTAAACAGGTTCCATTCAACGTTTGAATTAAAGGGGTTTGAAAAATATTTAATTCTACAATGAAATTACTTACTATTATTATTATTATTATTATTATTATTATTATTATTATTATTTATCTAATATTTATTTTCTGTAATTTGTTAACTATGAGTCATATCAAAAAAAAGTTTACATAGGTTGAAAATACGAAACTAATTCTTCACATTTTATATATTGTATTGGGGGGGGTTACCCTATACGGTTAGATTTGGTAATTTAGTTATATTAATAAGGTGTGTGTGTGTGTGTATGTGTGTGTGTGCGTGTGTGTGCGTGTGTGTGTATATATATATTCACTGACACATGTTTCGTCATCTACGACTCATTTAGCCAGTCTCATGAGTCATAGACGACGAAACACGTGTCATTGGATATTTAAAAAAAATTTTTAATATTTTTAATATATTTTTATATTTTAAAAATAATACATATGCCGTTGCCCATTTGGGGGTACCAAATTAATTAAAAGGAAAATTATTCCCAACTCACATTTAGTTAAAAATTCACTTTCATATAATTCATTCAAAAAAGTATCGCAAAAGTATTGCTACACATTTATGAGCATGTTTCAGTCAGCTAGTTACCAGTAACTAGAGACATCTTCAGGCCATACACCTTATATGAAAGCAAAGTTTGCTTTCGTATAAGCTGTACTTGTAACTAGCTGACCGAAACATGCTCTTGCATGTGCAGCAACATATTACTGCTTATGTAAAAAGAAATAAAGAGTACATCCTGCTCTACTTCGGTATTGAGCACTCTTGTATTAATCTTGTTAAACTTCATTGGTTACTTAATCTCTGGAAAACAATAACCTCAGCTTATATATGTGTGTGTGTGTGTGTGTGTGTGTGTGTGTGTGTGTGTGTGTGTGTGTGTGTGTGTGTGTGTGTGTTTAAAAAAGTATAATTGTATATCAAATAAACCAATATACTTTCAGTTTATAAGGTCATGCTCACAGTCTTCTGGGACCAGGACAGAGTAGTGATGACAGATTTACTGGCAAAGGGTACTACAATTACAGGAGCCTATTATGCATCACTTTTGAGGAAATTAAGGGAAGCTATCAAAATCAAGAGGCGGGGCAAGATCAGCAAAGGTACCCTCCTCCTGCAGGACAACGCTCCGGTCTACAACTCGCATGTCGCCAGATCAGAAGCATGGGCGTGTAGTTATGAAATCCTTCCCCATCCTCCCTACTCTCCTGACTTTGCACTCTATGACTTTCACCTCTTCCCAGCCATGAAGTTGTTTTTGAAAGGAAAGCGTTTCCCAGATGATGCAGCCTTGATTTCTGAAGTCATGTTGTGGTTGGAGGACCAACCTGGGGTGTTCTACAAAAACGGTCTCCAGAGCTGCATCAAACGATGGGAGAAATGCATAACTCTGGGTGGTTCCTATGTAGAGAAAGACTAATAAGTGTGCCAAGTTTCGTTGCTCTACTGTTATGGGAAGTGGGTCAAGGGCATTACTTATTGCACGCCCCTCGTATATATACATATATATATATACATATGTATATATATATACACATATATATACATATATATACATATATACATATATATATATATAGAGAGAGAGAGAGAGAAATAGAGAGAGAGAGAGAAAGAGAGAGAGGGAGAGGGAGAGGGAGAAAGAGAGAGATTGCAACATTTTAACAGTGCTCTTTTTATTCTGAAAGTACATGCTCTGAAAAAGTAATTTCTTCTACTTTAATGAATTAGATGCATGGTGTCAAGCAAGACCCACAAAAATTTTTTAATATATTAATTAAAAAAATCTCATGTACGACAGACTAAGAAACTAAAAAATTTCTCGACGGCATATGTTTTAATCAATAGAGTGTTACAGATAAAATTTCATTCAATAAAAATATACACAAGGATTATTATTATTATTGAATTATCAATGAACAAATGTGCTTTGGATTACGCAACAATATTTTTTCTGCAAATAGAATTGTTCAGAAAGTTGTTTTCTATTCGTATTATTTGAATCCTTCAAACTATTGTTCTACTCTGGAATATTATTGTGAAAATGTTTCGTTCGATGTCACCTCTGACTTTCTTCAGGTGTATCTTGTCGAACTTGGGAATCTTTCTGTCAAACTTTGAAAGCTCCACAGAATTTCAAACGGAACTCATTATTTAATCCATGGGCGTAGAATGTTATCGTTCCATTAGCCATGATTGGGGGAGGTTACACCAACTGAAATGTGGAAATATGTGGTGCCTTCAATAAGTTTCCAGACTTTTTTCGTATGGGCACTTTTATTGATAGTATACACATGAAATTTTAGTCCCATTCGAATAATCTCCTCCGGCTGCAATGCACTTGTTGTACCGTTCCAACAACTTCTGGAAGGTCCCTTGGAAGTCCTCTTGTGTGAGTGTGTTAATGACCCTCATCACAGCCGCTTTCATCTCCTCAATTATCTCATAACAACAGCCTCTAAGGTTTTCCTTGAGCTTAAGGAATAACCAAAGATCACAGGGGGCAAGGTCTGGATTATAGGGAGGATGAGGAACTGTCTTGATGCCTATCTTGGTCATGACAACCTCTTTCTTTTTGGTCTTCTCTGAGCACCTTTGGGACAAATTTTGCACAAATCTTCTGCATCTTCAGTTCCTCATGAATAATTGTGTGTGCAGTTCCCACACTGACATCAAACCGTGCACATTGTCTCTATAGACACACTATAGTCCTTATCCATGAAATTCTTTATTTGGCCAATCAACTCTGGTGTTCTGACTTCTTTACTCCTTCTACACTTCTCATCATTTCTCACAGCCTCTTTGCCTTCCTTGCATCTCTTATGCCACTCAAAAACTAATGCTCGATTCATGCAAGATGGTCCAAAAGCAGTCTGAAGCATTCCATACGTTTCTGTGGCATTTTTTCTTTTCAAGTTTAAAACAAAATTTTATTGCATATCATTCTTCTGAAGTGTCCTTATGTCCAGATTGCATTTTCGAAATTCACCAGCTGTGACAATCAGGCTTTAGTAGAGTGTATTCCAATTATCGCTGTAGCTGTTCTATTTAAACCTGAAATCATAAATTGGTCAGTCATCTCACAAGATGTATAGCAATAACATACTGAATGTTTAAGAGTCTATGACAATTTTAAATGCCTGTACAAAAAGTCTGGAAACTTATTGAAGGCATCTGGTAACACTGAAGATGAGAACAGTAGTCCGAAGAATCCAATGATACGAATAATCAATCTCCATCTAAAAAAAAATTAGAAACACAAAGTTATTTTCTGTAACAAAAATTTTTTTTCCTGCAATTGTTCTTTATTGTTTTTGTTTGTAGTTCACAATGATTTCAAATCTATTTATAGGATTTTAGAACTTGTTTTGAATGTATTTTGACTACCACTCCAACCTGTCGAGACTGAATACGCGCACACGTATCTTTATCGATGTTGTTTATTCAGAATCAATATTTTTTTTACCTGCTTCGGCAAGGTTGTCAGAAGTGTGTCTGGTTGCAGATGGCTGAGAGCCAAGTCAAAATCGAATGCTCGCCGGGCAAATCTCAATGCACTATAATAATCTCTCATATACTGTTTGATAATGTTTTCTTTATGAAACCCACGATTTTGCATCACAATTAACTGCAGCATGTTTGATCAAAGGAAAAACAAACAACTTATATAAGGTGAGACAACATCATGATGATCGGTGATGGTGGAAATTATGTAGAAATTAATTATTCAAGAGGATGGCTCAATAAGAACTTGTTTACGTTGAACTTGAAAACAACCATGTTATAGTTAGCTGGAAAGCAGCTCTGTAATATCGTGTTCCAAAAACGAACATTTTGGGGGAAAAAAGCTTCGCTTATAGAATTTTTGTTTAATTTTAGGCACAGGGGTCTTGCCGTGGATTAGAGTTTGGCCATAGGAGGTTATTCACCCAGGCATTACCTCCTCCTTCTGGAGAGCGATCAGTTTATCGCAAGAAGTGTTCCTACAGTAAAATGCTGACAGGTCCAATCGCAAATTATTTTTACCAAATTTTTGGAAATGTGATTCCTCACAATAAACTGATGCCATGTTTAATTTTCCTTCAGTCAGAGGCAAGTAAATATACTAATCGCTAAAAATTATCACTTTAGTCAGTAATACAAAAGTGCACTAATGTTAGGTTGGATTATCAAACTTATCATTATTCCATTATAAATAGCCATTTCCTATTTTGTAACGCTGGTTCATGTGTCCTGAATAAAACAAGTGGGGGAAGATGTGGCTAGTTACCTTTAATGCATCTAAAACCAAACTCCTATCCTTACATCATCAACGCTCTGATCCCCAGCTGGCATCAATTGTGATGGATGGCTCTCGTCTGGGTGAGGCCCCGTGTTTTGACAAGCTTCTGGGTTTGACCTTTACTCCTGATCTGAAATGGAACACGTACATCAAGTCTGTTGCCAAGGTCGCAGGAAAGATGGTGGGATCCTTCTACCGCTCCAGAAGATATCTCACTACTGATGCAATTCTCTATCTATATAAAAGCCAAGTACGGCCAAGGATGGAATACTGTTGCCATATCTGGGCAGGAGCTGCCAAAAACAGCCTATCATGCCTTGACAGAGTACAAAATAGACTTCGTGGTTTAGTGAGGGATGCCCTTTTCTCTACCCTGCAACCCCTCTCCCACAGAAGAGACGTTGCGAGCCTATCCTTGTTTTATCGTTATTTTCATGGCAGGTGCTCGTCTGAACTCCAATCCCTGGTCCCCCCTCGCCAAACTTTCACGAAAAACACCTGTCTAGCTGAATCCACTGTGAAAAATTTCCCCCACTCTATATCTGTGCCTAAATCAAAACGCGGATTTCATGAGCAAAGCTTCTTTCTTAGAACT
The DNA here is from genome assembly GCF_053919585.1 of Euprymna scolopes. Taxonomy (NCBI): domain Eukaryota; kingdom Metazoa; phylum Mollusca; class Cephalopoda; order Sepiida; family Sepiolidae; genus Euprymna; species Euprymna scolopes. Next base: position 166,798,991 of record NC_136485.1, on the reverse strand, counting down.
GCACGCCTGTGGAACTCTGTTCCGTCTGCCTGCTTCCCACCTGACTACAACTTGGATGTCTTCAAGTCTAATGTTAACAAATTCCTAATGAACCGCCCCCCTAATTAAACACTTCATAAAATCTCCTCACTAACGTGATGTACTTGCAATAACCCTTATCCCTGAGTGGCTTCCGGGCCTTGATAAGTGGTGATCACTGTGTAAAAAAAAAAAAAAAAAAAAAAAAAAAAAAAGTGAAGTATGCATGGTCCATTGTGAATGCACAGTGAACGAGGCATAAAAAACGACTAAGTTCAGCATTTGCCCCCCCCCGACTCATCTAGCCCCAAAAGTCCTGAGAGGACGTCAAATCCTGGTGAGAATGAACAAACTGTGCAGCTTTAGGCCTTAACATATGTAAATTTTGGTTCTTCACAATACAAAAAAGAAATGACTTAGTCCATCATACACTCCCCTCCCATTTAGGCCCAAAAGTCCCCAAGGCCTTAACATATTTAAATTTGAGTTCAGCACCATACAAAACTGCTAAATAGACATACACAGAAAATTTTGGATAAAATATGGTAAAATAGTCCAAAAAATGAAGTGCTTTTATTAGCCCTAAAAGAGCCCCTGGGGCACACCCAAGAGTTATCACAAAGTATAAACAAACAAAATTATATAGAAATCAATTAGTTACAACTTTTCAGAAAGTTTTATAAAAATCCACGGCATCAATTTTTTTTAATAAGCACAAAAGTGTCTATTTTAGCCATTTTAACCTGAAAGGCACCCCGGGGGGGGGGGGGGCATCAGGTTTTCCCGGAAAATCCGTTCTGTTACTTTTTTACTCATATCATGTTTAATGTTTGTGCAAAATTTCAAAAAATTCCAAAGCGTACTTATTGAGAAAAGTGCGGACAGACGAACGGATGAACGGACAAGGGTGAATTTACAGGTCCACCCTCCTTTTGTCGGGGGACGAAAAATGCAATTCTCTTGATTTTCTTTGAAAATATATTAAGTTATATATTTTTTTATTGTTTTGAAATGTACAAAAAAAAAAAAAAAAAAATTAGGCACAAGTTTTTGTCAATTTAAAATTTAATCTTAAAAATAAAAAACTGTTTTTGGAACTTTTTATTCATAATAATAATGATATTTGCAGTCTACATCTTTATTCCATCTGCCAACGAGCTTATAAATGTCTTGTTTGTAAAATTCTTTAGGTTTTTATGTGAAATATGAATGAAACCGGTGTCGGTGTTCATTCTCCTCTCGTGATGTTAGCCTAAAGCCATCTAAATGGTTTTTTCATCCTCGAAATAAGTGAGAAGTGGCAAGATTTTCCAACCAAATTCTTCCAGGAGATCTGTGGTCAGTGGTGCTATGTGAAAACAAGCATTATTATGATGGTAGATGACTCCCTTTCTGTTGTGGCGACTTACCCATTCACTCATAATGGACTCTTCTAGCAATTATAAAAACTCGAGAGTTAATACTCTCGTGGGGAAATATTGTGACCCAACGTGAAACTACAGACTGTCTAACTTAATAGTCGGAAATACCGACAACCTTTCTTTGTATTCACTTTCATATACAATATATTCTTTTTGTAGTTAAAAAAATTATTTTAATTTTTTTTTTTTTCTGCCAATGAAAAAAAAAAATTAATTTAATTTGGAGAGGAAAATGTAATTTTTATTTTTTCGTTCGATCACAAGATTTACATTGTGTTGATCGTTAAGAAAAAAATGGCTAGGTGGAAAATCGTAAGTTTTTTGTTACACGTTCAAAGCCATTATCATTTTTTCTTTCTCTCTACTTAAAAAGAGAAAAAGAAACCATGGAAGACTTCAAACCAATCAGAACAAAACTGTGGAAATATCAAATGGATTTTCAGCAAAAAACGAAGAAAGACTGGAGCAACAATAATAACAAAAGAAAACAGACTTAATACTACAAACCAAGTCACAGGAAGTAACATAGCGTTCTCACTAAACGCAGAGATTTCATTTACGCCCCAGACGAAGACAAGACTTTCACCTCATATTTAGTGGGGACCTGTATAACATTAATTTTGTCGAATGGGCGGACTCTGAAAAGGTCCGCTTATTGCTTCGAAAATTTTTATTCACAGAATACAACAAATTCGTAGATTACATTTTATCGCGAAAAACGTGTGACTAATTTTTTTCTGAAACTGTCAAACAATTAACAGAACTGTTCAGCTCCCAAAACGTCGTTATCTCATAAGAGGTAGAAATGCCTGAATTTAACCAAGAAAGATTATGAAAACTATTTAACATTTGCACCAATAGTCAACAAACATTGCGACGGTTTTAAACTAACTGGACTGAGTACTGATGATTTCAAATGCCTAATATTTGTATAAGGATCGGCATTTGCAAAAGACTCTTAAATTCGACGAAAAATTTTAACTAAATTAGAAAGTGAACCAAACCTGACACTTCAAAAGATGACAGAAGAATAATTAGCATTAAAAAGGATTCAAAGGACATTGAAGAATTCGGTGTCGTGCACGTAAGAAAGATACATAAAATGTCAAAACCCTATTCTCAAGAGAAAATAAAAAGAAAGGACATTATTCCTCCAGCACACAGAAAAGACAATTCACTGAAAATCAAAGTAATTCACCATCAAGTCCATGTTATCGATGCGGAGCTTTACATTGGGGTACAGACTGCACAAAAACATTCCTGGCTTACAATAGAATTGGACATAAAAGCTACCTTTGTAGAGAATTGACAAAATGAAAAGTCGGGTAAACACAATAAAACAAACGAAACCGACAATAAAAACATGCGTAAATATGTGCTGGTAAAAATTTTAAATAAAAACGTGAAGTTTCAGTTAAATTCGAGATCAGACTTATTAATCATAAATTTGCATACATGATAAAGATTAAATAAACCTACCAAGCTAAAATCGTGTAAAAACTGCCAGAACGGTGACAGGGCCGAAAATAAATTTTGAAGGTGAACTAATCACTAATGTTAAATCTAACAGTACGACAAAATAATTAAAAGTGTTTGTGTTAAAACATACAGGAAATCTTTTTGGGACAGATTGGATGCAACAATTCAATTTGTGCAATTTGCGTATAAATACGTTTTGTTAAAAAGTGGAAACTCCAACGACAAAGAAGGAAAATCTCGAGTCAGAATTAAAAGAAAGTTTTCCTGGGGTTTTCTTGGGGTTTCTGAGACAAAAAATGTCAGCCAGATTCAAACTCAAAGAGATAACGCAACCATTTTACAGATATTTGGACGCATTGAAAATAAAATGCGTCCATTGAATCTGCGTAGTTAACGATGTAAATGCTATTTCAAGCTTAAGCATCACAAACTAGTCTCTTATAGATATACGGATGCATATTTTGTAGGAGTTTGTTGTGTATTTCTTAAGTCTTAGCTGAATACAAAACCATACAAACAGAAAACTGCCCTTCGTATAATAGATGAACGCATCTCATAATCGGTGTTTCAATATCGACCTTAATATTCTGTATAAGCTATTATGCACACTATAAATAAAACCACCAATTGGTCATTCACATGAATGTTTTCTTTTCTTTGTTTTCTCTCGTTTATGGAAATATTCCAACATTTCGATTGAACTTATTTAAACATTGATGTTTAAAAGCGACACCATACTGATATGTGCATGGAATGGCATTTTTATCTTTTGCAAACGAGCATAATTATTTTGTTGGCACTGATCACAGTTTGACAAAGCAACACATTTTCTTAATAACTTTTAAAACATTAATCAGACGCCAAAATACAAAGTGAAATTATACTACCACAAATTACACAGTGCAATAATAAAAAAAAGTACAGGACATCTGTTGCCAATTTTATATGCAAAATGGCATGGAAAATCAATTTCTAACCTCCCTTTTGTCAAATTTAGTAACGTTTTTGCAAAATTGTCCCTTTCGAGAATTTTGCGAAATATCTTAATGATGTGAGCGATGAACATGGCGAGAGATTTCATCGGGATATTTCAGTGATGGAAAAACGCTTTAAAGGAAAATTGGCAAACTATTGCTGGGAGGACGACACGCAACACAAAAGGTTTAAGAAGACAAATGTTATTTAAACAGATAATTATGTGTTTTTTTTCATTCATAACCAATAATAATAAAATATGACATATAGTACGCGAGAACGGTTCCTATTCAAGAGAAATAAAGATTAAATTTAGTATCAGGATACATTTTTTACACTAAAACAGATTTTATACAGCGTCTACTTTTTTAACCTGAAATTTGTTGCACAGTGTTATTCTCAGAAAGTTTGAGTCTTGATGCATTTGAACATATTTTAAACATCTTAGCCACTGGTTACAGGTTGTGTACTTGGCCACAATAACAACGCTAACAAAATAAAATATTGTTTATGAAATAAATATAAACATGGTAAAATCGGCAAATGAAAAAGATGGATAAAAACATGAATGTCGCGAATGGTTAACCAGTTAGCAGGTGCTAACTAAACCATGGGAATTTTGGAATGAAAACTGAATCAATCAAATTTTGTCCGCCTTAAGACTTTTTCCTCTGTATATTTTAACTAACGTGGGTGACCGGCGTTGCCCGGGTATTTGGAGGTGTGTGTTGAGCAAGAAAAAAGTGGTAGTAGGCAGTCAGGCTCGAACCCGTACCATGAAGAAGGAAAAGAACATGAAAAAAAACGTGACATCTTTGCTGTCGCGCCCATCGCCAAACCGGAAATGGCGAATGTTTAAATTAAGGCTAGACTTTCGAAAATATCGGCGAAAAAAGCGACCCTCCATGTAGAAAGTGTCCAGTTAAGGGTGAAGGAATTCATGTTTTTAGTCAATTTTTCGATATTTGTCGTCCGAAGGGTCGAGCTTTAGACGATAGTGATCTTGTGAGAATCCGTCGCCTCTGTCGAAAGTTTTAGGCATACATACATACATACATACATACATACATAATTTTAAACAGACAGGTGAGATTTATATTATGGATAACATGAAACACATGTAACGTTCACACACATGTCAACATGTATGGACGCGTCACGTTGCAGCAAAGGAGACAAAGACAAAGAATAGGAAAGAAATTCAACTCGCTGTTTCAGGCTTGCAGAAAAGGCCTTTATTCCTCGGAAAATCTACAACAGTGTAGTAAATAATGGGCAATCAACAATTCCCCCACTATCCAACAATCATGAGGTTGTTTGCTCAGCAACCGAGAAGGCTAAAATGCTTGCCAGTCGGTTTGCCTCCAACTCCACACTGGACCCTGCTAATCACCCTCTCCCTGACTTTCCTTTGTGGACAGACGCCACACTAGACGATCTGAAAATCACCTCTTCTCAGGTGCATGCTATCATAAAAAATCTTGACACTTCAAAAGAATGTGGACCTGATCTCATCCCTATTAAAAAAGTGCTCCGCCGAAGTAGCTCCAGTTCTCTCCAAACTTTACAACAAATGCCTTAATGAATCTTGCTTTCCTGCCTGTTGGAAAACTGTACCAGTTTTCAAGAACTCTGGCGAAAGAACTGACCCAGTAAATTATCGCCCCATTATCCTCCTCCCACTAAGTCCATAATTAACCAAGCTCTAGTCCATAACCTTACAGATGCTAAACTTTTGACCAACCAATAATATGGATTTAGGCAAGCCCGTTCCACGGCAGACATGCTAACTGTAATCTCTGAGCGTATATACCATTCACTTGACAAAGCAGGGGAGGGTAGATATATCTAAGGCTTTTGACAGGGTATGGCAGGAAGGTCTTCTCAGGAAAGTCAGATCATACGGTATCACTGGAAGAATACTTAACATAATTAAATCCTTCCTAGATAAGAGAAAAATCCAGGTTGTCCTCGACGGTCGTACATCTAAACAATATGATATAAATGCGGGAGTGCCTCAGGGGTCTATCCTTGGATCTCTATTATTCCTAATATTCATAAATTACCTCCCTGACAAAATTGCCTGTGAGATGGGTATATATGCTGATGCCACCATGCTCTATAACAGACACAACAGGAAAACAAATGAACACATATCTAAAGAAATGTCAGAAACACTAGAGGATGACCTCCAATCTGTAGTGGAATGGAGACAAAAATGGATGGTCACATTCAATGTTGCCAAGACTAAACTTGTTTCCTTCAATCACTACCAGAAACCTTCTCTACCATGAATAGCAATGGCCAAAGTCTCTTTATCTGAAAGTACATCTTTTAAACTCCTCGGCCTAATGTTCACAGGAAACATAAGTTGGAAAAATTACATTAAGAGCATTGTCAGGACCACTGCAAAAAAGGTAGGTTCTCTCTACCATGCTAGAAAGCTACTAATGCTCAAAAGTATCCTGTACCTCTATAAGGCCACCATTCGCCCATGTATGGAGTATTGTTGTCATATTTGCTACGTCTCTCACTTCTAGACAAGGTTCAAAAGAGAATCACCAACCTAATAGGTCCTGAACTGTCATCTAAGCTTCAGCCTCTGTCCCATCGACGAAATGTAGCATCCCTCTGCCTGTTCTACAAGTACTTTAACGGTGAATGCTCCGACGAACTGCAAGCACTTGTACCGCCTCGACATAAATACCCCCGACAAACGCAACAAGCAGCAGGATCCCACTCCTTCAAAGTTGCGATCTCTAGATGTAAGAGAGCCTTCTACTCTAGTAGTTTCTTCCCCAGAACCGCTAGACTTTGGAATTCCCTTCCGGGTTCCTGCTCCCCCAACATGACATGCAGAAGTTCAAGTGTAACGTGAACCGACATCTTGCTGCCTAACTCCCCACATAGTACCCCTGTAGCTTAAGTCCCTGATAGTAGCCCCCTACATCAAAGTGGCAATGTGCCTTGTTTGGGGTGAAAATGTAATAATAAAAAAAAAAAAAATTCTCCGACCACACGTGACTTCTTGTTAAGGCTGTGACGTCATGCAATCGTGATCCTCTCAAATGTAATCCCCAGTCTGCGCACATGTTCTTTTTATATCTTTTTCTTTTCTTCCTCGCCATGACATCACTTTGCACATGGCTTGCCGTTTGCATACAACCACCATATGCACATCCGCACTCTGTTACACACATACAAAAATATTCCCTACTTCTGGGATTGAGTTATGCTCGGAAAAACTCAATTTTAATCGTTTTAAATTGGTCATAATTTGCAATTAACACACCAAATCATGGCTACCTAAGCTTCTATACTAAATTCAGGCTTAGTAGTGTAATGTTCTGATGTTATTAAACCATCCTCTCAGGCTTTATTTACTCATTGTGAAGGTAGTGTTTTATCTGTTTTGTTAATATAAGATTATGCTCCCAGGCATTACCTCCTCATTTGGGAGGTAGTGTAGTATCTGTCCTATTTTTATGAGAACATCCTCCTAGGTATGCCTCCTCCTTTAAAGGCAGGTATCATACGTCAACAAAAAATTAACCCAATCGGCTGTTCATTAACAAACCATAACACTTATATATACTAGCAAAAATATATGTGGCTGCAGGAGAGGGCAGGTATATTTTTAATAGTTATAGTTAACTTGTTTTAACATATCGGAAATTTTAAGATTAGTAATTTGGATTAATAAGACGACTTTTACTCGTGACATGAATAAGCCTCATACACTGGACGATTTGGAGAAAGCTGCTCACATGGAAGTCGGCCAAATTGATAGAGCAATGTTAGAAAGAGTGAAAACAAACAGAGTTCTGTGATGTGCATCAATAAAAACGCTCAACACATGAGGAATGCTAATTCTATGCAAAAACATTGGTACCAGGTTGACAAGAAAGTTCTTGCGGTTTTAAACTTTTAAATTCAGATGAACATATCTCGAGTCAAACAAAAAATTATTGATCGAAATAAGCACCATCAGAATCAACGCATTTTTGCCAATGCAAAACAAGTGTATTTATGCCAGTAACATAAAAATCTTGCGTTCTGGTGGCGATAAAATCGCTAAAGGTGTTTTTGATATCACTTAGATTTCTCATGCAAAAAGTTGTTGAGATGCTTGAAAAAGTGGTAGTCGGTAAGTAAGAGGTCTGGAGAATATGGAGGATGAAGCAGAATTTGTTCAACTTCTGCAGTGTGTGTTTAGTAAAGTGCAGTCGGGCATTATCGTGGAGGAGAATTTGGCCTTTTCTGTTGACTAATGCTGGGTATTGTTGTTGAAGTTTCTGATGCATTTCATCCATTTGTTGACAGTATTTCTTTGCCGTAATGGTTTCGCCTGGATTAACAAAAATTGTAATTGATGAGATCAGACGCAGACCACCAAACAGTCAGCGTGACATTCTTTTGGTGCAACTCTGGTTTCAGAAAGTGTCATGGAGCTTCATCGGTGTCTAACCACTGAGCTGAGCATCACTGGTTGTTGTAAAGAACCCACTTTTCACCACAAGTCACAACCTAGTTGAGAAATGTGTCATTCTTGTTGTGTAAAAGAAGGGAAGATGACACTTCATAACGGCGTTTCTTTTGATTGTCGTTCAATTCGTGAAGACCCTATTTATCAATTTTTTTTTCTTTCAAATCTCTCTTAAGTGGTTGGAAATCACTGTATGCATTACATCTAATTCAGAAGCAAGTTCTCGAACAGTTCTGCGTGATTTGGCTTTGACTAAGGTTCTTAATATACCGTTGTCAACATCTGATGGCCGACCATTATGCTCATCATCTTCACAACTCTCGTTGCTGCCACAAAATTTCTTAAACCACCATTGTGTGTTCAGTCGTGGTTCCTGGGCCAAACGTTTCGTTGATATCGTGAGCTGTTTAAGCAGCTTTTTGGCCTAGCTTGAAATGAAATGAGAAAATTGTGCAAATTTGCTTTTTTTCCATCTTGTATTCAACGTTCTGAAAAGAAGACAATTGTTTTTAAACGATTATAATTTAAATGTTTAGATAAAGTGAAAAACGCTCTTTAAAATGATATATAAATTGAAGGGTATTATAACGAAAACTTATTTGAAAATATATTGAAATCAAAATTTAAAATTCTGCAAGAACTTTCTTCTCAACCTAATATAAAAAAAGGATTTTGAAGTTATAAGTAATTATTTTGTGAATTTTTTATACACGTCCTTCTCTGTCTTACAGTATATAGTACACTGGTTCCTGTAAGATCACTGAAATTAAGCATATTTAAGTTCGGTCAGTACTAAAATGGGTGACCATTTGGGAATACTAGGTGCTGTATGTGCTCTCCACTTATCTTGGCATTGTTTCCAATTGTCCTGGGCTTCTCCATGTCACCGCAGTATCAGAAGAGGAGTGGTTAAGAATTGCGCAACTCTTGCTTCATAATTCAGCATGCGTCATCCATCATTCTTTCCGAAAGATTTAGATGATTCGTGTCATTCCATCGGATAAGCATTATTTTATTTTCACTACACAAGAAGACAAACAGACAACTAAACAAACAGACAGACAAACAGATAGACACTTCACTTTATTTATTAGATTTCTTGCTTTGGCTTTTTTTTTTTTTTCAAATAAAATGGTACTAAAACTCCCATCAAAATTGTGTTATTTTTTCAATTTCTTTTGTAAGTTTTAAATCAATAAATGAGTTGGTTGCCTGTCGGTACTTAGAGCCAAGTGCATTTGTATGTGTTAATGAAATTTGAATTTGACAATGTTTAATTCTATAAATATGCGACCCGGGAAATGGTGAGTACTTTTGCTAGTCTTTTATATGGATGAGAAAGTGAAATTTTAAAAAATGAATGGCAGTCATTTTTTTAACATTTAAATAGAAGAAGAAAAAGAAGAAGAAGAAGAAGAAGAAGAAGAAGAAGAAGAAGAACAACAACAACAACAACAACAACAACAACAACAACAAAAACAACAACAGTAAAAAGAGGAAGGAAAAAAAAGCAGAAAGATAATAATAATGAGAAGAAGAAGAAGAAGAAGAAGAAGAAGAAGAAGAAGAAGAAGAAGAAAAGGAAGAAGAGAGGATGAACAAAAAGAAGAAGCAAAGAGATGATCAACAGCAGCAAAAAGAGTAAAGAAAAGAAGAAGAAGAAGAAGAAGAAGAAGAAGAAGAAGAAGAAGAAGAAGAAGAAGGTAGAAAAGACGAAGAAGTAGAAATAAGAATAGAAAAAAATGAAGAAGTAGAAAAAGAAAAGAAAAAAATTAAGTCTGCATTCTTACTATTGATCAAACGATGGTCCACAAAGACATTTGAATTATTGTCAAGATTTCTTTATCTTGTTCACAGTAACAAATCAATATCATCTTCATTCCTTTCAGTAGCCATTTTTATCTGAGCCAGGCAGACGCGTCTTTGCCAATTTTCCTCCCTTTCCTCAATTCCCCGATTTCAAGGGACGTTTTTGTGGATGATTACTAATTAAATTAATAGTTATCCTTTATAAATAGAGACTAGCTACATATTCATAGGAAAAAAAAAATGGTAAATTTTCTTCTTTTAGTGGGGATTGATATTTTCACTCCAAATTAGAGTAAAACCTTCTCAATCACCGATTGCCATGAAAATAACATCTCATTTGAGAACCCATCCTCCAAACTCATCGGTTTAACATTCACAGGACACATTAAGTGGAACAAATACATCGAGGGCATTGCCAAGACTGCTGCAAAGAAGATGGGCTCTCTCTAACCTGCTAGAAAATTATTCACACTAGAGAAGATCCTATATTTTTATAAAGCCACATCACCTGGGTTGGTGCATCTACCACTAGTCTTTCACTCTTGGACAGGGTTCAAAAACAAGTCTCCAATCTAATAATAGGTCCCGCATTATCAACCAAGCTCCAGCCTCTGTTCTATTGCCACAATGTTGCATCCCTGTGCCTGTATTACGGGTACTTTAATGGAATGTGCTCTGATGAATTCATAATACTCGTGCCCCTCGACATAAATACTCCGAACTAATCCAACAAGCAGCAAAATCCCACCCCATCACTATAGAGATTCCTAGATGCCTGAACGCCTTCTACTCTAATAGTTTCTCCCCTTAGATTTCTAGACTTTAGAATTCCCAGCTATTTCTATACAGTACAATCACGTTATCACACCAGTTCTCGTCAGATCACTGAAGTTAAGCAACGTTGAGCCTGGCCAGTACCAGATGGGTAACCATTTGGGAAAGCTAGGCGCTGTATGTATCGTGCCGAGTCATAAGAGATTTCCAGGTTGGTATCTTGAGGCGTATTAATTCACTGGGAAAGATACACCCCTAGTCTTAGTTAAGATATGCATTTAGGAGAAGGTAACTCTGATGACGTTGGTTAGCCAAGAAGGAGGATGAATCTCTAGCAGATCAACGGTTCTATGGTATTAAGAGTTACGTTATTCGACTGCAGCTATGTGGATGATCTAAGGACAACGCTGGGGAAGGTAATGGCAAGCCACCCGATGTATTATGCCAAGTTCAAACTCATGTGATATCTTCAAAAAGGAATCGGACTGAAGCCTATAGAGAACACTAACCATGATTTCATCTACAGCATATATGTGCTACGATACGTGAAGAAGAAGAAGAAGAAGAAGAAGAAGAAGAATTCCCTCCCTCTTTCCTACTTCCTTGACTGTACTAACTTGCAGAAATTTAAATGTAATGTAAACAGATATCTCGCTTCTCAACTTCTCACAGTTCCCTGTTAGACATGATCCCAAATTACGTTCCAAGAAGCAATATGCCTTGTTTGGGATGAAAAAGGGTTTTTAAAAAATGTATTTCCCCTTTTGTGCTATTGAGTTTGACTTACATTTGTAATATCACTGGGAAAGGTATGAACCTACATTTTATTCCACATCCATTTGTAAAATAGAAACTTGTGTTCAACGAGTCGTTTACAATAAAAATTGAATTCCTTCATTGGATGATCAGAAAGTGTTGGTTTGGTTTTTTTTAAAGATGAATCGAAAGAACAGACGACTTGAAATCCACATCAAACGGTGTCAAATAAAAAAAAATGGCATTGTGTACAAAACTTTCACATTTTTTTACGTCAATTTGATTTCTTATTACAAAAAAAAAAGAATAGAAATAGAACATTTTTATATTAATGTGATTTTTTTTATTATTTGACATTGTTTGCTGCGGACTTCAAGCCGCCTGTTTTTCTGATTCATCGTCGTAAAACAGACGAACTAAAGTTGTAACGTGAGCAGCGTTGCAAAAGAACAAAAATAAATAAATCCGGGTCGGCATTTTTTCTTTTTCTTCCAAAGCCTTTAACACTGTTTCTTTCCCGTCTCGACACAACTTTAAAAGTCTCTTGCTTCTGTTTCACTACACACCATCCGTAGACAGCCATTTCTCATACGTCCATCTTTTTAAACCGCACTCTTTCTTCTCCCTTCATTTCACACGTCCGTCTCCTTCGGTGCCGACTTTGTTTCTCCCCGACCACGAGATGTCCTTTTATTCTTTTTCTTCTGACCCTAGCCCGAGCACACTTGCCAATTTGCATACGCGTCCAAACGCTGCTCCTGCTACTAATACAATCGCTTGCCATCTATCCTTTGGCTGCTACTAATTTCATATGCGTTCATATGCGCTATGTTACAAAGTAAGTGAGCATAACAGATCCCGGTAGGTTCGAACTCGATTTTTCAGCTTCATAATTCACGTCAGTAACCATTATTTTATAATAGAAAGATAGTTTCTGTGTATCCTGTTAAAAGTCATACTCTACTGAAGATAGATTCACAAACTTTACATCATCGAATTTAATGTGAACCCTATCTGATTATGATTAAAAAAGTTACAGCAATATTCATTCCCTTTCTTGTCTATTTGCTTTCAAAGTTTTAGACACACATTTACAAAATTATATGTGTTGATAATTAACTTTTTTAGATACCTCTTTCTCCTCTGTACAGATACAACCTTCGTAGACTCTGGTTCCTGTATATCACCCTGTATAGTGTCAAAATTTTCTTGGCTTCTTGGCTTTTGTATTTGGCCTGTTAATATTCTGCTACGGCCATTCTAAAATGCCATAGCTGTATGTTATCACTTGCAAGGCAAGTTGGTTAATGACAGCTATTTTGTTTTCGTTTGTAAACTGTTTTGTAGATATTTTTATATGATGTACAGATTATTTGACAATTTTTCTCTTATATTGAATGGGATCGTTTTCTTCAATGTCAAGCTATTTGCATCGTTTCTGCTCTTGTAGGTCTGTGATGTTTGTCTATATCTATTTGTTCATTTGTAGCTGTATTTTCTCTGTATGAATCTTCTTCCTAACTCTGGGGGAGCACTTGATACATTTGTTAAGACCAAATTTAATTGCAATATCTTGGGGAAAAGTGTGTACAATCCGCAAGAGTTGCCTTAAGTCAGCGTCTAAGCTGGCATACAGCTTGAGGTCATCCATAAAAAACAAGTGGGATGTAGTAATTATGAATAAAATAAACATTTATTTTCTTTTGTAACGTTACAGTTACAAACAAAGGAAAGAAAGAAAGAAAAATTCATGTTGGCATTTTTTTTCTTTTTTAACATAAGTATTTATTAGCGTTACTCTCCTTTCTCGACGTCACTTAAAAAGTCTCTCGCCATCGTCCATCTCGCCCGGCTACACTTTTCTTCTCTGACGTCATGTTGCCATCAGCCAACTAATTCTAACTAGCGACTTTACACGTCAATTTTCTTTGACACACACTTTGCTTCTCTCGACTGCGTGATGCATTTTTTCTCCTTTTTTCCCCTTTTTCTTAATTTGTATATGTGCTCTTTTCAGTTACTGCTGCTAATCTCTTTACAAGCCAGCCATCCTTTGCTGCTGCTGATATTTTCCATGCACTCATAAGCACTATGTTACACTCTTGCGATGATCGTACAGTTCTCATTTTGATCGTACAGTTCTTATATTTTAAGAATACAATGATTGTACAGTTCTTATATTTTAAGAATACAATAATTTTGTTTCTTTTTTTACGATTTTTCAAGATAAGTATTTAGTTGTCTTTTTTTTGTTGTTTTTTTTATATATATATATACTAGCGTTTCAGCCCGGCGTTGCCCGGGTATTTGGAGGTGTGTGTTGAGCAAAAAAAAAAAAAAACAAGTGGTAGTAGGAAGGCAGGCTCGAACCCGTACCGCGAAGGGGGAAAAGAATGGGGGAAAATGTGACGTCTTTGCTGTTACGACCACCGGCAAACCGGAAGTGACGTAGGTTTAAATTAAGGCTAGACAATCGGAAAGAGGGGATGACTTTCGAAAATATCGGCGAAAAAAGCGACCCCTCCCTATTGAAAAGTGCCCAGTTGAGGGTGAAAAAATTAATGTTTTTAGCCAATTTTTCGGTATTTGTCGGCTGAAGGGTCGAGCTTCAAAACAATACTGATCTTGTGAAAATCCGTCGCCTCTGTCGAAAGTTTTAGGCAGACATGCAATCATACATACATACATTTATATATTGGTAGCTCAAATTTTCGACCCAAACTGATTAAAAAGCTTGTCCTATCTCTGAATAGCCTGCATGTAAAATTTCAAATGTTTAGACCAGAAATTGTCTGAGTAATTTGGAAGAAACCGCAGAGGTCAATTTTTTTTTAACTTTGACCCCTATTATGAACCCTTAACATTTATTGTTTTGGGCTCAAATATAGTTATTAAGTTAGATTCATGTCCAAGCAACCTATTTCTAGAATTTCAAGTGTTTAGACCCAAAATTGACCCCTTAATCGCCAAATTTCTGGCCTTTCGGACATAAATTTGGCTGTTAAGGGGTCAAAGTTCTCAAAGGTCAGATCACATAGATTTTTTCCAAATCTCAGTACCCTGTATATCAAATTTCGAGTCTGTAGACTGAATATTGACAGTTATTGCGTAGGGAAATGTACACAGACACTTTCACTTTTATATATATACTAGCATTCCAGCCCAGCGTTGCTCGTGTGTTTGGAGTTGTATGCTTTTTTTTTTTTTAAATTTTTTTTAACTTTGACCCCTATTATGACCCCGTAACATTTATTGTTTTGGGCTCAAATATAGTTATTAAGTTACATCCATGTCCAAGGAAACTATATCTAAAATTTCAAGTGTTTAGACCTAAAATTGGCGGAGGAGTTTGGTAGAGTTCTGAAGGGTCAAATCGTTGAACTTTGACCCATTAACAGCCAAATTTCAGGCCGAAAACCGATCACATAGATTTTCCCAAGTCTCAGTACCCTGTATATCAAATTTTGAGTCTGTAGACTAAAAATTGACAGAGTTATTGCGTAGGAAAATGTCCACAGACAGACACACAGATACACATACAGACAGATACACAGACACGTTCCATTTTATAGATATACTAGCATTTTGACCCGGCGTTGCCCGGGTGTTTGGAAGTGTATGCTGAGCAAAAAAAAATAAATAAATAACGGTCAATTTTTTAAAACTTTGACCCCTATTATGACCCCTTAACATTTACTGTTTTCGTCTCAAATATAGTTATTAAGTTACATCCATGTCTAAGGAAACTATACCTAAAATTTCAGGTGTTTAGACCCAAAATTCTCGGGGGAGTTTGGTAGAGTTCTCAAAGGTCAAATTGTTCAACAATTTGACCTTTTAACAGCCAAATTTCAGGCCGAAAACCGATCACATAGATTTTACCAAATCTCAGTACCCTGTATATCAAATTTTGAGTCTGTAGACTTAAAATTGACAGAGTTATTGCGTAGGGAAATGTACACAGACAGACACACAGACACGTTCACTTATATATATATATATATATATATATATATATATATATAATAACCCAATGGGAGTAAATAATTTTTTTTTCTTAAATGACGTTGGCTCCGCGATTTCATTGGGTCACTGCTTCGACACATTTTATGTAAACTGCCTGGAAAATTCTGACGATATCACAGTCCTTATTCTGCATAAGTCGTTAAAATTTATTATTAAAAAATGTCAATATGAAACAATGCACCACTCAGAAATGTGTAAGAATATATCGTGAGGATCAATGGCGTTTTGGCTATCGTTCAACTGCTAATGTACATAAGGAGGTGTTGGGATAAGAGATTACTTTACATTACAGCTTTGTATTTAGTAGAGGTTCGAAACATAAATAAGCATGAATAGTTAAGGGAATAAATATTAAGTACAAATACACATCTATTTACAATCGACAACATAACAAATAAACGTAAACATAACATTAATGACATTAGTTTTTGCTCACATACAGTGACAGTTCAGTATTCTTTAAGAAAGGATATACGTCACTCAATAAGCCAGATATTCTTCATTTTGAATTTTTTTCTTTTCTTTTTTACTCACGTTCACTCCCTTACAAGGCATATCACTACTTGGACGTAAGGGCCTACTATATTATTTGGGACCATGCCTAAGAAAGGTTAACAAGATGTTGGTTTATGTTATATTTAAACTTCTGCATATCAGTACAGTCAGGAAAGCAGGTAGCCGAAAGGGAATTCCAAAGTCTAGCTGTTCAAGGGAAGAAACTATTAGAATAGAAAGCTGTCTAGTATTTAGAGACGTCAACAGTGTAGGGGTATGATTTTGTTGCTAAGAGGGTTTTTAGCAGACGAAATTGCAACAAACATAAGAAGGAGCGAATTCTCGCGGCTGGAGATTTTGAATACACTTCCTTCCTGGCTTGTTGAATCAGAAGCCAGCTCTCAGTCATATGACTGAGTTTATAAAAGGTTTTACTGGAAACTCTCTCTCTCTCTCTCTCTCTCTCTCTCTACATATATATATATATATATATATATATATATATATATATATATATTTCCTGGCTCTTGCTGACAGCACACTCCTCTGTCGGAGTACAGCTTCATTCAGACCCTTTGGCTCCGGGCTAGTATGAATACAAACAAACCAACATGGCTATCTCCACATGCGGCACACACATACTCTCTTTTTACCACAGGACTCTCTAATCTTTTGCCCCCGTCCATACATGGACGCACGCTTCTACTACCAACTTCAACACGTATCCACTGAACACTTTTCTCTTTCAACAGACTTGTATAATCATCAACGTCTCTACACAGAAACTCTTTTTACGACTAATCTCTTTCATTATCCTTACTAACGAAAATAACCAATAAAGTTGTTTAGTAAATGTTAGAATGAGATTTCTTGTCTCCATCTTGGTGACTCCTGACGTGATGACGAACATGAAACATTCGTCAACACCTCAATCTACAGATTTTTCGGAGATATGTACGTCGAGGGGCACAAGTGCAACGAGTTCCATTAAAAGTGATGGGGCAGGGGTTGAAGCCTAGTTGATAAAGTGGAACCTATTAGATTGAAGACTCTTTTTTAGACCCTATCTAAGAGGAAGAGACTAGTGGTAGATGCACCAGCCAGATGTGGCAACATTACTCTATGCATGGGCGAATGGTGGCCTTGTAGAGGTACAGGATATTCTAAGGTGTGAGTAGTCTTCTAGCATGATAGAAGGACACGTTAAATTCGATATATCCGGTGTTAATGTATACACGCTGGAATACTACTGTCATATTTGAACTGGTGAATTTCTCTTGCATTTGAAAACTTTTTTTTTTACTAAAAGGTGTCACCACTTGTCAAGGGCCGAAGGCCACTCGAGGATAAGGGTTTATAAGTATACGATGGTCATCGGGACAACCGTGTACTAATCGTTAGTGATGGAAATCAGGTATAACTTGATTATTTAAGAGGACGGCTCAACAAGAACTTGTTTACATTGGACTTGAAGACGGAAAGCAAGCCAGCAGAACAGGCAGGCAGTTCTAGGAAAGAAACTTTGTTCATGGAATCTGTGTTTAGATTTAGGCAGAGATAGAGAGTGGGGGAAATTGTTGAAAGCGATTGTTGCTAGTCGAGTTTTTTTTGTGAAAGTTTGAAGGTGCAAAAACGTATCTGTAATTTGTCCTCATCCATTACCCTTCTCTACAATATCTCTTTCACAGACGTAATGTTGTTAGTCTCAATTTTCTCTATAAATACTACTATGACATGTGCTCTTCAGATTTGTCTATTCCCTGATTCTTTTGTCCCAGCTCGTTTGACTTGCTGATCTAGTGGTCTTTAACAGTTCGTTGTTTTGATACCTCAAATACAGCTTCCAATTCCAGTCGTTTCTTTCTAAGAATTGCACTGGTGATTTGTTTCTCTACAGATGATTTACACAAAATTTTGCAATGCCACGTAAGCAAGCCACATGTCGGTGTGTATAGTTGTGCTAAGGATAATAAATTATTAAATGAAAAAAAAAAAAGAATAACACATGCTAACTCTAACACTAAGCTTGAATATATTGAATACATATTAACTCTAACACTAAGCTTGAATCTAGGTAGCAATATGAAAAAAAAAAAAGGATAGAAACTGTGTGCATACAGTGAGTGAAATAGAACTATTGAAAGTCAAAAGAAAGAATTGAAAGAGAAAAAAAAAGTGGGAAAGCGATTAAAATAAAACGGCGTTATGGACGAATACCCTAGAGATTAATCACGTCCATAACGCCGTTTTATTTTAATCGTTTTCCCACTTTTTTTTTTTTCTCCCCGTAAATTTAATAAAACGCTATTTTAATCGCTTTCATTCTTTATTTTAAAATAATTCCCTCGATACAGCTTTGAGAAGCGAGGGTCGAAACCGGTCAGCTGGCTCCCCATTCTTTTTTCTTTCCTCTCCTGCTCCCCCTTCATTCCCACCTTTTTGGAGAGAAGATATATATATTTATATATATACAAATTTACTTTTAATTTACTTTTAATCATGAATCATAAAAGTCTTCCCTTCCTAATTGCAATATTTAAATTTTGTATCTCTAAAAACATCATGAAATATATATATATATATATATATATATATATATATATATATATATATATATATATATATATATATAGCGAATAAATGACAAAAGACCATTACTCTGTGTAATGACAATGACTATTGCTCTGTAATTACATTGAGCTTCTTAAATAAGGATTGGCATATATTATAAGAAAATATATTTTCACAGAAATATATATATATATATATATATATATATATATATATATATATATATATATATATACGGCAAAATCACCTTAACACACCGGTTCTCACTAGATCACCAAAGTTAAGCAACGATTAGCCTGGCCAGTACCAGATGGATAACCATTTGGGAAGACTAGGCGCTATATGTACCACAGTCCATGAAGTCAACGAATGGTAAATAATTATATCTAGCCCTCTAAAATAAGGTAAAACCTATGTATTAAGACAAGTCTTCCCGAATACATCAGGTCAATAGAGGAGAGCCCCGTTGCCGTGCTGATAAGGAGACTGTATCTAAATAAACTTGATATCGTCTCTGAAACGATGGTACACTATTCCAGGTTGTTATTCCTTTGATTTTTTTAACATATGTAAATGATCTCATATTGATTTATTAATTTCATTTACCTTATATATATATATATATATATATATATATATATATATATATATATATATATATATATATATATATAAGCAAACATTGTTTAAAACAGAATTCTGTTTAATTATACATTTTTTATTTTCCGTTTATATGTGTGTGTGTGTGTGTGTGTGTGTGTGTGTGTGTGTGTGTGTGTGTGTGTGTGTGTGTGTAAGAATCTTCTAGAAGAATTACTTCCTGTGTCATTCTGCATTGTGAAACCCTAACAGCCATTTAACAATACTAATTCCTTTTTATTCATTCATACTAAATGGACGAACTCACGACTCCTGACCTCTCTCACCTCTTTTTTTTTCTTTTTTTTTTTTTTGTGGCACTTTTTACTACCCTCCACCTCTTTTAGCAGATTACGTCTGAAGGAAGCGGAGATAAAAACGTCTGCACTTTTTTTCTTTTGCTGTTCTAAAAAAATAAATCAACTAAAAAAAAAAACAAAAAAAAAGCAACCAACCAATCTCTAATTTAGGTATTTCTTTACCTAATTTCTTTCTTTTTTTTTTTTTTTTTTCGTTTCTTTTTTACCTAATTTCTTTCTATTCTTACATCTCCTCTGTAAGTCCTCAGATATAGTGATTATATGCTACAAACAGAAGTCACGCCTTTACGGAGTAAGAATGAAAGGAGTATATCCCTGGATCACACTTCATTTAAATAAACCCAGAAACAGAGACCATTATTAATGCAGGTGTGCCTTTATTATTCCTGATATTCATAAACAACCTCCATCCAATGACGGTAAAATCCAAAAATGTAAATCCATTTTACCGTCATTGGATACTTTACCTTTCACCAGACTATCCATTCACGTGAAATCACCTTTTTCTTCGCCATATTCCCTCTGCTTCACTTTTTTGTTATCAAGTAAGATCTTTGACTTACTTGTATTTCATCAAATACTTTTGTATGCAAAATCCAATCCCTCATTTTGCCAATTCCTACCCTCTGATGAGAAGGAAAGTATTTCTTCGAAACTCCGCGGATTAAGGACTATCCACTTATTAAGTGTTTCCTTTTCAGATTAAATATGTTTTTAACTCTTTATCAAAGTGTTTTTAACATGTTTTATTAACTATTTGCTCTTATATATATATATATATATATATATATATATATATATATATATATATATATATATATATATACTATAATTATTTTAATACCTACAAACACTAGTGTTTCATCCATTTGGGAATCATCAATGCAGGGAGTTATGATTACAATCGGTCGGGAGATTCGAACCGGGCCACAAAGCACTTTTCTAACTCCCTTACCAATGAAAAGATTAGCTACGAGTAACTGATTTCAAAGCGTGTTCAACAGAGATAAATCGAGGTTAAGAAATTATGATAAAAAAAAAAAAATATATATATATATATATATATATATATATATAATATATATATGGAAGTTGAAATATGGCGGGGACAAAAATGAGGGAAAACAGAGAAAGAATCAAATAGAAACAACATTAAATCCTAAAAGAATTTCTATTTGTCTACAAATAGAAAGTCTCAAAGATGGTTTCTATAATTTTCAAATAAAAAAAATGCTAAGAATGGAGAGCAACTCGATACTGAACTTGGAGGCACAAACATTTATAACGCATTTACAGATGGCCGAACCGTTGGTATTAGTCAAAACATTTGATGGTGAATAATTTATGTATCGAATCTTTGATGCAATATGTTGTTTGACCAGGAAGTCTAATCTTTGCAATGTCTATTCGACGTAGTGTGAACTGCAACTACATTTAAATGAATAAACAATAGAGTTATTATGGTGGAGGGGCATCTTTTCGAATTGAAGACTAGATGGCTCCAGTGGCAAAAATAATATGTGGATTCGATTCAAAATGACACTGTTGTACAGCCAATATTTGTTTGGCAAATCTGACATTTATAGTATCTAGCCAAGTTAGACGAAAGTGCATAGAACATATGTCTACTGAAACTTCTTTAATTTAAAAAAATTAGAAACTATTTTTTTAATTAGAGATTCCACAATGTTTATTGTTACAGAAGGTTTTTGTAATAAATTTAATTTCGTCATTTCGATAAGTCTTTGAACAAATTATTAGAACCCAAATTATTAGAACAAATTATTAAGCCGTAAGTGTCTTCAATTAAATTGAATTTTTGTTTCATGGGGCAAAATGAGTTCCAATGTGTAAGACCAGTTAACGTAGGTTTATGATGGACGGAAGTGAAAAAACTGGAAAAATTCTGGGAAACTAGTACACCCAAAATGGAAGACTAGAATTAACTTCTTTGTTTACTTAAACTTAAGGGTTTCTTTGTCTACTGTAAACTTAAGGGTTCGTGAATGTTATCAAGGGACGCAAAATGTCTACATGTTAACACGTATGTAAACGTGGGTAACGTTACAGATTGCCCCTTTCTAGGAAACTAGATTTTTTTCTACAGAAAAATCGACCTTGTGTCTAATTCTGCTCTTGTGGGAAGGCAAGACACAAAAAGTAAACGCGCACACACACACACACACACACACACACACACACACTTTTTCCACTTTCTTTCTTCACAGACACCCAAAAAAGTAATTATTATATTTTTTTATTATAGATTATTTCATGCAACAAATTCTCGTGTTGCTTGTTGAGTCAAATAAAATTTACAATTTATAAAAATCAATGAAATCAATAAAAAATATACTGAATTAAAAGTTCATAAATACAACTAATATATTGATGAGTTCCTTTCCACCTCCTAGTCCAAATTATTGCACCTATAAAATTGATTTCATATTAACAAGCTTCTCTGCTTTTTTATAAATCTATTAAGCTCAATACAAGTAGTATCATTCTTCTTTCTCCCCCCCTCTCTCTCTCTATATATATATGTCTCTATCTATCAATCAATCTTTTTTCTTCCTCAATCTTTCTATCCCTCTCTATATAGCATCTATCTATCTATCTATCTATCTATCTATCTATATATATATATGTTTCATGGTAAACAACTGATGATCCCTTAAAAAATATAAAAATTGGTATTATAGTAAATTTGAGAGTTGATGCAGTGATTGCAGGTGATTAAATGACTTACTGACTAGATGTTTTTTTTGATGAATGATAAAAAATAATTTTTTGTGTGGTTTCAAATGTTAAAAACTTCAAAGACTATATATATATATATATATATATATATATATATATACTAGCTGTACCCGGCCACGCGTTGCTGTGGCTCAGTTTGTTAAAATGGAAAACATTCCTCAAGAAAAATTGCATTTTGTTCATTTATTTACTTTTATTATTTTTTGCAATTTTTTTAATCAATAAAAGTTGTTATTTCTTCCCAAAAAAAAAGATTAATTTTTTACCATAAATTGTTAGGTGAAAGTTTTTTTTTCAGGAAAACTTGCACTTTTTTTTTTAAGAAATATGGCTGTAAACGTTTCTCTTTGAAAACGGAATTTTTATTATAAAAAGAACAGATGAATGCTTTACATGAACACTGTAAATAGTTATGTGAAAGTAGAGAAAAGTTTGATTTTTGTTTTTCAAGAGAATGTACAAATTATTTTTTTTTAACAGATGTTCAGAAAATAAACAGAAAAATACTTCCATCATTAATTATGCAAAAAAATAAATAAAATGTTGATTTAGTGTTTCAACATTATGCTTATAAATTACGATAAAACCTGATGAGTATGTGCTGTTTTACGGTTGTTGTAAAAATGGAACGGAAACTTAAATTTCGCTTCGTTTTAATCTTTCTTAATTTTTTAATTGTGTCCCCCCAAACGAATATAATCAAATCAGTAACATTCAACAATTGTACTTTATGTATATAAAACACAAAATATTTAAAAAAAAAAAAAAAAAAAAAAAAAGTTAATAACGAAAAGGGAAATAATTCCATTTTTAAACGAAAAAGTCAGTTTGGTATATCTTTTTGTTATTTTTTACATGAGTCCAGCTTACCATTCACATTGGAAATGTCGACATTTATAGGTCGTCGCGTACGTTTACAACGAATAAACACTCCAATCTAGTAGATGTATCAGAATTTTTGTAGGAAGTTTTGACACCCCTATCACGAAACTGCGGATAAAATATCAAAAAAACGTAATTTCTCTTTTAAAAGTGGGTTGTATATTTTCTTTATGGATTATACTTCCAAAATAAACTATTAAAGTTGTTTTAAAAGTAATAGAAATATTTTTTTTTTTTTTTAACAGTAATGATTTTTACGAACTCAATATTTTTCAATTTTTAAACTTTAAAAATCTATCAAAAACGTGGAAGCCATCCGTCCAGTGGCTTTTTAGACTATTAATTGCGAACGAACCAAGAGGTACATTTATATATATATATATATATATATATATATATATATATATATATATATATATATAATTATTATATATAATTATTCTTTATACATACAGGCACTATTGTTTCATGCTTATGCAATCATCAGTGTAGGGAATGACAATTCCTACCAGTCATGAGATTCGAACTCAGCCACAAAGCCACCTCCTAGTCCAAATTATGGCACCCATAAAAATGATTTCATATTAACCACAAGCTTCTCTGCTTCTCTATAAATCTATTAAGTTCAATACAAGTAGTATCATTCTTCCCTCCTCTCTCAATATATATATATCTTCTTTTTTTATGTGGAGGTCACCACTTATCAAAGCCCAGAAGCCACTGTGTGTACAGTAATCAATGGGATGGTATCGTAGTAATCGTTAGTATCGGAGATTTGATAAAGTGTCATTACCTAAGTTCATCAGGAATTTGTTTATGTTGGACTTGAAGACATCCAAGTTGAAGTTAGAAGGGAAACAGGCAAGCGGCAGAGAGTTCCATAAGTGTGCAGTTCTAAGAAAGAAGCTTTGTTCATGGAATTTACGTTTTGATTTAGGCATAGATAAAGAGTGGGGAAAATTTTTCACAGTGGTTTCAGCTAGACAGGTGTTTTTCGAGAAAGATTGGCGCAGGGGAACCAGAGATTGGAGCTCCGACAAGCACTTGCCATGGAAATAACGATAAAACAAAGATAGGCTCGCAATGTCTCTTTTGTGGGAGAGAGGTTGCAGGGAAGAGAAAAGGACATCCCTCACTAAGCCACGAAGTCTATTTTATACTCTGTCAAGGCAGGATATGCTGTTTTTAGCAGCTCCTGCCCAGATGTGGTAACAGTACTCCATCCTTGGACGTACTTGGCTTTTATATAGATAGAAAATTGCATCGGCAGTGAGATATCTTCTGACGCAGTAGAAGGATCCCACCATTTTCCCAACGACCTTGGCCACAGACTTGATGTATGTGTTCCATTTAAGATCAGGAGTAAAAGTCAAGCCCAGAAGCTTATCAAAACATGGGCCTCCCTTAGAGGAGAGCCATTCATTTCAATTGATGCCAGATGGGGATCAGAGCGTTTATGATGTAATGATAGGAGCTTGGTTTTAGATGCATTAAAGGTAACAACCACCTCTTACCCCATTGTACCACGTGCTCAAGATCAGAGGAGAGAGAATCAAAGAGAACATTGTCATTTACAGCCTTTGATGTGTTGCCACAGATGGTCGTGTCATCAGCATAGATTTAAGTATGTGTTTTGGGAGATCATTGATGTAGATCAAGAAGAGAGTTGGGCCAGGATGGACCCCCTGAGGGACTCCAGCATTAATACTGTGGGCCTCTGATTTCTGCCCATCAACCACTACTCTTATGAGCCTATTAGAGAGAAATGATTTAATGATTGAGAAAACATTTCCAGTTATACCGTAGCTGGAAATCTTGTGAAGTAGGCTTTTATGCCATACCTTATCGAAGGGCTTTGATATGTCAAGAGCAATTGCCCTAGAAATGAAGCCTTTGTCGAGAGATTCACTAATCCTATGAGATATAACCATTAGCACATCTGTTGTAGATCTAGCAGAATGGAAACCATATTGCGTGTCACTAAGAAGGTTATTTCTGCTTAGGTGGTTGACTACTTTTCTATTTAATATGGATTCCAGCAATTTACTCATGATACACAGGAGACTTATTGTTCTGTACTGAGAGGGAGATGACTTATCACCTGAATTCTTAAATACAGGGCATACTGATGAGCTTTTCCAGGTTGTTGGAAAGCACTCCTCCTTAAGGCAACGCTTAAACAGTTTTGTAAGTATGGGGATAAGTTCTGGTTGAAGCTTTTTTAACACTATAATTGGAATACCGTCAGGGCCAGTTGCTTTACTGGAATCAAGGTTCTTGATTAGCTTGGCGACCTCACGCACAGATATTTGTATGTTACTTAGTGTGCTGTGTGTTGTAGGAGGAAATACAGGGAGTTGATGGCCTTCGTTGCATAGGGTAGAATTTGCTGCGAAGTTCTTGGCAAATAGTTTGGCCTTGTCTGATGCTGATGAGATGACCTCTGGTCCATTGATGATGGTTGGGATAGAATGCACATGTTTCTATCTATCGATCTATCTTTCTTTCTTCCTCAATTTTCTCTCTCTCTCACCCTCTGTATATATATATATATATTATTTTTATACCTACAGAACCTACAGACACTATTCTTTCATGCTTATACAAGAACAGTGTAGGGAGTGACAATGCCTGCCAGTCATGAGATTCGAACCCAGTCATGAAGCCACCTTTTGCTTCTTTTTCTAAGCTTCTACCTCAGGGCCAAATAATTGCCACGGGAATGAAAGGAATTAAGAACTATTTAATGCCAAATTCGGACAAATACATTAAGACAATCTAGAGTGTTTGAACAAGCAGAAGTTGTAAACATTGCATAAATTAATATTTTGCAGACAGTGTCCATCCTTAAGTATTCTTCTTAAAGGGACTTAATAATTCTAATTAAACAATAATTATTATACCGTCAGACACTAGTGTTTCATGCTTATGCAATCATCAGTGTAAGGGGATGACAATTCCTGTCGGTTGTAAGATTCAAACCCAGCCATGAAACGACTTTTTGCTTTATTTGCTAAACCTCTACCACACATATAATATTATAGGTAATATAATATCTTGTATATATATATTCCAAGTATTTACTTCCACAGTGCTCAGTACATAAGTAGTCCTTTGTACTAGTATGAAAATACAGAGTGGAACGATAAAATTGTCACCCTATAAAAGATGACATGAATCTGTTTGATGAAAACTGGTTTTCTTTTTTCTTGCAGACCATCTACTAGTTGGCCAGTTGTGTACAAATCTCAAGAGCAATCTGAAAGTGACACAATGTTCAACGAGCAAAAGCGGAGATGCATCGCTGTACAACTCATGCTTGCTACCGATCCAAGTTACAACAACAGGACCATTGCCAGCACCCTCAAATTGCATTGCTGGATTGTCACAAATCACAGGGATATGTCAAGGCTGATGAAAACAAACTTTCTGGCCACAGTTATGATCTTTAGTGTGGTTTCAAGTGAGAGCCACATCATGCCACCCCACATCTTCGATGTCGAAAGTCATCACCAAAGTGTACCTGGATGTGCTGAAGAGTGTGGTGACCCCCTGGTGCAATCAGGTGGCCGCTGATGTGGCAGCAGGACTCGACGAGGGCCCACAAGTCCAAAGTGACCCAGGCTTGGCTTCCGAATGAGTGCTATAACCTTCTCTCACTAGCTCTCCTCCTCCCCCGATCTGCACTCGCTGGACTACTTTTTTTTGGTCATACGTCAAGAACATCACCAACAATGACCTCCCACAACATGAAAGCCAACCTGATCGCCACCATCTACTGAGTATTCGCCAAACTCCCACTGGCACTTGTGGAAAAGGCATGCTCCCAGTATTGAAGTGGTGATTGAAGGCGGCTACATTTAATAGATGTCAGCTCTACTGCATAATCAAGTTACCTGAATTGATATTTTCAATAAAAGTTTTGAAATAAAGCTCTAGTGTTGTTTTCTTCAGAGTGACAAATGTATCGTTCCAGCCTTTATATATATATATATATATATATATATATATATATATATATATATATATATATATATACGGCAAGTAAGCTACACAGAAATGTTCATGTTTCATAGCAGGATCCTGGTGACTAAGCATTCCATGAGTTCATTGAATTAAATGTCATGGATTTGCAACCCTCCACTGGACTGAAGGTAGAAGATGCTCGATCGGATCAATCGGCTTCTAACATCAAGCCCTAACAAGCATATAACTAACCCGACCATATTCTTCATTACATTTTATAGCATATATTAGCTTCTCTTATCATATAGGTGCTCGAAGGTGGGGGCTAAGGGTTAATTGCCATGAGTGAAACCTGATACCGATTACTGTTGCAACATTGAGCACTGAGTATGGTTACAGAAAGTTTATAATCGATAGAAACTCGAAATTTGTTCTCAATTCGAGTATACTGATCAATGAGTTCCCTGCTTGGAAAATTTCCAATATAAAATTGAACTCCATGGTGGATGGAGAAGAACACGATCAGTGAAACAGCCAGAAAATCTATCAATGACACTTTGAACCGCAAACAAAATACGTTACACTTTTGATGTGTTGTAAAGTGAGTCAATCCCAACAGAATATCTTGATTCATTGAAGATCATTATTTTATCCCATGTATTCCTTTTTTCATCGCAAAAACTTCTCTCTGGTAGAGCAAACTCACGAACTATAAAACAAACAAAAAAAAAAGCTTGTATATTTATGAAGGTCCTTATCTACTTGCTTCTCCACGATGGCAAGATTTGGCACAATGGTTGGTCAATTCCCACAGAATATATTAGGTCGATTACTAGGGCACTGACAACAGCATATTCTTTTCAGTATTTTGACTCTCGAGTATATATCCGACACAGACACAATTAATCAACTGAGAATCACATCATTTTACATAAAAACACATAAGATATCAATGGATATATACCTGAGAATCAAATCGAGGAAAAGAATATGCTGTTGTCATAGCCCTATTAATAACAAGTCTAAGAGTGGTGTCATCCTATATTTGGCTGACTTAAAAGGTCATTGAAGTTTAGCATATGGGCTGATTTTTATGTGTTATTTTCTGTTTATTATTTTAACTTTACTCCACAAATTTTATAAATGAATATATATATATATATATTCATTTATAAAATATGAATATATATATATATATATATATATATATATAACGTTTGTATAATAAACATATTATATACTAAACTCTGTCCTCCAGCGAGCACTCTTTAATAAACACAGGGGTTTCAGTGGATCTACATCTAGAAAACCAAACTATACAGCCATTATATATGTGTGTGTGTGTGTGTGTGTGTGTGTGTGTGTGTGTGTTTAATGGTTGTATAGATTGGGTTCCTAGATATAAATCCAATGAAATTCGCGTCATTATTAAAGAGTGCTCAATGTAGGAGAGAGCTTGTATATTGAAGACTACACTTATAGATGTAAAAAACGAATAGCGACCCCCTCATCGAAGTAATACAATAATTCATAACCCCTCACTCCCAACATCTTAATTAATTAATGAATAAACAAAATGAAGAGCTGAAAGGATTCAAAGTAATCCTGATACACCACAAATTAATAACTATACTTACTAAAAACCGACACACCTCTAATTAATAATTACACTCACCAAAAAGCGTCGAAGAATAGGCTAGTATAAATAACTTAGCTAAATTAAGGAAGGAGCCATCCTCTCATTACCTCTCAACACTATCTTTACTGTTTAATACTACTCTAAACGAACAGAAACACAATATGCTAACAACTGAATAAAGGTGAGTGCACTTTGCATACTTAATAATTAAGCACCCAGAAGTGATTAACTAAAATAATGCATGGGTCTAGTACGCTTGTAATTGGAATATTGATATATACTTATGAGAAGTATTACTGTAAAGAAGCGTTACATAAGGAAACAAACCACAGACCCTAAATGATAACTAAGTACTCTAACTAGAGGACTTTGAGAACAAAATCCTCCACCAATATAGACTAATATATACTAATTTGTACTTGTTTGCATGTATATGGTCTGAAGAACTTATCCCTAAAAAGAAGCATATAAAGTTATAAACTATATCTATATTTTAGTACTGAGGAAAAGATAAACAACCCAAATGAAATAATGACAACCATCGAAATTAAATTTATATAGAGAGATGAAAACCTTTGTGCAGTAATTACTTTAGACACCGCCATAGAATGGAAAATATAACTCCTATTATACCACCTTTATTTAAATTATATAAATAAACATATATATCTGTTCAAATGACTGTTAGTTTGACCATATGTACATATATCTTATGAATAAACAAATAAATAAATAATTTGAAAACGAGAAACAAATGAATGGATAAAAATGTGAGGAATAAAATAAATAAATAAATAGAACTTATCAAAAAAATAGAAGAATAATGAAGTCGCCACCAGAAAAGAAAAACAACCATTAAAACATAAGATAGGGAAGTAGCGGTGATGAGGGTATAATATTACTTTAGATCAAAGTGAAAACTTAGGCCAATAAACAACCACAAAGTTAAAATAATACCAATACCTCCCGTTGCTCCAGTTTAACCACATGTGATCATACCCCCTCTTTCTTCCCCCCCAGACCCACTCCTTTTCTTCACCATACCTCACTCCAAAACCTCAAATGTTTACATCCACAAAGTATACACCTCACTTTCTTCCAGAGCATAAACCTCACTTGAATATCTTATAAAAATGGATGTAATCTTAACTCTCGTTTCAGTATCGCTCCTTTTTATTGTTCTGATAAAGTGGTATCTTTGAATTGGGATTCCACTGAAACATGTATGCACATATATAATCAATAATGTTTGTATAATAAATATATATATATACATATATATGAAATCATTTTATACACGAATATAAATGTGTGTATATACATGAATATATATATGTGTGTGTATATGCATGAATATATATCCCTTCTCTTATTTCTATCTATCTATTCTATCTATGAACTCATTTTTCCCCTCCGACTTTGACCTTAATAGGATTAAAAATCATGACATTACATGTACCGATTATCAAATTGGCCGATTACCGATTACCGATTAATTAGCCTTCGATAATTAGCTGATTACCAATTTATCGACCGATTAATAGGTTTTCTAGTGCCAATTTATCAGCAACCGTGAAATCTAACTCTGACCTTTATTTATTAGTGCTTTCAACTCAACAGCCACCCCCTCAAACTTTCTTGGGATTTTTCAAACACCACGGCACCGCCGGACCGTTGGTATCGCATCACATTCATTTTTTAAAATTTTTTTTTTCTTACGATTTTTGTTTAATAGTTTTAACATTGTTTGTTTTTATAATATTTAAACAGGTTTATTACTTCGCATTGTTTTCATTTTGCCACCCCCCAACCACACACGCCTCTAAAAACCCTGGCAACGCTGGGTACCCCCCCGCTATTATATATATATATACATAATCCAAGGTTAATCTTTTCCAGTGGTAAAGTAACCAATGAAGTTTAACGAGGTTAATATAAGAGTGCTCAATCCAAAGTAGAGCAAGCTATACTTTTTATTTGTTGTTATATAAGCAATTATATGTCGTACACATTCATATCTACTGGACCAATAGAAGGATCCCACCATTTTTCCAGTGGCAACAGATTTGATGTACGAGTTCCATTTAAGATCAGGAGTAAAGGTCAAGCCCAGAAGCTTGTCAAAACCTGAGACCTCCTCAAGACGACAGCCATTCATTTCAATTGATGCCAGATGTGGATCAGAACGTTGATGATGTAAAGAGAGAAGCTTGGTTTTAGATGCATTAAAAGTAACCAGCCACTCCTTTCCCCATTGAACCACGTGCTCAAGATCAAAGGAGAGAGAATCAGAGAGAACTTAGTCGTTTACTGTCTTAGATGTGCTACCATAAATGGTAGTGTCATCAGCATAAATGTCTACAAATGATGTAAGGATGTGATTTGGAAGATCATTAATGTAGATCAGGAAAAGAGTTGGGCCCAGGATGGACCCCTGAGGGACTCCAGCATTAATACTGTGAGCTTCTGATTTTTGCCCATCAACTACTATTCTTATGAACCTATCAGAAAGAAATGATTTAATAATTGGGAAGACATTTCCAGCTATACCATAGCTAGAGATCTTGTGAAGTAAACCTTTATGCCATACCCTATCAAAGGCCTTAGATATGTCAAGATCAATTGCCCTAGAAAGGTTGCCTCGATCGAGAGATTCGCTAATCCTATGAGATATAACCATTAGCACGTCTACTGTAGATCTAGCAGAACGGAAACCATATTGAGTGTCACTAAGAAGGTTATTTTTGCTGAGATGGTTGATTACTTCTGTATTTAACACAGATTCCAGCAACTTACTCATGACGCACAGGAGAGTTATTGGCCTGTACTGAGAGGGGGGTGAGCGATCACCTGAATTCTTAAATACAGGGCATACTGATGAGATTTTCCAGGGTGATGGGAAGCAATTCTCCTTAAGACAACGTTTAAACAATTTTGTAAGTATGGGGCGCTAGTTCTGGTTAAAGGTTTTTGAGTACTATAATTGGAATACCGTCAGGGCCAGTTGCTTTACTGGAATCAAGGTTTTTGATTAGCTTGGCAACATCATGTACAGATATATGTATATCACATAGTGTGTTTTCTGATACAGGAGGAAATATTGGGGGTTGGCGGTCTTGGTCGCAAAGGGTAGAATTAGCTGCAAAGTTCTTGGCAAAGAGTTTGGCTTTGTCTGATCCTGAGGAGATTACCTCAGGTCCTTTGATGATAGTTGGGATAGAACACATGCTTCTGTTCAGGATTCTGTTTGCTATTTGCAAAAACTGGTGGGAACCAAACCGCTGCTCAGCTACTTTTGACGTGGCAGACTGAGCATACAACTCTCTTGCATTCTTTATTACTTTCTTACAATGGTTGCTCGCAGCCCTGAAAGCGGCTTTACTTTCCATATATCTATTACGTTGGAAGCAGTGGAAAAAGTGATTTCTGTGTGCAATGGCAGCAGCACATTCTGGAGAGAACCATGGCTGGCTGTTAGGTTTTTGCTGGAACTTTTTCGAGGGTATGAAACGGTCTATGCCTACAATTACTCATTCCGTCAGGTCTGATACTATAGAGGACACATTATTTTTAAACATGGAACGCAGAGGTAGATCCGATACAAATGTATGGAAGTTATCCCAGTCAGCATTAGTGTATCAATATACTGTACGATGGAGAGGTACGTCTGGGGACTTATTACATTTCATTTTTATCTTAATTGATACAACAGAGTGGTCGGAAGATCCAAGAGGAGACAGAACAGAAACTGAACATAGTTCAGGGCAAGTTGTGAGAAAAAGGTCTGGTAGACTCGCATACTGGCTGTCATTGTCGGGCACACGGGTGGGTTCCTGAACAATCTGAGTGAGGCCATAAGTAATGGAGAAATCATGACAGAGCCTCCCTTTATCATTCGGTCTTGTTTGAGTGGGTCAACCATTCGACGTTGTGAACATTGAAGTCTCCACATATGTGAATGTTAGCTGAAGGATAAGCAGATAGGACTTGGTCAATTTTCTCAGATATGCTTTTAAAGATAGTAACTCTGCTGTTGTGGGGGCGATAGAGAGTAAATATAAATGCAGTAGTGTGAGCTAGTGCAACCCAGAAGCACATATAGGGTAAATTAGGATCTTCTCTGGAGATGTCTCTACCACATGGGAAGCCATCTTTAATATAGGCACATATTCCATGCCCATGGCGATTTTGGGGGTCAGATTTAGAAGTTAAGTTAGAGTATCCTTTAATTGCGAATTCATCTAGGGAAATAGCCTGTCCAATGCCAGTTTCACTTTAAAATAAAAGGTCTGGTTTAGTCTCCTGTAATTGGGTTTCAACCTTTGGAAGGTTAGAACATAGACCCCTGATGTTGGAGAAGGAGATGTGGTAGCGGGGGTCTACGTTGGAACTTGGAGATCCGAGTTTAATCGTGCATTTTTTCTTGAAACTTGTCATGATGGAATTTTGGAATTTGTGGACTAGGTCGTCAGATTTGCTTAAAGCAGGACAGAGAGGGGAAACTAAGAGAGAAAAAGAAACAAAGAATTTTTTTTTTTTTTGTAGAACATGATAAGGTAAAGCCGTAACGATTACCCACTAATATGGCATCGAGAGGCTCCACCAGAAGCTACTGCATGGTCCAAAATCCATTCACCAAATGACAATACAGCAGCCCCAGTACTTTGCACCTGCTGATAGGACAGCCTCCTTAGTGGTTAATCCAAGATTCGGGTCCCTGACTATCAGGCGGATAATGTCAGCCCAGAATAAAACGTTTACCTCCAGCACCCTTGCTAGTGACATGGCCACAAGGATAGACATAGAAACAGAAAATTTCCGCCATCTCTGCCAACTGTTCGCGCAAAATACTGCCAACCTAGAATACAGCTTTTTCTTCTCCCTTTGTCAGATAAATCACTCATTTAAAAAAATGATGACTGAGGGACAAATAAAGAGAAGCGAGAGTAATGGGAGCTGCTGATAATGCATCCACAATGCGTTTTCTACTCTCCATAAAAAAAAAATATATATTAAGTATTGTATTTAATAAAAGTCCAACTGGCGTGTTTAAGGGAAAGTATGGTGATAGATTCCCTTCTCACGAATTAAAAATGAATACAATTACCTAATCTATTTTTAAAATCAACTTGGTAGATAAATCAACAACATTTATGGGCGAGAAAAACGTAAGCATTAAATAAAGCAATCAGAAAATAAATGTATAAATTAAATACTGAAATAAAATGTAGCTATTAATATTTGAATCTGAAGATAAAAAGTAGGATTAATATAGAAGTCACTTATCTCGAAAAAACATTTCCGTCTCCAAAAATGCAAACAGTAGAAGAGAATTTTAGCTTTAATAACAGCGTTCCAAAGATTTTTTTTTTTAATTAACCGTTAAAAGAAAAGCGTCATCATATTCTGGACTTTAGCTAGTAACATTTTAAGAAACTTGCGATATAAAAGGAAAGCGGAAGGAGGGGGACTTCCGAAAGTCAGCTGGATACGTTATAAGTAATTGCGAGATAAAATGAAGGCAGAAATTGAGGGGTGGGGACTGAAAGGAAAATATAATGGTTGAGTCTATGCTATCTTTAAGATCAGATTAAGGTAGATAAATAAACAACAAGTTTGTTATATTACAAGCTGTATTACAAACTTTACTTCCATATATGCTGTAATCGCCTGAAAGGGTCTCTAGTATATATATATATGTGTGTATGTGTGTGTGTATATATATATATATATATGAATATATATATATATATATATATATATATATATATATATATATATATATATATATATATATATATATATTGTTACATATGCGACAAAAAATGGGGGATTTAAGAAATAAATAGAGGTAGGGGTATGAATGGAAACTTAATGATAAAACAAATATCGTTTACCTTTGTAACACGTTGCCAAAAGTGGGGGGGTATAAGGGAATTTACGGGAAAGCAAAAACCCAAGTATTTTTCTCTTTATCGCATATGTGACACAGCAAAAAAAATAATAAAGCAAGTGGATAGAAACACAAGGACGAACGCAATAAAAATGCGATTAAATAACGGGATAACAAACACTTTCCCAAATGATACAAAAACAGATTTATTTAAGATAAAAAAAAAAAACAAGAGTTTAACGAAAAAAAGAAAGAAATGTATTCATAGTTATGGAATCTGAAGTATATCTACGCGTATTGAAATGAGCGAAAGTCCTTTTGGGAGGGGGGGGTAATCAAAGTCTTTGCACTTACGGGTCTCTTTTGTTTTTCCCTTTTGTTTTTTGTTTCTTTTGCTGGTGTGTTTTCCAACTCGTCAACGACGCAGTTAATCCAAGATATTTCCTTCAGTGGGGAAAAAGTTCGAATAGCAAATTCACATGTCCTCTTTTCTTGTTTGTGCGTTATACATCTGTCTCTTTCGTGAGGGATAAGGGGTCACATCGTCCGCGTCAGTATATCTACATCTCCTTCGCATGATGGGAAAAAGGTCATCGTCTCTTTCATGAGAAAGTAAATTAATCACATTCTCTCACATGACTGGAGAAGGTCGCGTCGTCCACATATCCATATCCTTTTCGCATGAGGGGAAGAAGTCACCCCCCCTCCTACGAGGAGAGAGACCTCTTAACAGGTCGGCGACCCAAACCGAAAAGAGCGACTTCCGCGTCCAGTTAAAAAAGGGGAAAGAGGAAGCGATAACTCTTCCGGTCTAAAAATAGACTTGAGGAAACCCCTAGCCGGTAAGGTCTCTGCAAGTTTTAAAGGGGGTGGGATACATTAATAGACTCTCGCTCCATTCAAAACAACTACTGTATTAGTCTATCTTGTGGGAATCACGTTTTATTTTACCTCGGCGACAAAGTATAAAAACCAAAAACACGATATATCTCGTCAGTCTAAAATAAAATATTTAAATTTTAAATTAACTACTTACTCCAATTTAAAGATTAGGTCACAATATGAATATATGTGTATATATATATATATATATATATATATATATATATATATATATATATATATATATGTGTGTGTGTGTGTATATATATATACACAGACAGACAGACAGATAGACAGACAGAGAGAGGAAGAGAGAGATTATGCTCATTGTATATACCACCTGAAGTCACAATTTTAATAATACTCAAATGACAGAACGACAGTGACAACAAGATATGGTCGCTTCTTTGTTGCTTCCAGGAAAGTCTTTGATGACACTTGCAATTGTCAAAGAGGGTTTGCATTGTCCTTCAGGACACGGATCAAATTGATCAAATTGATCAAATTGATCAAATTCATGTACCCTGGAAGCTGACGATTGCTTGCTAAGTGTGTAACCAAATCACCTAACAGGGCAGCTCTTTTCATTCAGGAATGACTATTAATTAATAAATTAATTGTGACTGGTGCAGTAGTGTCTCGGGCGTCACCTCCCAGATATGATGGCAGTACATCATTTTAGGATTTATCTCACTCTATTTAAGTTTTTTTTTTTTTAAATCGCTCTAGACAAGGCATGAAGTCACTTGATGTAAAAAGTTAAAATAACATTTTAAAAAATACTAATTCAAGGTCAAAAACTAGTCAAAAATAAGTATTAGATGGATAGATTATGACTCAGAAAACAGCAATTCTTCCCTCTTTGTCAGAAACATTGCTCATTGAAATGTGAGGATTAAAGATTAAAGATTAAAGTTGTCTGAGGTAGGAATGTACCGATTATCAAATTGGCTGATTACCGATTTCAGATTACTGATTAATTAGCCTTGAATAATTGACCGATTACTGATTTATCGGCCGATTAATAGGTTTTTTAGTGCCAATTTATCAGCAAATTTTGTTGTCATAATTAATACTAATATTAATGATATTGGAAAGGAAGATAAGTTAACTAACTCTTTTGCTTGCAAGTGAAAATTTATCGAAGAGACATGCATCGTCTAAACCATATTATCCAAATAACAGGCATGACGCGCTGTTAGCATGTACACTTTTACAACTACACTGAAAATGTCCTTCCTTTCTCGAATTATTATTTTTTACTTTAACTCACTGTCAATGAAAATTATTCATTTATTTTTCAGTTTTCATGTTGAGGAATTGTACAATAAATTGCACCGATGTGCGAACCGAAAATAAAGCATTCTCCATCAGTTATAATGTTGTTCCTCATTATCGGACTCTTGCTACTATTACATTTTTATTTTTCTGGTTTAGATAATGTGTATCTTATTGAGATAAATTACTAATTAGATATCAGACATAAGTAATTTCAATACGTAAAAAAAAAATAACTAAATATTAAGAATAACCTTCAATCATTATGGCAACCAGTTTCTACTATAAGTATTTTGATGGCAATATCAAGAATAAGAATAAAGCTGTCTTGCAGGATTCAGTAACAAATATGGTTGCTAATGTCAGAGAATATGATTTAGAGTAACTATCATGCATTTTAACTCAGGCTGTGACGACAACCATTGCATACATATTTTTATTTTTCTGGTTTAGATAATGTATATTTTATTGAGATAAATTGCTAATTAGTTATCAGACTTAAGTAATTTAAATACATAAAAATTTAACTAAATGTTAAAAACAATCTTTAACCATTATGGCAACCAGTTTCTACTAGAAGTTTTTTGATGGCAATCCCAAGATAGCTGCTTGTAAGTTATGTCAAAGAGTGCCAAACCAGCAAAACCTTTTACAATAGCTAATATGTCAAACCATATTCAGGGGCATACACTTCAGAAACAAGTGGCAGAAACTACGAGCCTCTAGTGAAACATCAAGCTACTATAGAATCAATATTGGCCAAAAACAAGTAAGATCAGTAAAAGTATCTCTTGCAAAACAATGCGCGTGTTGCCACATTAGGGTGTCTGGTAATGAAATCTTTTTCATCTTCCTACTCTCCTCACCTTGCACCCTCTGACTTTCATACCTTTCCAGCCATGAAATTGTTATTGAAAAGAAGTGTTTCCTAGATGATGCAGCTTTGATTTCTGAAGTTACGTCATAGTTAGAAGACCAACCTGGGGTGTTCTACAAAAACTGTCTCCAGAGTTGCATTAAATGATGGAAGAAACTAAATTAAAAGAAATATAGTCAACATTATCCACCCTTTCACCTAGCAGCTGTGCTCCAAAATTCATAATAATCAGTTGATTAGTTTTGCACTGAATATTGTGCATATAAGCATAGAAACATAGTTTCTATGTAGAGAAAGATTAATAACTGTGCCGAATTCCATTGCTTTACTGCTATGAGAAGTGGATTAGAGTCATTACTTATTGAAAGCCCCTCGTAGACTCACAAAGAAGTGGCGGTGGCTAGGTGGTTAACATGGGATGATAATCTAGGAGTTTGTTGAAGTTCAAATCCAGTTCGTTCCACAAAGTCACTTTCACTTAGGATGTTTGTGACGTTCATGTGGTTCTTCCCCTAAGTACCCACTGTCTTTCTAGAAAGAATTCTGACTAGAAAAATATCGGGGAAACCAATGCCAACAATAGAATCATCTGATTCATACGAAATGGATGACTATATGAATAGACACTACTCTCTAGGAATTATTGTATAACATCTACCTTATTTTTATCATGCAATATTTTTCATATTGCTTATGCAGTAAATCTTGCTCTTATCGATCAATATATTCAGTCACACACACACACACACACACACACACACACACACATATATATATATATATATATATATATATATATATATATTCAGTGTATGTTAGCCACATTGGTTGTTTTTCTTCTTCAAGCCAACAGGAATGCGTAATTCTTGTATGATCTATGCAAAATGAGGATAGTACCACTTCTTTATTTCAGGTTCTTCTGAAGCTCTTTTACGATTCTTTTAATGCAAGCGTGATTGCTATGAGTTTATTATTAAAATATTTATGTGTTTTACTTGGATTATTCGAACAACTATTCTCAATCTGAGTGGTATTTTAGCAACTTTTCAGTCAATGTAACCTTTGACCTTCTTCACGTGTATCTTGTTAAACTCAGGAATCTTTTTACCATACTCTGGAATTTGCACGGAATTTCTCGCAGAACCCTTTATTTTATCCACAGGGGTAGCATACTCTTGTTCCATCAACCATGACCGAGTAGTAGTCCTAAGTAACTCACAATTCTATTCTTAGTATTTGTCTCTACATAAAAGCCCAACCACTGCCTATCAAAAACGTATGACTACAAAATAGCATCACACCAACAAACTCGTTCATCCATGCTTCGTATTAATAAAATCTGTTCCTTAAAAGTCAAAATAGTAAAACTACATAAGTTATTAACAATTCATCTATATCAATAAAATACGTCTCTATGTTTGTTTGTGCGTTTTTACATTTTTTTTACTCTTTTTCATCCCAAACAAGGCATTGGTCGTTAAGGATTAGTATTTGGAATCATGTCTAACAGGGGGACTGTGGCAAGGTGAGGAGCGAGATGTTTGTCCACATTACATTTACATT
The DNA here is from genome assembly GCF_053919585.1 of Euprymna scolopes. Lineage (NCBI taxonomy): Eukaryota > Metazoa > Mollusca > Cephalopoda > Sepiida > Sepiolidae > Euprymna > Euprymna scolopes. The sequence goes on along the minus strand of NC_136485.1, from coordinate 166,759,482 downwards.
TCTGCATGTCAGTACAGTTAGGGAAGAAGGAAACAGGAAGGGAATTCCAAAGTCTAGCAATCCAAGGGAAGAAACTATTACAGTTTAAGGCTTTCCAGCATCTAGGGTCTTTAACAGTCATGTGGTGGGATTTTGCTGCGTGTCAAGTCAGTCAGGAGTATATAGGTCAAGGAGGAACAAGTGTTAAAAGTTCATCAGGGCACATTCCTTGAAAATATTTGCAAAGCAGACACAAGAATTGTGCATCACTGATAGCTTTTTTAGTTAAGACATTACAGAATTGAAATTTGGTTTATAAATGCATCTAAATAAAATGTACGAAGTGATGTAAGTGCAATTCTATTGATGTCACTTCCCCTTAATGTTAGGAAGTAAAAAGTAAGGAAAAAATATGACAAAATAAAAGAGGAAATAAGTTTATCAGCAGAACAAATGTATAGGAAGTTGTTCACCAAGATACACAAAAGGAAGAAGCTCACATGGAATTGTTCATCAAGGTGTGACAGTAAACTGGAACAAAAGAGCTGGATATATATTTAGAGTTATTTTACAGATAGTTTGAGGAGTGACTATGACTTTTGTGGCAGTTTATGACAGCTTACAGACAGTCTTGGTGTAACAGAGCGTGTATGAGCATGTGGAAAAATATCAGCAGCAGCTGTAAGATAGCTGGCTTGTGAGGGTATTAGTAGAAGTAGCTGACAAAAAGCACATATGCAAATTAGGAAATGTGCATGAGCTGTCGCAACAAGAAAAAGGAAAAAGGACACCACGTGGTCAAGAGAAGAAAGAGGGCAGTTGATAAAGATGGATGTATAAAGTCAAAGGCAAGTAATGACTGTCTATGATCGGCGCGTTGTGGAGCAGAAGGAAAAACGCAAGCCAGGGGAGATGGACATGTGGCCATGCAGTAGAAGAGAGAGACTTTTTAAGCTGGTGTCAAAATGGGGAGAAAGAAAAACAGACATAAACAAGTAAAAAAAGAAAGAAAAATGCCGACCTGGATTTTTATTCATTTCTTTCCTTTATTTGTTTGTTCCTGCACGTTACATTGGGTTTGTGATGGTTGACGACAGTCAAGTTTAGAACAGTTGTGAGTTGGACACAGTAGAACGCATTTTGTAGATTGGAGCAGATGGGGAAATGAATTGATCGACCGACGACAATGAGGCTTTGACAGACTTTTCCCACAATGATGTCACACACACAAGCAGAACCCAACTGACATCCACATAATGTGTTTTCTATGTTTTTTGGGGTTGTTTCATTTTATTTTTATACCTGTGAGTTAGTGCATCTCCTCGGTTGTCACCAGTGCATGGGAGAAGACAACATGGCCAGAATGAAAAAGACAACGAAAGAGAAGCAGCAGCATTGGGATCGACGATGTTGTAAAGTGAGGTGATACATGATTATCATAGTAGGCAACAACCTCTGTAGTCAGCAAATGTATTACGTTTCTGAATTTTTGAGATGAGGATTGGTTATTCATATTATTTGGATTCTTTGGACTACTGTCCTCATCTTGAGTGTCATTTTTACAAACTTTCGATCGATGTAAACTCCGACTTTCTACAGGTGTGTCTTGTTGAACTTGGGAATATCTTTGTCAAACTTGGGAATCTGGACGGAATTTCGAATAGACCCTTTATGGGTTTCATGGCTGACAGAACGAGAGCATGCTCGTAGAGCCAAATCAATTCATGTTATTGTGTGTCACATCATTAACCTAGACTGTTGATGAAGTTGTGTATGGTGTTGTTCATCATTAGACTTTTTAACTTATTTTATTCCTCAACTCACAAGTGTTATTTATTTTCTATTATTTCCCGTTCAAACATCCTGCATGACCTGACGCAAAGCAATTCGACATTTTACAAAAGACAGACCACTTACCATAAATCCCTACATAATCTGCAGAAATCACAAATCTTAGTAGAGTCTAAAAGCTTTGAGATGCTAAAAAAGCATTCAGGTTTGTTATTGTAAAGTTTATTGAGAGAATATCTTTTCATGGAATTCGACTAAAGAATTGGCAGCTGATGCAGAAAATCAGAATTATCTTGAAGATGGCAAAAGGTCAAACCAGTCTATCGTCCACTCAAGAAATACCGAGTCATTTACGACGGACCAACTATTGAACATTCGATTTTTTTTAACAACTCATGTAGAGGTTTATGCAAAACTTTCCTTCAATCTGATTGATCAAATTTTTTTTTTCTCTAGATTAACAAAGTTTCACAATTGCCAACAAAGTTTATCTTCAAAGAAACAACTTGTATATTTGTCTGTGGACTATAATTGGTTAAGACGCTTGGTTGAATCAATCTGAGTAGAAAAATAAAACTATACAATTAAATAATACTGGGCGAAATGGCATTATTACAAAATAGTCAAGATACTTTTTTTAAATTTCAATTTAAATTTCCAAAGAAGAATAAAAATTCACAAAAAGTGAAGCGAAACGGAATCTCTTCAAAATGATTTCTTTTTATCTTTTCTTTACTCCAAAAAACACATAGTAAAATACGAACGGGGGGGGGGGCAGATTAAAAAAAAAAAGAGCAGTATTTTCAGTCAAAACTTTTCAAAGTAACAATATTTACAATATCACTGTAAAAGAGTAATAAAAAATGCAAGAGAGCTATATGCTCAATCCGTTAAATCCAAAGTAGCTGAGCAGCGGCTTGGTTCCCACTAGTTCTGGCAAATAGCAAATAGGATCCTGAACAGAAGCGTGCGTTCTATCCCAACCATTATCAATGGACAAGAGGTCATCTCGTTAGCATCAGACAAGGCCAAACTATTTGCCAAGAACTTTGCAGCAAATTCTACCCTATACAACGAAGGCCATCAACTCCCCGTATTTTCTCCTATAAAACACAACACACTAAGTAACATACAAATATCTGTGCGTGAGGTCGCCAAGTTAATCAAGAACCTTGATTCCAGTAAAGCAACTGGTCCTGACGGTATTCCAATTATAGTGTTAAAAAATCTACAACCAGAACTTGCCCCCATACTTACAAAACTGTTTAAGCATTACCTTAAGGAGATGTACTTTCCAACACCCCGGAAAACTTCATCAGTATGCCCTGTATTTAAGAATTCAGGTGATAAGTCATCTCCCTCTCAGTACAGACCAATAAGTCTCCTATGTGTCATGAGTAAGTTACTGGAATCCATATTAAATAGAGAAATAGTCAACCACCTCAGCAGAAATAACCTTCTTAGTGACATGCAATATGGTTTCCGTTCTGCTAGATCTACAGCAGATGTGCTAATAGGATTAGTGAATCTCTTGACAAAGGCTTCATTTCTAGAGCAATTGCTCTTGACATATCAAAAGCCTTCGATAAGGTATGGCATAAAGCCCTACTTCACAAGATTTCCAGCTACAGTATAACTGAAAATGTTTTCTCAATCATTAAATCATTTCTCTCTGATAGGCTCATAAGAGTAGTGGCTGATGGGCAGAAATCAGAGGCCCACAGTATTAATGCTGGTGTCCCTCAAGTGTCCATCCTGGGCCCAACTCTCTTCTTGATCTACATCAATGATCTCCCTAAACACATACTTAAATCATTCGTTGACATCTATGCTGATGACACGACTATCTATGGCAACACATCAAAGGCCATAAATGACAATGTTCTCTCTGATTCTCTCTCCTCAGATCTTGAGCGCATGGTACAGTGGGGGAAGAGGTGGCTGGTTACTTTTAATGCATCTAAAACCAAACTCCTATCTTTACATCATAAACGCTCTGATCTCCATCTGACATCAATTGAAATGGATGGCTCTCGTCTAGGGGAGGCCCCATGTTTTGATAAGCTTCTGGGATTGACCTTTACTCCTGATCTTAAATGGAACACGTACATCAAGTCTGTGGCCAAGGTCGCTGGAAAGATGGTGGGATCCTTCTACCGCTCCAGAAGATATCTCACTAAGGATGCAATTCTCTATCTATATAAAAGCCAAGTACGTAGGATGGAGTACTGCTGTACATCTGGGCAGAAGTTGCTAAAAACAGCCTATTCTGCCTTGGCAGAGTACAAAATAGACTTCGTGGCTTAGTGAGGGATGTCCTTTTCTCTTCCCTGCAACCTCTCTCCCACAGAAGAGACGTTGTGAGCCTGTCTCTGTTTTATCGTTATTCCCATGGCAACTGCTCCATTCTCTGGTCCCCCCTCGTCAATCTTTCATGAAAAACACCCGACTAGCTGAAACCACTGTCAATAATTTTCTCCACTCTTTATCCGTGCCTAAATCAAAACGTAGATTCCATGAACAAAGCTTCTTTCTTAGAACTGCACGCCTGTGGAACTCTCTGCCGCTTGCCTGTTTCCTTCCCGACTTTAACTTGGATGTCTTCAAGTCCAACATAAACAAATTCCTGATGAACTGCCCCTTTAAGTAATGACACTTTATCAAATCTCCAATACTAACTATTACTACGATATTATCCCATTGATTACTGTACACACAATAACACTTATCCCCGAGTGGCATCTGGGCTTTGATAAGTAGTGACCGCCATGTAAAAAAGAAAAAATATTTCCCCTCAGTGATTATTTTTTTCTTTTCTTTTCTTTACTCCAAAGTGATTTTTTTAAAAAAACAGAAGAAAAATATTTTTAAAAAATTAAAGTTATTTTTTCCACTTCTTGTAACTCTCTAAAATTAATAATTTTTAAAAAAATCAATTATCTACATAATAGTTTGCTTGTTCCTTCCTTAGTCCGTACGTTATGCTTTGAAAAAAGCCAAATACAATATTTGAAAACCAAACTGCTTCAAAATATGCAAAATTCGCAAAATTTGGTTTTAAGACTAATCTGGCAACCGCATACAAGAATATGAGAATGACTCCCCTTTGATGTAGCCTCGTTTTCAACTATCATCATAATAATAATCATTGTTGTAATGGTGTTAGAAAGGATCTCATAGTAATTTCGATATGCAGCGGTTCTTCACTGAAGAAAAACTCAGTGAAACATTACATAAAAGGGAACATTCAAAAGAAACAGGGCAAAAAAAACATTGTTTGCCAAGAGCCGCTGAACTGAAGGAATGAATTAAAGATTGTCTCTTACAATGTTATTTTATTATTTGTATTGAACTATGTAGCACAATATTACTTTCTGATTATTTATTTGTACTTAAAAATTTATCTCATTTCGGTAAGTTCTATAATTAAATTACAATGGACACTATTTTCATAGAAATGTTAATAAATTTATATTTGCTGTGTGTTATTGGTTTTTCAGCCAAAAAAAAAAAAATGTAATTTTTTGCGCTATCCATAAAAATATCAGCTTTCTCAAAACATATTTGTTGATTAAATATATTTCTCCTTTCATGGAATTTCAACATGCCCTTCTTGTTTATAATAATATCTCTATCTGTACTACTATATAAAAGGAACTTTGTGTGTCTGTGTGTCTCTGAGTTCATTCGCTATGGACTCGAAGACGATTGGGTCGATTTTTATGAAATTTCACATGAAGGAACTTCATGTGCCTGGCAATGTTCTTAGATAGATTTTGTCTCAGAATATCTTCAATAAGTATCAATAATCAATAACCGAAAAAATCTGATGAAAGAAGTAACAGGCGATTTTGACAAAGGTTAACACTTTACACAACCTAACATCATACGTGCATTTGAGAAGTTTTATTACCACACAAGCAGAAAAGCCCAATATATAAAATCAACAGTAGGTTCATTGATATGACCAGGGTGTATTCGAAATAAATGTATCTGTTTAAAGCACAATAGCACCATGATACTTAACTTTTTCCTTTTAAACTTAAATTCAAGCTATTATCACCGAACAAGCAGTAAGGCCAGGCATATAAAATCAGCAATAGGCTCTTTGATATGACAGGGGCGTGTTCAAAATGAATGTTTCTGTTTAGAACACAACTGAAGTATGATATTAACTTTAAAATTTTAAACTTTGATTCAATTCGTTATATATAAAAATAATTTTATAAAATCAACAATAGGTTCTCTACAGTGCAATCTAAACTATGATGTATTGTGAACTAAGTCACTGTGGAGAGGGGGGCATGTGCAACTATCTCCCGGTGCACTGCGATCGGTCTCTAACTAGACCAGACAATTATTCGATTTGATTGTAAAATGAACGATTTTGACGGCAATAAAAATATGGCAGTGCGAAATATTCATTGATTATCATTCAATCCTGAGCAACGTCAGGTCTCTCTGCTAGTATATATATATATATATATATATATATATATATATATATATATATGTGAAATTGTGTGTGTGTGTGTGTGTGTGCGTGCGTATCCCTACCTAACTACTCTGTCAATTTTCAGTCAAACATACTCGAAATTTGACATAAGGGATGCTGAGATTTGTGAAAATCTTGTTAATCGGTTTTCAGCCAGAAATTTGGCTCTCAAGGGTTCAAAGTTGACCTTTGAAAACTCTACTAAACTCCTCCGCCAATTTTGTGTGTGTATGGTGTGTATGTGTGTGTGTAATTATTTTTATCATTATTTCATATATCCATATAAAATTTCATAAAGAGATGTAATATTCATATATCGATTTTATGTATTTACTTCAACAGTGCTCAATGCGTAAGTGTAGCTAGTTAGTAAGTTATGAAAATATATATGACAATTAAGCTTAATTATCATATATATTTTAATAGCTTTATATCATGTGTGTGTATATATATATGTGTGTATATATATATGTGTGTATGTGTATATATATATGTATATATATATATATATATATATATATATATATATACATACATACATGTATATATATGTGTATATGTATATGTGTGCATATATACACACAACCGCATGCATACGCACACACATAGGACTACTAGCACAAAGACCCGACATTGCCCGGGATTGAATAATGATCAACGAATATTGATCATTATTCAATCCTGGGCAACATAAAGTACTTTTGTGTGAAATTTCATAAAAATCGGTCCATCCTTTTTTGAGTTCATAGAGAACTCTCTCTCTCTCTCTCTTTCTCTGTCTCTCTCTGTCTCTGTCTGTCTGTCTGTCTGTCTGTCTGTCTGTCTGTCTCTCTCTCTCTCTCTCTCTCTCTCTCTCTCTCTCTCTCATACAAACACAACACACTTTCCTTTTATATAATAAATAAGTATAATAGTATGATAGATAGATAGATAGATAGATAGATAGATAGATAGATAGATAGATAGATAGAAGAAAATTCGACTTTTGTTCATATAATCGATTAGACACATGTAGGTTTTCATCATAAGCACCATGGGGTGGTGGCAGGGTTGCTCCTTTTATCTTTTGGATTTAATAGCTTGGCAGTAGAGAGTATTAAATAAACAAAGTAAAATGATACATAATTAATGTTGCCCGTTGAAGGAGCGTTTCCCCTTGAGATTCCGCTGCTCATCGCAGGCTGACCGACAACAATTTGAAATCCGGTTTTGTCATCATCATTAGCAGAATCGCTCATCAATATCATCAATATGAAAAGCAGATGCAATTGTTTCTTCATCACTTACGTCTAAATTTAGATCATCTCTCGTCACTTGTACCTATATCTACTTGAGATCTTGTGATATTTTTTCATCTATTAACCAATCACTACTTATCAAGGCTAAAAACCGCTCAAGGACAGCGGTTGATGAAGTAGATTGATTATGATTTGAATGATGGAAAATATTATGAGAAGGTTGGAAATAATGAATAGAATAAACAAATTGTGGTTACTTATTAGGACGGTTTATGATAAGTATTTGTTGACATTGGATTTGAAGACGACTATTTGTAGTTTTCAGGGAAGAAGTATTGTAGTAATGTATTCAGCAACAGATAGGAAGTTCTTAAACAAAACATCTATTAATGGAAATTCCGATTGATCAACAATTTTCCCCAACAATTTTTTTATATGTGTCTAAATCTAAATGCAGATTCCATGAACAAAGTTTTTTTCCTAGAACTGCCCGCATGCAGAACACTGTTCCATTGGCCTGTTTCCTGACCGATTATAATATGGTAACCTTCAAGTGCAATGTAAGCAAGTTCTTGTTGAGCAGTCTCCTTAAATAATCCAATTTCTACCCAATCTAAATTGCCATCTTACATTCATTAACTCTTATCCTCGAGTGGCATTTGGGCCTTAATAAGTGGTAACGCCTTTGTAAAATAAAAAAATTAAATATTAGGTCCACGGAGAAAGAAAGGAAAGTTCTTTACAGTGATGGTAGCAGTGGTAGCTAGACAAATTCTTGCTATGAATGTTTTACAGTGGGTAATTTGAGATTGGAGCTCAAACACCTACCATGAAAATAACGACAGAGTAGAAAAAGACTAGCAACGTTTCTTCTGTGAAGAAAGGATTGTAGGGAAGGGAATATATTTCTTTCCACTGGATTGCCAAGTTGATTTTGTTTTCTTGTTGATCAAAACAAGAAAGAGTATAGAGAGGTGTTGTTAAAACAATATTTTGCATGCAACGCACACACGAACATAATACACAACACTTTCAGCTTGAGATATATACAGTTATTGCCCCTTATTTCCAGCAGTTGCATTTTTTAGCCCATAGGTGGCAATATCAATTTCCTTTCCCCTTTTTCTCTCTTGATCGTTTTCTTGCACTTGGAACGCCGCAACTCTTGTATGTGTTGGCCGTAATAAATTCACATGGTTTGTAATTTATTCAAGTTAATGAGCGTTATTTTTTTTATTTGTTGTATATCTATAAATGTTACTTTTCCAATGTGGTAGACAATATTCAACCACTCCGCCACAAGTGTACTCTTAGCTACTCCTCCCAAGATGTGGCAACAATACTCCATCTTAGAATGTATAAGTACAGGAATCATCAGGAATCAAGTTCTTTATAAAAAGATTTGGCATTGTGTTGTATGTTTGTATTGTTGAGTCTATACCACAAATCTACTTCGACATACCAGGATTGTACATGATGGAACAATAAAATTGTCGCCCAAAAGAAAACAATACTACAGCTTTATTTTAAAACTTTTAATTAAAAAATCAATTCAAGTAATTTGATTATGTAGTAGAACTGACATCTTATCAATGTAGCCGCCGTCAGCTTTAATTAACACCTTCATACAGGTCTAGAATTGGGAGCATGCCTTTTCCACAAGCACCTGCAGGAGCTCGGTGAATACTCAGCGAATGGTGGCAATCAGTCCTACTGCCACACCCAGGGTCTGCCAGCGGCCACCTGATTGCACCAGGTGGTCACCACACTTTTAAGTACATCCAGATACACTTTGGTGATGACTTTCAAGTCGACTTCGAAGATGTGAGGTGATATGATGTGGCGCTCAACTGAAACCACACCAAAGGCTATAACCATGGGTTGTCTGATGTGTTGAGCTGTGCCCTTAAGTGTTGAACCATCCAGATTTGAATTTTGCTGGCAATGGTTCTGTTGTTGATCTCTCTCGTTGATTATTGTGCCACTTTCAAACATGATAGAATGCTCCTATCGTTCTTGGGATTTGTACACAACTGGTCAACTAATAAATGGTCTGCAACAAAAATGAAACCCGGAAAATGGAATTATGTTGTCTTTTCTAGAGCGATAATTTTATTGTTCTAATGAGAAACAGTATGTATGGGGAGGGAGTGTTGCATAGTGAGGGTATAAAATGTGTATGTTATATATTAGGGAGTGCAAATCACATATTCACAGATTTATGTGTGTCTTAACGTCTATTAATATTCGTTGTGGGTATATATAAGTGTTCATATATGTTTTTGGTGTTTGTGATCATCTAGTTTCTCTATTGGTCTGTCATTTACGTATGTTTAACATGTATATATTAGGTTGAGAAGAAAGTTCTTGCAGAATTTTAAATTTTGATTTCAAATAAGTTTTCGTTATAATATCTTTACTTTATATATCATTTTAAAGAGCGTTTTTCGTTCTATCTAATCATTTAAATTACAATCGTTTTAAAACAATTATGCCTTCTTTTAGAACGTTGAATACAAGATGGGAAAAAAGCAAATTCACATTATTATTCTTGTATAACACGTTCATACATTTGTTGCAGGGCCGAATGTCCGTGGCAATCGACCCTACAACTAAAAGATGACACAGGCAAGAAAAAGACGAATGACAGTAGCAAAGAAAAGATGACAAACGCAGTTGATACAGTCGTGAACGGACACAAATCCGTCCAAGTTTATTTTCAAAAAAACAAATAAAGGAAGTCAAAGGTCTTAGGTTGAGAGTTGTAGTACTGCTTGTGTTCGAACTGAAGTGGCTTCATAGTCGTCGCTAGAAACTGCAAGAAGGTGCAGGCTTGCTATGGAAGGGAGCTGGAAATTGCAGAAAGGTGCGGGCTTGCTATGGAGGGGCGCTGGAGACTGCAGAAAGGTGCAGACTTGCTATAGAAGGGCGCTGGAAACTGCAGAAAGGTGCAGACTTGCTATGGAAGGGTGCTGGAAACTGCAGAAAGGCGCCATACAAGTTGCGGGAAGGTGTTGGATAAGTTGTAGGAAGGTGCTGGGAATGGTAGGAAGAGGAGTCAATTTCACAAAGAGAGATAATGGCTTTTCAGTGGAGAAAGGTAGGTGCATTTGTCGTCTGGTGTGAGCCGACGATGGACAGCTGGCAGCTGCCACAATGTTAAGCTGCTGGTATTTAAGTGAGTCGGCGGTAAGTGGCTGTTGCTGCTACTAGGTTAGGCTGCTGTTGGGGGACAGGTAGTTTAACCCGTTCTGTGGTGGCATGGCTGTTGCTACTGTTGCAATGGGTTAAGCTGCCGATGGGACGAACCTCAACACTCAGCGATCTAGCTGTTTCTAACTGCTTGTTGAAAAGCCCCGCTGTATTTATACTCATTCGGCAGACGTAGTTGTAGACAAGTGGCTTCCGACGCTAATCATCATTTTTGTTTTTACTTTGTGTTTGTTTTCATGTTTTAACGTACTGTAGGGAGATATCTGTCTGGGGATTATGTTTACTTGTCCATATCAAATTGAAGTTGATAAAGTCATGGATGTATCCGAGTGGGAATTGTATGATTATTTGTGTTGATGTACTTGCCAGAAGGACGTCGTCTATGGTGTTTATACTTTGAATTCAATTTTTTTTTATGAGTGTTTTTTTTTTGTTGAAACCGCGACACATTTATGTACATCTTAACAGTTGTAACGTCTATTAATATTCATTGCGCTTACTTCCAGTTCATTGTGGGCGTATATAAGTGTTCATATATGCGAGAGTCTTTATTGTTTGTAATCGTCTAATTTCTTTATTGTTCTGTAGTTGATGTGTGTATAACGATTTAACGTGTTGATATAATGAAAAGATACAGTTCAACAACACGGACATATAACAATTTACAAGAGACTCTCTACGTGTTTACAAGAAAATGGATGGATAAAATCTCTTGGGGGGGTTTTACATCTGTCCAATAGGAGGAACCTACCTTGTCCATCTTTGGGTCTTGTTTCATAGACCCGCAAAACTGCAATGAAGATTCATCCCAAGGAAACGGCCAGAAGTTTCGGAATGTATTTTCAACAACTTTTATTTCCAGAATCTTTCCTCCTTTGAAAGTTGCACATTTATCTACATTCTGACTATATTGTATACCAAACAGCTACCTGACTCCCTTCGTCTGTTCAGCTTGACTGTATAGTTTCAATTGACTCTTTTTTTACATGTATATAAAAAACTATCTTCCTTTCTAATTATATCATCAATACATCTATAATATAAATCTCACCTGTCTGTTTAAATGTGTGTATGTATGTATGTATGTATGTCTTACAAAAACCTTAGACAGAGGTGATGGATTTTCACGAGATCAGTATCATTTTGAAGCTCGATCCTTCAGACGACAGTTATCGAAAAATTAGCCAATAACATTAATTCCTTCACCCTCAACTGGGCATTTTTCTACAGGGAAAGGTCGCTTTTTTTGCTGATGTTTTCGAATGTCATCGCCTCTTTTCAATTGTCTGGACCTACCCCCTGGATTAGCCCGGTTGTGGTAGTTCCCAAGAAAAATGGTAGCGTACGAATTTGCGTCGACATGAGAAAGGCAAATGAAGCCATTCAACGGATAAAACATCCAATGCCAACCATAGACGACTTAATAGCAGACTTAAATGGATGTACAGTTTTCAGCAAACTAGCCCTCTCCAATGCTTATCATCAACTAGAACTGGAAGAGTCCAGCAGATCTATAATGACATTTGCCACACATGCAGGTTTATTTTGTTACAAGCGTCTAAGTTTTGACGTGAATACAGCCTCTGAACTATTTCAAAAAGCTATATCAAACCTCCTCAGAGATATCCCAGGAGTGAAAAACCTATCAGACGACATAATAATTTATGCACGTGACCAGCCATCACATGACATCAGCTTAAGGAACACCCTGAAACGTCTACAAGAAGTAGGAGCCAAGCTGAACAAAGAAAAATGCCTTTTTTCTGTATGGAAACTGACTTTCTTCAGACACATCTTCAGTGAGAATGCAGTGTCCCCTGACCCATAGAAAATCTCTGCTATTACAAAATGCAAATCTCCAAGGAACATCAGTGAAGTCAGATCATTCTTGGGCATGACACAGTACGTGGCTCGATTTATTCCACATTATGCCAATATTAGTGAACCACTGAGATGGCTCACAAAAAAAGATGCAAACTGGAGATGGACAGAGGAAGAAGAAGCAGCTGCAAACAAGTTAAAGGAAACTTTGACTGGAGCTGAGGTGATGGCGTATTTCGACCTGAAGAAAGACACCGACATCCTAGTAGATGCAAGCCCAGTTGGGTTAGGTGCAGTTCTGACACAAGATGGGAAGGTGCTATATGCTATGCCAGTCGTGCCCTCACAGATGCAGAACAGCGATACTCTCAACTGAGAGAGAGATGTTAGCCGTCGTACATGCAGCTGAACATTTTCATCTCTATTTATATGGAGCGAGATTCAAAATCACCACCGACCATCGACCTCTTCTTGGGATTGTGAAAAGTCTTAAACTGACAACAACAAGAATTTGTCTCATGCCCTACCAGTACAACCTGGTATACCATCCCGGGAAAGATGACCAAAACCCTGCAGACTATCTGAGTCGTCACCCACAACACATACCATCTAAAGACAATGTAGCAGAAGCCTACATAAGGTATGTAGCTAAGAATACAATACCAAAATCTTTAACTCTTGAAGAAGTCAAACAAGCCACAGAACAGGACCCCCAGTTACCAAAGGTCATGGTTGCTGTTAAAGATGGACAGTGGAATGACCCCCAGCTGTCAAGTTTTTCCCCAAGGATGAAATTTCAATACACAATGGTCTCGTCCTTTTAGGACACCGGCTTATAATTCCCTCAAAATTAAGGAAGAGATCAGTCGATATAGCCCATCAATCTCACCAGGGCAAGCTCAAAACCAAGCAACTAATAAGGGAAAAGGTGTGGTTCCCAGGAGTCGATAGACTGGTGGAGGACGCAATACACGGATGCATTCCCTGCCAAGCCTCAGATCCAAGGCACATGAGCCACAAACCCATGCACTCCTCATCACTACCAGTTGCACCATAGACTGAAATCTCAGTCGATTTTGCAGGTCCGTTCCTATCAGGTGACTATGTGTTAGTCATAATCGATGATTACAGCCGATTCCCTGAAGTGGAGGTAATACCCTCAATATCTGCGTGGACAGTCATTCCCCGTCTAAACATGATGTTTGCTAGACAAGGTTATCCGACCGTTCTAAAATCCGATAATGGTTCGCCATTTCAAGGACAAGACTTTAGAGACTTAGCAGCACAAGCAGGTTTCAAACATAGACACATTACACCTCTATAGCCTGAGGCAAATGGTGAAGTAGAGCGTTTTATGCGCACCCTAAAAAAATGTGTTCTTGCGGCTATGGTGGAAGGCCACATTGGAAGACCCAGTTACCACATTTCCTAAGGCAAGAAGTGAGAGAGTTCCTTAAAGGACATATAGGATTAATGTGTCCTAGTAGCTATATGTCCTTTAAGGAACTCCTTACTTCTGTCAAGAACTAGCCAGCAGAGGAATCCCAAACCACCAAAGAAGACAAATCTCTCTCCTCTCACTCTCTCTATCCACTGAATCCCCCCAGGCTGTGACTGCTTCACTGAAGACCTCCACTGGACAATCTGGGGACACTCTAAGTTTCTGCTTCCTGACACGAGAACATCCAAGAACTTTCTATTCCTTTTCTTTCTTTCAGTTCAGCACAGTTCAGTCCTTTTTCTTCTGAAATAAAATCTTTTTGTTTTTTTTATTCTAAAAAGTTGGTTAATTATTCTGTGCTTTTGTGTTGCAAATTAATCTTTTATTTTTTTAAGCATAAAATTTTAAAATCTACCAAAATATTTACTGCTTCTTTTGTTCCATCTTGTTTGACTTGTTGCTCTTTCACTGTTTTGATATCTCATTGTAATACAGCTTCCTATTCCAACAGCTTTCAACACTGAATGAGAATCTCTTTGACACTTATGGGTTATATGAGGAATGGAGCACCTTTCAGTGATGTTATCTTAAGTAACAGCATTTAAGCTCAAACTCTAAGCTTAAATTCATGTTCCGTTCTGTCTCCTCTGGGATCCTCCAACCACTCGATTGTATCAGTTAAGATAAAAATGAAATGTAATAAGTCCTCAGACGTACCTCACCACCATACAGTATATCGATACTCTACGGCTGATTGGGATAACTTCCGTACATTTATATCTGATCTACCTCTGCATTCCATGTTTAAAAAGGATGTGTCCTCTATAATGTCAGACCTGACCGAATGGTTAATTGTAGGCATAGCCCGACCATCCAAAAAATTCCAACAAAAACCTAACAGCCAGCCATGGTTCTCCCCAAAATGTGCTGCTGCCATAGCGTACAGACATCACTTTTTCTATAGCTACCAACATAATATTTGGTCAAGATCAAAGTGTAGTCAACAAGGACACCATGCTGAAACTCCTGCTGGAACAGAACATCCCAGCCAGTTACGTCTGCAGACGGAGCTACACACAGTGGGATGTGCTGCTCCCCACACCAGAAGCCGCCGACAAACTGTCCAGGACCACCCACCAGAGCAGGAACATCAAGCTGCAGCCGGTGTACCTAAACAAGAGGAGGTCAGTCATTTCTGCCCTTAACGTCCCCTGTTACATGGAAGCCAACCAGCTGGGAGCCATCCTCAGCCAGTACGGGGACATCGAGGAGGTAACTCCAGTCCGCGGTCAAAGGAACATCATGACCGGGGACTACAAGATTAAGATGGTCCTGGACAAGGCCGGCTTCTTTGGAATCCCGGCGACGCTAAGGTTTGGGGACTGGACCCTTTCCCTGATAGTGGAAGGGAGAAAGCCCCACTGCTGACAATGGCAACAACAGGGGCACATGGCAAAAGACTGCCCCAAAAAGACTAGAAACCCGCCCAAGACAACCGGAAAAGAAGCAGCACTAGTCAAAGCCTCCGCTCCCGCTCCGACCACAAGCCTCCCAGAAGCACCAACGGGCTGGGTGACGGTCACCAAAAAAGGGAAGACCCCCCAACAGTCATCCCCACAGACGGTGACCAGAGACCAACCCGAAAAACAAGAGGCCATGGAGACACAGGCACCCCCCTCCTCAAACAAGAGGAAATTACAAGAGTCTGAGGAGGAGGTAGTGTCCGAGGAAGAGGAGGTAACAGCAGCTCCGGCAAAACTGAGCGCCACCGAAATCAGGAGGGCCAGAAGGAGGAAAAGCAGAAAGACTCGCGCCGACCCCCCAACCCCCACTGAGAAAGACACGGCAACAGTCCCGCAAGTTGCAAGTTGAGCCCCCTGTCACCCCACTACCTCAGCAGCCCGAGCAACCATCCCCCTCCCCAGATCTCCCCAAAGCCCCCAGAAACCCTTCACCGCCCACTTCAACAAACCAACAAACTGAGCAAGCCACCCCCACCCCACGTCCCGCTTCTCCGCCCCCACCCCACGTCCCGCTTCTCCGCCCCCACCCAAAGAAACCCCCTCCCCAACAACCGCAGTGCGCAAAGAACGCACCAAAAAACTCCCCTTCCTGCCAGGAGGTAGGATCTGCGAACTCGACCCCCACCTACCAATACCGGACTTTAAAGGGCAGCAGAAGGTCCGCTACAACAAGTTGAGGAGTCTGGTGCACGTGGACGGTGACAGCATCACGGATCCTACTAAGTTCAAGGACGCTCCCATGTTGACCACTTTTGTTAGGATCAACAAGGACTCTAGGACACAAGCCCTCTGGGCCATGATAAAAGCAGCGAAGGATGCGATCCCGGGCCAGCAGCTGGTGGGTAGGGACCATCCTTCACTGAAAAATTTTTTCTTTAAGTGTGAGGGCAGAGTCCCTGTGTATATACACCCCTCATTCTACAGGGCACTTAAACTAACTTTCCCTCTGGACGTGGGAGGTGTGGCCAAGGACGGAGTACCCTCAGCAGACTTACTTACCGGCAGCCTCGGCCAGGCCTGCCACGTCCTCACTGCCAAGGATTTCAGACCCGTCTGTGACACTGAATAAGGTAAGTGAACATGGCTTTGAACTTGGCTACATTGAATGTGAGGGGCATCAGGTGTCGAAGCAAGGCCTCGCGCGTTGTGAGAGACTTGGTGTCCCTTAAGGTAGATATTGCCGCTATCCAGGAAACCCACTTTATTTGTGATGAGGATTGTCAGGTGCTGGTGAACGATTACGATGTTTACTCAGCATATGGCAATACTTATAGTCGTGGAATCTCCTTGCTAGTGAGTCGCACCCTGTCAGCGTCGGTGAATGTTGTTCACGCAGGCGAGGACGGGCGGCTAGTTGTTGTTGATGTTGCCGTTAATAGTAGTGTTTTTCGGATTGTCGCTGTTTATGCTCCCAATTCTGCTGTAGAGAGGGCATCCTTTTTTCGACGGTTGGAGGGCTTCTTAGTGGATCCGGAACGGTTAGTTCTAATGGGTGATTGGAATGCAATCCTTGATCCCAAAATAGATAAGGTCGGGGGGACTAGTGGGTCGGTGCGGTGTGACAGCACTCTGTTCGACCTGATGGCCTCGTGCGATCTCGTCGACAGATTCCGTCTGGATCATCCGGGGCGGGAGATGTGGACGTGGCATCCTGGAACGCCTTCCCATTCGAGTACTTACTTGGATCGGATGTTAGTTAGAAGAGGCGACGTAGACTTTCTATCGTGCCCCACGTTCCACTTGTTAGGACACTCGGACCATAAACTCGTTATGGCCCGTTTGAACTTAAGTGCTAGGCCTAAACTAGCCGGATACTGGAAGTTCAACAGCACCTTGTTGGAGTTGGAGGACTACCGGTTGAAGGTTACAGAATTAATTCAGCGGGCTTTAGTGGGGGCGGTTACAGGGAGTAAGTGGTGGGTTAGTCTTAAGGCCAAAATTAGGCGCTTCTCTGTCCAATACAGCCAACGCCTCGCGTTAGATAAGGCCAAGGCAAAGAAGCGCTTAGAGGATAAGCTGACCCGGGCAGTGGAGAGGGGGGATCCCCTAGAGGTAGCACTAGCTAAACAAGACCTCAGCTGCTTGGCTAGCGAGCGGTATGAAGGTCAAGTAGTTAGGGCTAGATTAATGAAAGTTTCCAACGAGGCTGTGAATGTTGATGCTATTGAATGTAAGGCTGCTTTAAGGTGCGGTTCGGACGGGTACATTCGTGAAGTACATAACCTGGAAGGACACGCCCTAGTTTCGACTCGGGAAATCTGCGAGGGGTTTCGGGAGCATCTATCGGAGCGCTTCACCCAACTACCCGGACTCAGGGTCGATGAGTTTGGCAGCTATTTGGCTGACTCGCCCCGCTCGGGCGGCTAGCTGTGATGGTCTTGTTACTGAACATGAGGTCATTACTGCGTTGAAGCAGGTCGGCTACAACAAATCCCCGGGGCTTGATGGTTTACCCTACGAGTTCTACTTGAGGCTGTCGCCCATGTTGGTCCCTATTCTGAAGGATATGTTCAACCATTGGTTTGCTCAGGGTTCCATCCCTGGACAGGTGACCAAGGGAGTGATCACATTGCTGAGGAAAGGTCAACGGCATGGTGGGGTGGAAAATTTCGACGATTTTAGGCCCTTGACTCTGCCAAACACAGAGTTAAAGATTTTGGCAAAGATTCTTGTGAATCGTTTGCAGGTTGTCATCACTGACTTGATCGAACCGGACCAGACTTATGCTGTGAAGGGGAGATCGATTCAAGACAATTTGCATTTGATACGCTCGATCATAGAGGGGACAGAAGACGACGCCGAAGCCGCACTGATCAGTTTAGATCAGTCCAAGGCATTCGATAGGGTCGACCATCGGTTCCTGGGAGCTGTGTTAGAGGCCGCCGGATTTAATCCGGACTTCCGCAAGTGGATCTTTGTCCTGTATGATAGGCCGACGGTAGCGGTGCAGATCAACGGTAAGCTGTCGGAGTCATTCGCTGTCTCTCGGTCGGTGCGTCAGGGTTGTCCGCTGTCGCCTCTGTTGTACGTCCTGGCGTTGGAACCCCTCCTTCGCAAGTTAAGGGACGAGGCGGCTACACCAGTCCTGCGCAGAATAGCCCTCCCTGGAGGCACACGAGCCAGGGTTTCCGCGTTCGCTGATGACGTCACCGTGTTCGTGTCTTGCCACACGGACGTTCAAGCGGTGGTCGAGGCGCTCGCTCGATACGCAGAAGTCACAGGGGCCATCTTCAACTACAGCAAGTCTGTCGGCCTGCGGTTGGGGGCCTGGACCGGGGTAAACTCGCTTCCAGGTATTTTCAGCTGGACCGATGGACCGGTCCGTATTCTCAGTGTCTGGTTTGGACCGGGACTTCAGCTGGAAAAGAATTGGTCGGAAGTATATGGCAAGGTCAAATCGTCGGTGAAGACTTGGATTGGAAGGAAATTGTCCTTGAAGGGTCGGGCGGAGGCGTGTGCTACATACGTCTTTCCGCTCATCCTTTACCGATTGTCTGTACTTCCTCTCCCTGCAGAACGACTAACCCGCTTGCAAGGGCGCCTCGATTCACTATTGTGGAACGATTGTAAGCATTATGTCTGCAGAGAGGTCTGTGTCCAGAGGCCGAGCGAGAGAGGCCTGGGTCAGCCCAGTCTCTTGTGTCATAGAAATACCGAGAGATTGGCTTTCCTGGGTCGTTCGCTTGAAGAAGACGCTCCTTGGGTCCCTGTGGTTGAGAACTCGTTTCCCAATCTCAAATCCAACCCCTCGGTAGAAGGTCATCGTAGGCCGAGGGGGGAGTCAAAGTTCTCCTAATGCCGGACCGCTCTTAGAGCTTTGCCGGGGACCAGTGTCCTCGATCAGCCAAGAAAGAAACTATATCGGGAGCTAGTGGAGGGGATCGCGAAGGATCCACTTTGTAGGCGGTTGGGATGGTCGATGGAGGTTGTCCGTTGTCATTGGAGTTGGACGCCGGGACGGGAGATTCTGAACAACTCGGAATTTTCCCTCACCTGGCGACTGGTCCGCAACGCGCTGCCCCTTCTCGACGAACTCTGCCGGTATAAAGAAAATACGAGCGGCTTCTGTCCGCGCTGTGACGAACGCGAGCCCGAAACGATCGGGCACGCGTTTTTTAGTTGCAGCCGGATCCAGCCCTTATTGGAGTACGTCGAGGGGGTAACGGCTCGCATCAATGCCGAATGTCCGCTCGATCTCGACGAAGGTTTTTTTTGTGTACAACATGGAGCCGCCGTTCCCCAGGGAGGAAAGAATGGTTGTCCTGGCGATCCTGGCAGTAGCGCGCATGGTGATTTGGATCACACGCCTCAAGTTGGTCCGCAAAGGGACATCTGTTCCGGATCGGGATCTGATCATTTACTTTAAACATCTGCTTAAAGTAAAGATCAGATGCGATTGGAGGAGGTTGCCTAGAGTGGAATTTGACAAGAGGTGGGTGCACAGCACTAGTTTGTGCATCCGTCGAGGAGCCAAGTTTCAATACGTGTTCCCTCCTTGAGCATGGCACGGGCGGTGCTGGGGCCTTCGGAACCCATCCCGCTTAGGTTCTAGCTAAGAAAAACTTAAGAAGACTCTTGACTGGTGGTATAAATGAGATCCTGTTCCTGATTTTATTTTTTGGTACTAGAGAACCTCTGAGTCTGCCCATCCCCTTTGTGCCACATCCTTGCTTTTTCAACATCCCCGGTCACTCCCCTACTCAGAGGTCACCTTCCAACCCCCCTCCACCCGTTGCTTTGTTTTCTCCCACTGCCATTAAGACATTTTCCCCAATCCCCATTAGGGATCGCCCTGCTTGTTTTCGGTTCCCCGGAAAACAGTGGGGGGTCTAGTCACCTAGATTAGTACAGGGGGGTCTCACTAACAACCCAGTAGGATTTATTTTTTGTTTTGGATATGAACACTTTTAATTAGTTTTCCCCTCTCCACGAGCAATCCTTTTCTTAATTCAAAAACTTTTTTATTTACCAATGAAATGGAACTTTATTTTTTCACACATGCACACACACACACAAAATTAATATATTAAAAAAAAAAAAAAATGCATACACAAACACACAGACAACTTTTTATAGATTGTAAATATGGTTTTGATTCTTAAACGCTGGGGATTTATTAGTTAGTTTAAGATCCATAGAGTGAATGAGGTATTTTGGTAAATGTTGCCAGTCAAGAGTAAGACTCCAAAGTCTACATTTATTACTTTTTAATCACTTTAGTCACAAAGACCCTGAACCCTTCCCCTCCCCAATTTCTTGTAGGGCCTTGTGCCTAATTTTGTTGTTTGATAATCTTTTGTTTTTTGTTTATTTACAAAATTTTAAAAGCAATAAAATATATAAACAAGATCAAAGTGTAGTATCTGTTCCGGCAGATGCTGCACTTAAGATAATTTGTACCAGTCAATGGAGGGGAAACCCTCTATACTGGGACAATTATTATTTTTGGTAACCAGAGTGACCCCTTTTAGGGGAGCTGGTTTTTACCTCACATTAAAAACGGCCTTGTGCCTAATTTGCTCAGTGGGGGAGCAAATAAACACCATCTGTTCCGGCAGATACTGCAAGCTATGACTAGCTATGACTAGCAAAGACCAGATGTGGGGGCAACCCCACATGCCTGACCTTTAACCAGCTCCCATTTCCCACCTCTCGGGAGCTGGTCCCCTTTTTCCCTTCCCCCTCCCTTCACTCCTCACATTAAAAATTGGCCTTGTGCCTAATTTGCTCGGTGGGGGAGCAAATAAATACCATCTGTTCCGGCAGATACTGCAAGCAAAGACCCTATGTGGGGGTGACCCCACAGATAAGACCTTGTTCAATGTAGGGGCAACCCTTCATACCAATTGTCACTATCCAGCTCCCCTACTCCCCGGGGAGTTGGTTCCCATTTCCCCTTCACTCCTCACATTAAAAATCGGCCTTGTGCCTAATTTGCTCGGTGGGGGAGCAAATAAATACCATCTGTTCTTCAGATGCTGCACTTCATTTTCTTGTTCTCTTTCGGTGGAGGAGAAATCCTTCACGACTGAGATAATTTTTATTTTTGTACCTTTTCTCCACGTTAAAAAACGACCCGGGAGTTTAACTCTGTCCTGTGGGGAGGCATAGTAAATAGGAACATAATAGACTAAAGCTGCTTTCAGGACTGCCAGCAACCACTGTAAAAGTGTAATAAAAAATGCAAGGGAGCTATATGCTCAGTCCGTTAAATCCAAAGTACCTGAGCAGCGTCTTGATTCCCACCAGTTTTGGCAAATAGCAAACAGGATCCTGAACAGAAGTGTGCATTCTATCCCAACCATCATCAATGGACCTGAGGTCATCTCGTCAGCATCAGACAAAGCCAAACTATTCACCAAGAACTTTGCAGCTAATTCTACCCTATGCGATGAAGGCCATCAATTCCCCGTATTTCCTCCTATAACACAGAACACGCTCTGCAACATACAAATATATGTGCGTGAGGTCGCCAAGCTAATCAAGAATCTTGATTTCAGTAAAGCAACTGGCCCTGACGGCATCCCAATTATAGTGTTAAAAAAGCTTCAACCAGAATTTGCCCCCATACTTACAAAACTGTTTAAGCATTGCCTAAAGGAGAAGTGCTTCCCCACACCCTGGAAAGCCTCATTAGTATGCCCTGTATTTAAGAATTCAGGTGATAAGTCATCTCCCTCTCAGTACAGACCAATAAGTCTCCTGTGTGTCATGAGTAAGTTGCTGGAATCCATATTAAATATAGTAGTAGTTAACCATCTCAGCAGAAATAACCTTAATGACATGCAGTATGGTTTCCATTCTGCCAGATCTACAGCAGATGCGCTTACGGTTATATCTCATAGGATTAGTGAATCTCTCGACAAAGCTTCCTTTCTAGGGCAATTGCTCTTGACATATCAAAGCCCTTCGATAAGGTATGGCATAAAGGCCTACTTCACAAGATTTTCAGCTATGGTATAGCTGGAAATGTTTTCTCAATTATTAAATTATTTCTCTCTGATGGGCAGAAATCAGAAGCTCACAGTATTAATGCTGGTGTCCCTCAGGGGTCCATCCTGGGCCCAACTCTCTTCCTGATCTACATCAATGATCTCCCAAAACACATACTTAAGTCATTCGTTGACACCTATGCTGATGACACGACCATCTATGGCAACATATTAAAGGCCATAAATGACAAAGTTCTCTCTGATTCTCTCTCCTCTGATCTTGAGCGCATGTTACAGTGAGGGAAGAGGTGGCTGGTTACTTTTAATGCATCCAAAACCAAGCTTCTATCTTTACATTATCAACGCTCTGATCCCCATCTGGCATCAACTGAAATGGATGGCTCCTGTCTAGGGGAGGCTCCATGTTTTGATAAGCTTCTGGGATTGACCTTTACTCCTGATCTGAAATGGAACACGTACATCAAATCTGTTGCCAGGGACGCTGGGAAAATGATGGGATCCTTCTACTGCTCCAGAAGATATCTCACTACTGATGCAATTCTCTATCTATATAAAAGCCAAGTACGTCCAAGGATGGAGTACTGCTGCCACATCTGGGCAGGAGCTGCTAAAAACAGCATATCCTGCATTGACAGGTTGCAAAATAGGCTTCGTGGCTTAGTGGGGGATGCCCTTTTCTCTTCCATGCAATCTCTCTCCCACAGAAAAGACATTGCGAGCCTGTCTTTGTTTTATCGTTATTTCCATGGCAAGTGCTCGTCTGAGCTCCAATCCCTGGTCCCCCCCCTCGCCAATCTTTCACGATAAACACCTATCTAGCTGAAACCACTGTCAAAAATTTTCCCCACTCTTAAACTGTGCCAAAATCAAAACGTAGATTCCATGAACAAAGCTTCTTTCTTAGAACTGCACGCCAGTGGAACTCTCTTCCGTCTGCCTGCTTCCCACCTGACTACAACTTGGATGTCTTCAAGTCCAACATAAACAAATCCCTGATGATCCGCCTCCTTAAGTAAGATACTTTATCAAATCTCCAATACTAACGATTACTACGATACTATACCATTGATTACTGTACACGCAATAACCCTTACCCCTGAGTTGCTTCCGGGCCTTGATAAGTAGTGACCACCATATAAAGAAAAAAAAAAAAAAAAAGAAAAAGTTGGACACTCCACCAGACCAGATGAATTCTTGTGCAGGAATGCGGTAACACAAAGAACCCAAATGAAAGATAAACTACAAAATGACGAAGTTCTCTCGGATTCTCTC
Source organism: Euprymna scolopes (assembly GCF_053919585.1). NCBI lineage: Eukaryota > Metazoa > Mollusca > Cephalopoda > Sepiida > Sepiolidae > Euprymna > Euprymna scolopes. Next base: position 166,735,756 of record NC_136485.1, on the reverse strand, counting down.
TCCTCTGATCTCGAGCGTGTGGTTCAGTGGGGGAAGATGTGGCTAGTTACCTTTAATGCATCTAAAACCAAACTCCTATCCTGACATCATCAACGCTCTGATCCCCAGCTGGCATCAATTGTGATGGATGGCTCTCGTCTGGGTGAGGCCCCGTGTTTTGACAAGCTTTTGGGTTTGACCTTTACTCCTGATCTGAAATGGAACACGTACATCAAGTCTGTTGCCAAGGTCGCAGGAAAGATGGTGGGATCCTTCTACCGCTCCAGAAGATATCTCACTACTGATGCAATTCTCTATCTATATAAAAGCCAAGTACGTCCAAGGATGGAATACTGTTGCCATATCTGGGCAGGAGCTGCCAAAAACAGCCTATCATGCCTTGACAGAGTACAAAATAGACTTCGTAGTTTAGTGGGGGATGCCCTTTTCTCTACCCTGCAACCCCTCTCCCACAGAAGAGACGTTGCGAGCCTATCCTTGTTTTATCGTTATTTTCATGGCAGGTGCTCGTCTGAACTCCAATCCCTGGTCCCCCCTCGCCAAACTTTCACGAAAAACACCCGTCTAGCTGAATCCACTGTGAAAAATTTCCCCCACTCTATATCTGTGCCTAAATCAAAACGCGGATTTCATGAGCAAAGCTTCTTTCTTAGAACTGCACGCCTGTGGAACTCTGTTCCGTCTGCCTGCTTCCCTCCGGACTACAACTTGGATGTCTTCAAGTCTAATGTTAACAAATTCCTAATGAACCGCCCCCCTAATTAAACACTTCATAAAATCTCCTCACTAACGTGATGTACTTGCAATAACCCTTATCCCTGAGTGGCTTCCGGGCCTTGATAAGTGGTGATCACTGTGTAAAAAAAAAAAAAAAAAAAAAAAAAAAAAACATAAAACAATTGAGGAAAGGAAAATTATTGTTTCTTCACTTCAAGGAGGATTTTGGATTGAACATCCGGGTATTTATGTATTTTATGTTTAAGTTTTTCATATAGAAATCAAATGTGAGCCCCAGAAAGGGTCCGTTTGATTTCTGATATTTTATTGACTGAAGTAAAATGTAAACAGACAGAAAAACAAACATATATCATACATTTATATATAAATCAGAGTTATTTTAGCTACATACCAACAGGAGAGAACTTGAATGCCTACTAGACGCTATCCTCGAGTGTACAAGGTCTCTCTGTACAGGGGTTTGTCAGAACAACCCCACATTAGAATACTTTTCCCTACAAGTAAACCCTGACCAAATATTCAAAATCACATAGTATTTGCGATCCAAATAAGATCTCACTATGGTTAACCCACACTGGTTTTTATGAGGAATCGTGCACCTTTTTTAAGTGATGTTACCTCAAGTAACAATACAAAACTGGATACTCCACCAGACCAGATGAATTCTCGTCCTGGAATTCAGTAAAACCAAGAGACCAAAAAGAAAGATATACTATAACATATTTATATGGTCAATTGGGGAGAGAAAATTTATGTCCTCAACCTCTTTACTCAGTGTTTGAGATGTCAAGACTTTTGATGGAATATTCAAATATTTTTGTATCTCATATAGAGATCAAGTGTTAGTCCTTAGGCGAGAACCCCCTTCGTTTTTGAGAACTTTGATCGAAGTAAAATGAAACAGATAGAAACAGTTGAACATAATTCCCAGAGTTATTTTAGCTAACGCATTCCAGAATACTGATAAAAATAGATTTCAATGAAGGAAAAGAATTTGAAAAATTTGCCTTTTCAACTTCTTACAAAAATAACCAGAGATAAGAATTTATATCTCGCACAGAAGAAAAGTCAGTAGAATTAAATGATAATGTTGTTTCTTACTTCACTTTCAAAAATTTTGTTATTCAATTAAGTTCTTGTCCAGAATCCCCACCCCATATTAAACACAAAACTAAATAAAAAGCTGTATTATGTACATACCCACAACGAAACAAAAAATATCACATTCCAAAAACCATATAAATTGATCAAGTAGCTTCATTTTTATAAAGAAAATAATTTTTAATAGATTAATTGGTATTCGTAAGCATCACAACAAATCTAGTAAGCATGATTTATCGTTGAGTTATCTCCCTTGGTTTTTTATATTTTTTCAAAATGGCGGGCAAGGCAGTCACTCTTTGGATACTCATAAAATTTGGTTTTCTTATACAAAAATATAACTACTCGATCAATTTACATGATTGTTGGAATATATTTTCTTTTTTCCACGGGTATGAATATTCATAGATCTTTCTTTATTTTTAGTTTTTAATATAGGAAAATTTTGAACAAGAACTAGTTTTTTTTTAAAAACATCTTTGTGTTATTATCGACTAGCGGGGGTACCCGGCGTTGCCCGAGTGTTTGTTTCCGGGACGGGGGGGGGAGTTTTAAAAAATGTTATGGTAGGTAAGTAGGAAGGATCAAACCCGGAGTCATGAGTAAAAGTAGGAAAATAAAGTGTGAAAAAAAAACAAAAAAAAACATCTGCAACGTTAACAGTTCGGCCACCAAGAAAAGTCCATTCCAGTTGTTTAGGTCAAAAAAAAACAAAAAAAAACGACTACGGTAGGTCGGCGCGAACATGAAAATATAATGTGAATTGTCCAGCACGCTAACCACTACACCACAGAGCACTGCAGCTTAGTTTAGTGATTTTAAATAACTTCACATGAAAGAACTACAAAGCCAAACCGGTGTTCTCTTCTCAACTGTTCCTTGTGAACGATCCCCAAACGGTGTTAAGTGGTGGCAGGGGGAGGAGAAATTTATTAGAGAGAAAATATTTTACCACTTCCATTGATCTTAACCGATTTTGGCCGTGACTTCTCAGCAGAAAAAGTATAGAAATCTAAGATTATCGAGGAATTTGAGAAATAATAAGCCTATAACACACCTCAGATATTGTTCTGCCGTTTGTGCATATTATATTTGCATGAAATATCTTGATTTTTAATCCTATTAATGTCAAAATCAGACGGGAAAAAATGAGTTCATTTTATTTATATAGAGAAGAGAAGATTAGGCACCAGAATTTAAGATTGCAAAAAAAAATAATTTTGAAGAGAAAATTTAAATAAAGTTCTTTGTACAATTTTTAGCAGGCGGGAGTGGGGGTCAGTTTTATATAAAAGTTTAACATGAAATTTTCTTCCTTTTTGCCTGCACGTTTATAAATTCTTTTTGAGAATTTGGAACAGAGGGGTCCTTTTAATTTAAACTTATCCCTTCCCCATAAATTGAACATATCCTCAAAATGTTTTGTATAATCTGTAACAGACAGCCTTGACATGGGACTAGAACTTGACTGACACATAGGTCGTGCAACCTCTACATTCACCAGACTTGTATCCAGAGTGTGGAAGTACAGAAAATTAACAATTAAGATGAGTGGCGGTGTATAAGGCTTGCGTTCTGAGTATGTTGCTGCACAGCAGCGAATCTTGAATGTTGTACGCACATCAGGAAATTACATCTCCACACTTTGCACATGCACAGCCCGAGGAGGATTTGGGTTTTTCATCACCAACACTGAGGTCCTCAGGCATGTGTATGTGCCGAATATGTACACTCTCTTGCATCAGCGTCACCTACACTGGCTTAGACATGCCCACAGGATGGAAGACGGCAGGATCCCAAAATTGGAAACCATTAGTTAAACACAAGTTGATATTTTACACAAAGCTAATGAAAAATTGTGGGTTCATAACTTCCCAGCAAAATTCAGAATGACTGTTTCCATGCTAGCCGAAGGTACGTCTTTTGCATCATTTTTATAAACAAAGATCTACATGACTGTTGCGTAGGCCTTTCTTTCATTGGATTGAGGCAAGGTTCGGTTCAGTCTTAGGAGATGCAGCGTCCCAGGCATTAGCTCCTTCTTTGAAAAGAAGGTTGGTTTGTTGTTTATCATCTTAAGTGCCTCTGTGAGACCATGTGCTCCCCTATGAGACAACAATAGCTAACCCTAATGCTATTGTGTGTGCCATGGTTTCCTTCTTTATTTTCTCTTCTCTATATTTCTTGTCTGGTCATGTTGTCATTTCTCACATGAGCAACTACCAAGTGCAAGCAGTGGTTCACAAGTAAAAAATTAAACTCAAGAAAAACAAAAGACTCTGTCACATTCTATTGATATGAGTTGTACACTGGGTATGTGTGTGACACCATCAGTGTAAACGATTTTCTAAACCCTGACGTTCACATCTTAGATGTCTCTCAAGGCCATGTTTGTCAATCAGTTGATCAATTCATCTCCCCATCTGTTCCACACTACAAACTACCTCCAACTGGACATTGCATTCAATTGTCACAAACTCAAGACTATCCATAAACTGTAAACTGTTGCAAAACTCACTCCTACTTCTAAAATTATTCATAAACTAATTCTAAATATATTAATCTCTATGTCCGATCTCTTGTCCCAGTCACCACCTCACCTTGATTAATCATCCTACTTCAAATGGCCTATTAAAAGAAAACTCGGTTGGTGTTGTATTAAACAAGCATGTCTCAGTGGGACTTGCCTTCCTGTCTTATACCAAATCTTGTTGCTGTAGGAAGCAAGTTAATCCAACCATCCCTAATTATAGAAAAATGCAAGCATGAAAAGTAATATGGTTAAGCTTAAACATGGAAAAGTAAAGGACTAGTTGTTTAAACTGGAAAAGAAAAGGACAAGATATTCGAGTAAAAAATATAATAAATTTATAACTTAAAATATTGCAGCATTAAGAATTGATTATATAATGTTATAAATTGAATTTTTTAAAAAATGTTTAGTGCTGCAATATTTTAAGTTATAAATTTTTATTTTTTACTAGAATATCTTGTCCTTTTCTTTTCCAGTTTTAACAACTAGTCCTTCACTTTTCCATGTTTAAGCTTAACCATATTACTTTTTATGCTCGCATTTTTCTATAATCCATGATTTCTCCAGGCTTCCAATAAATTCACCTGTTCTTTGTTTAATTTCAGTCTTATTTTTTTTGCCCCCATAAACACATATGTAATAACAATGTACGGCACTCGTCTGCTTTCAATAAAATACCCCCAATTATCTCCCTTTCATGTTTTCATTCTGCTTGTTTCACGAGTTACTTCTCTTTTCGTGACAATAGTCGCTGAAGCAACAATGTTGCTCTGGAAACCAGTCATAAAAAGCGTTGCTCAACTCCTTACATATTTTACGATTTTGAACACCAGAAAATTCATCATAACTTTTGTTTTATTGAACAGAAATAGAAATTTTTTTTTCCACAATATAGCTGAGAAGGTGATCTATAAACTGTAATAATTGTTTGAAATTTGGTTGAAAAATGAGTGAGCAGTGAAGCTTTAAAGCAATTCTAAATGACTAAAACTGCCACTTAACCATATATTTAAAACACAGTAGTGTTTGAATGATAATATTAGTGTATAATCCAATAACAATAGTTCTTGTTAGATCACTAAAGTTAAGCAACGTTGGGCTTGCCCAGTACCAGATGGGTGACAATTTAGGAATGGCAGGTGCTATATGTCGGATGATGTCAACAACTTCCTGCAAAAGCATAGCGTTGTCAGGATATACATTCAACTGGAGTGCGCTTGTGAATTTAATATTCCCTAAACACTTTCGCCTTGGGGAGAAGCTGGTTCAACACACCTCAGTAAACAAAAAAAATAAATAAAATAAAAACAAATAATCTCATGAACATAAACATGAAAAGTGTGTATACATAAAGCCAGAAAAATAAAAGCCAGAAAAATAAAGTAGCAATCTTTAGGTTTAGTAGGTGCTAGCTATAAAAAAAATATTTATATATAGTTCAAGTTTATAAAGATGCCGACTGTTTTTTTCAGTAGTTTATATTTCATCGTTTCATGTGTACTATGTAACTTTTTATGACTTATTTTTATTAATTTGGTGCTTATGCAGAGAAGGTAACATGCTGAAATAATAATGTTATTTAGAAACCTATTCTTAACATAGGGAGAGTGGTTTGTAAATATTCTGTACTTTCACCTAATAATTTAATAAACCAAAGATACCATAAAACTTGAATTTAACTTAAAAATACTATTTAAAAAATGGCATGGTACCTTCTCTGCATAAGCACCATTATTTCTTTTAAAAACATGGTCTTAGTAAATAAAATGTTTAGGAGCAATGTTGAAATATGATTGCAATAGGAATTTCATTCATTTTTTTATTTTGTAAAAATAAGCTTTATGAAAAAGAGAACAAAACCTTATATCTCAGTTCTTCCATTTTATTTAAGATTTCATTCTATGTTTTAAACCTCCTCGTGTATGTAATATAAAACTGCTCAATACTCTAGAACTTTACAGTAATACTATAAAATATACATTTATTGCAAGTGCTGTATTCCATCGAAGGAATCCATCAGATTAACAGTTATCCTTGCAAATTCATTCAAACTTCTGTATAGCTCACTTGCTATAAGTATATATTTTGACACTATTACATATACAGTAGAACCCTGAGATACGGTGGGCCCAGGACACGTTTTTTTTCAGGTTACGATGTGGAATACAATGTTTTTCCAGTTCCTGGTTATGGTATTTGCCCCTTCTTACGGTGTTATTAATGTTATTTCATTATATACATGTGCATCATATACTGTAATGTATTTTGTTACTAATTTTTAATATGTACTGTATGAAATTTTGCTTAGGTCCTGCTATATGGTGATTTCACCTTATAATTCCAACACTGGAACGGATTAATGTTGAATCCCAGGGTTCTTCTGTATATACACAAATGTTTATATATTTACAGAATATTATGGTTTGTTCTTAAAATGAAAACGATACATTTATGTGAAAAAAAGAAAAAAAAAAGCGCAAACACGGTTTATTAGTTTATGTTAACACAAAAGTTGTGATTTTAAGATTGAAGTAAACAAAAAAAAAATATTTATAAAAATAATTTATAAAAGTTAAAGAAAGATCGACTTTTATAAAAAGAAAAAAAATCAGACAACCATAAATGTAATCATGTTAGTAATAGCTAAAAATCTGTAAAAGATTTGTAAAAATATTTTATCGTCGACAGTCTTACTGTTCAACAGATATTGCTTACTTGGACTTCAGACATTGTCATTTTTTAGTGCAAGGGCCTGAATCTATATTTACGTAGATTGTGATTGTAAAGAAACCATGACCGAATGGCCAGGCTTAATTTGAGTTGTTTATTAGTATTTGAGTAGCAAAGTTTTGATGAAGCAGGGATTGTTTTGGCATGGCCCTGTCTCTTTCTTCCCGTGTTTTCCCTTTTATATCTTAAAGAGGTTTTTTTTTTCCACATAGTAACAAGCTTTCTGTGATTTGATTGGCTTGCCAATCTCTCGTCACTCAAAATGAGTTGGCTGATTTCAAGAGTCGTCATCTTCCTCATGTTTAGGAATTTACATTCCTTTAAATTTGAAAACATAATTTTTACTTTAATCTTTTTCCTACAACTGTTCCTTAAATGCAACATAACATTTGAAGTAGAATTTTTTATTTTATTTCGAATTCGATTTTTATCACGTATTTGCACTAAATTTGGTTTCAATAGTTCATGTATATTGCTTTCATATAAACTGCAAGCAGGATTTTTGTAGTCTGCAAGCTATGATAAACTTATATATATAAAAAAAAAAATTAAATCAAAAACTATATTCTATATCTATAATTCTATAATGGGAAGGTTAAAGGTTAATATAGTTGAACATGTACCCACAAATCTCCTATTATAGTATTTATGTTTGTGCGGCTAAATATGTGAATACAATAAACTAGAAATTCTGTATAGGTTTCAAGTTTAACAAAGATTCTGATGTTTGAAAAATGCACATGAAGGTATAATACTAAGGACGTCCTCCTAGAGTGTTAGAAAGTGATTCATAGGGAAGAGGAAAGACGTGTCAGAAGAGGGGAAAAAACTATAACAATGGGAGGAAATTGTTCATTAGCAGAACAAAAGTATAGAAGTGAGATTAGTAAAAAGACAATGGGGAGCCACAGAGGTCTTTTGAATTCTCGAGACAGTAAGCGCTCCATGGTCAGTGGTCAGTTTTCAAATAGTATTTGAGAAGAGTCATTTTCACTTATTTGTCACTCTGAGACAAAGATGAGATTTTAGGATTTCCAATTCCAGAGTCAATAAATTTAGAAATTATGTTAGGGGCAGTTGATGACAGTTGGTTGCTCAGAGCAGTTTGGGAGAGTGGTTTCAACAGTTAACTAAGATGTGGACGTTGTCATTTGGAGGATCATTTTCCACAATGGTATAACACACACACATACCAAGAGTACAACATATCTAAACACAATGTGTCGGATTTTGTGGGGGGGGGGGGGTTGTGAATTGAAGTCATCTTATTGTTTTATACTTATAAACCAGTGCTCTCCTCCTCGGCAATCGCCAATGTAAGAAAGACAATGGAGAGCCACTAAGGTCTCTTGAATTCTCAGGACTTTAAGACACCTCATGATCAGTGGTCAATTTTTGAATAGTCATGGAAGTGACCAAGAGGGCGAATCATTTCTGTTTATCGGTTACTGAGGCAAATACAACACTTTTTAGGTAGTCTTATATTGAATCTATAAAGTTAAGAGTCAGTTTAGAGACAGTTTTCAATTTGTGACAGTTGTTGGCAGTTTGCAGCTCAGATCATATCAGGACAGCGTTGAGGACAGTGTTGGCGGATCCAAGGCAGGCTGACTTTGATCAACTGATGTTCATGACTTCAACAGACAACTAAGATGTGAATGTAAACATTTGGAAAGTTTTTTTCTACACACATCAAAGCACAACAGATAACTACACACAATGTGTCGGAGTCTGTATTTTCTTTTGTGACTTTGAGTCCTATTGTTTTATACTTGTAAGCAAGTGCTCTCTCCCTCAGCAAGCACTAATGTAAGAAAGACAATGCGACCAGATCAAGAAGAGATGAAGACAAATAGAAAATCACGGCAAACAGCGTTGGAGTCAGCGATTGTCAGCAAGAAAGTGCACATGACTTCACAGACTTATCTGAGATTGATATAAAAAAAACAAAAAAAAAACAGCCACTGCTTTAGTAAAATGTATCCATTTTCTGTCAACCTATGAGATTTTTATCTTTAAGTTGGCATTCTATGCCAGTAAGCAGATATTGAGTTAACTAGCATTAATTTGGGTCAGGTTTACATTAGTACATTTAGGGATAAGCTAGCAAAAAATGGAGACGCCCAGCTTCAAATAGCGTGATTGAAGCGACACAGCCAGAGCAAGAAGACAAATAGAAAATCATGCCAAACAATGTTGGGGTTGTCGAGTGAGAGGAGTACATTACTTTATAAACGTCAGAGGTTATATTGGCCAAAATTTTGTGAAAATAATAGTCTGAATAATCCAAACTACAAAACTTCTTGAAATTTCTGATGTTTTATTTTATAATGAAATCAATTTTCATTATATTATTTAAAAAAATTTGCATTGACATCCAGATGCATCAGAGAATTATATGCAAAGAAAAATACCAAATCTACCATAATTGATGTCACGGATCACTGAAAAACAGAAAATAAAAAATAGGCATTTATGCAGAATGGGGACCATGCTGAAATAATAACAGTATTATTTACAAACCCATTCTTAACATGGAAAGAGTGGGTGTTGGTGGAGTTTTGCTAACTATTCTCCACTTTTAACTACCAATTTAACAAAAAATACTGTAAAAATTGAATTTAACTTGAAAACTCTTCCCTAAAAAAATATAGCACCGTCAGTTTTCTGTAGAAGCATAAAAATTTAATTTGCAATTGCTCTACACTTTGACGTAATATTAGTAGATTCAGTTCGTCCATTTTGGGTGTTATTGAATGCCTTAACAAGAACCACTGAGAGCAATGTATTACTTTGGCATGTCAACCATAAATGGGTTTATTGATGGTTTATATGCTTGGTATATGATGGATTTTAGATTAATTCAAGTTCTTGTCCAAACTTCTTCCTATATTAAAAGCAAAAATAAAGAAACATCCATGTAATACATACCTATGATGAAATAAATATGTAATCGATCAAGTATATTTTTATAAAGAAAATCATTTTTAAGTGATTAATGGGATTTTGAAAGTTTTACATTAGAAATCTAGTATGTATGAATTATTACCGAGTTATCTTCTTTTGTTTTAGATTTTTTTCAAAATGGCAAACAATATAGCCGCTCTTCAGTTACTCATAAAATTTGATTTTTTTATTTAAAAGAAAAACTGCTTGATTACTTTACATGACTTTTGGAATATATTTTTTGTTTTGTCACAGATATGTACATCATACAGAATTTTCTTTATTTTTGTTTTTTTATTATGGGGGCAATTCTGGACAAGAAGCGTAACTTATTTTGTAAGCAAATATTTTATAAATAGATAATCTGTAATTGATAGTTTTTATTTAACCTATAAATGGAATTCTGACACATACTACCACCTTAATAAACCTGAGAGTAATGGAAAGTAAGAACGACTCCACACTCTTCAAAATCTCCCAAATTGCGTTGTACACAAGAGAGTTCCTATTTACAATGCCTCCCCACGGGACAGAGTTAGATACCAGGATCGTTTTTTTAACGTGGAGAAAAGGAACAAAAATAAAAATTGTCTCAGTTGTGAAGGATTTCTCCTACATTGACAGAGAACAAGAAATTGAAGTGCAGCATCTGAAGAACAGATACTACACTTTGATCTTGTCCCGAAGGCCAAGTTAGTAATTGTGTTCCGTCTCATAAAGACCACGTGCTCCACTGCCTAGAGTGTGTTTGAAGTCTTACGACAGAAGGTATAAACATCTCTCCAAAATCAAAACTCTGAAGATAGTTTATCATTAAATCAACAGGTTTATTGAAAATGAAGATGGTAAAAACTGAAAACAAAAAGAAAGAATAAAACAGAATTAGCATGAAGCTTGGGGTGGAATGGAATGCAGTAAATACTTAAAAATACAGGAGAATTGAATAAGTCCAGAGAACAAAATACCAACGAAATAAGAAAAGAAATCAAAGTGCCAATAAGAAAACAGGAGAAAGCAAAAACTTACAGCGAAGGTCTGATGTCAAGGAAAAAAACATTGAGGCAGTAGCAGCTAAGCCCTCGAGGCAATCACCTCATAGAAAGGGGAAAAAAAAATCCACCGGTGTTAGCGGTGAAGAGTCACAAGTTGTTCTCTCAAGAGAAAGGGAATGGTGAGGGGCAGTAAAAAGAAGGACTGCAAGTCACGACACTCCCCTCCTGACATGTTACTGAAGCTGTGATGCGGAAGGCCTATAATGGTACGGATCAGAATATGATCAATGTTAAGATATGAGAATGACAATTTCTGTAATGGGTCTAAGTAGGTACCCAGTGCCGTCTTTCCTGGATACTTTTAGCTCCATTTTCCTGACAAGCTTGTCCACACTAGGGAAAACATATGTGACAAACTCTAAGGGCCATGAACTTCTTTCTACCTGATTGTCATTCAGCGGCACTATGTCCCCTTCCCTGAGATTACAGTCTTTCAAGGTCTATTTTGCTCGTGTTTGGAGTGAAGCTATGTAGGCTTTCCGCCATTTTCCCCAGAATGTCGCTGCCAGGTGTTGGATGAGTTTCCATTGGCTTTTTATGATATCTCTTGGCCCAAATTCAAGTTCATGGACGAAATGTCCTCCTGGTTTTTGGGTTAGGAGGGTAGCAGGAGTGAGTATGCAGGGGTCATTTGGGTCTTTAGATACTTCTATGAGAGGTCTGACATTGATGAGAGAGGTGACCTCTGCTAGGAAAGTAATAAGCAGTTCATGAGTCAACTTCTGTTTGTGTTCCAGCAATATGGAGCCGAAAAGTTTTTTTGTCATGCCGATCATCCTTTCTCAAGCCCCTTCCATGTGGGGAGCATGGGGAGAATTGAACAATTAGGCAGCACCTAGTGTTACTCTAGGTTGGATTCTATACCTAGCTCCCTGCAGGCTCTTATGAAGTTGGTATCATGACAGAGCATATGTTCTTAGCTGGTCCTCTAATAGAAAAAAAAAAAAACAGAGTGCAGGTCTCTGAATGGACCTGGAAGTTATGCTGACAAAAGGGATAACATTACACTCCCCAAAGTGGAACCTTACCACTGGATAAACTTTAGTGTTATACCTAGGAGCATTTTAAAAGGCAACAAAGAACCAATTTTCTGGGGGGTTTTTCACAACCAGTGCTCTGGTCCCCACTTCACCCCAATTGAAATGAATGGATCTCATCTTGAAGAAGCACTCTGGCTTGACAAGTTTCTAGAACTGACCTTCACTCTGGATTTGAAATGAAAGTCTTACATCAAATCTGTTGTTAAGGTCGCTGGAAAAATAGTTGGATCATTCTACCACAATCCTCCAGTGGCTTTTGGACCTTGATAAGTAATAAATAAAAATAAATAAATAAACTCCAACAAACATTAAATGTAAAAATTATTCATTTTATGTAAGAATTAATTAATTACAGTAATAGGTCACTTCCATTCAAACTTTTTCATGTGCAACAAAATAGAACTGGTAATTTCCTGAACATCTCGATTTTGTCCATAATAATCCACAAAATCTCCGTTTGGATCTAGCAGATACATTATTATTGTGTGATCCACCTGGAAAATAATTAAAGTGAAAGAATTAGATATATATATATATATATATATATATATATTTTTTTTTTTTTTTAAATAATTTTTACAATCAAAATTAAACTGTGCTGATTAGGATAGATTTTTATCTTACTACTAATAAAAAAATAAAAAAAAAATTCTTATAAACTCCAAAGCTATTCATCAGTCACTAAAAAATTTAGCATAAAGCATCCTTGGCATACTAGATGGATCAAAATCATGCTACTGACACTGTTAATAAGTTAAAAACTATCAATCAAAATATGGCCTGATATGCTTTCAACAAGCATGTCATTGCAGGGTCACAGTTAAAATATTAGAGACAAAGTAGGGACTAAGTACCCTGACTGACTTCAATGTGAAGAAAGAAGGACACCTTTCCTTCGACACCGATTTAACCTTCACCTTCGTACACACATTGGCTGTGTAAACAAATATTGTGACAAGAAAACTTTTTAAAACCAAACTTTGTATTGATATATATTTTTTGAATGATAATAAAATAAATAATCAAAATAAAAAAAAAATAAAATAAAGTCTTTCCTTTCTTTTCAGATTAATGAATGCTCCCTGGAACGTGGTGCGTACAACATTGGAACCAATGCGCATTTAGCTATGGGGGCCTCACTCATGTACGTCCACTCAATCTTTTTATAATTTATAAACACTTTTTGTGTTAGCTATTACTCTTAAATTTCTTGGACCTATTAAAATTGCTGGAGTTGACAAAGTAGGTAATAAGTACCCTGACTGACTTCCCTGGAAAGAAAGAAAAAAGGACACCTTTCCTTCGACACCGGTTTAACCTATTCTTCACACACACATTGGCTCTGTAAACAAATATCGTGACAAGAAAACTTTTAAAAACCAAACTTTGAATTGATATATATTTTTTTAAATGATAATAAAAACAAGTTATATTATTATGTTGCGACAATAAAACTTTAAAACCAAACTTTAGATTTTGTTTTTTAATAATAATAAAACGAGTTATATCATTTACTCGCGGCCTAGATGGATTTTTCTGTAGAATGCGTCAAGGTTCAAAAGAGAGCCGCCAGCCTAATAGATTCCAAACTGTCATCTAAGCTTTAGCCTGTCCCATCGACGAAATGTTGCATCCCTCTGTCTGTTTTACAAGTATTTTAATGGTAGATACTCCGACAAACTACAAACCCTTGTACACCCTATTATAATAGTTTTCTCCCCAGAACCACTAGACTTTGGAATTCCCTTCCGGGTTCCTGCTTCCCCAACTGTACTGACATGCAGAAGTTCAAGTGTAATGTGAACAGACATCTTGTTGTTCAACTCTCTACATAGTATCCCTGCAACTTATATCCCAGATAGTAGCCCCCTACATCAAAATGGTACTGTGCCTTGTTTGGAGTAAAAATATAATAAAATAAATAAAAAAATTTTTAAATAACTTTTTACAAAACATTTTGTGGGGGAACAAAATTTTTCCCTACATTAAAAATCAACGTAAGAATTGAGAACTTAGGATTCTGATCTCTCCTGTCTGCAGTCAGTTAAGGAGAAACAAGCGAGATTTGAAAATTACATTATTACCTTATAACTTTTATTTTTTTATAAAGATGAGGTGTAGTATCACAACGTACAAATCTTTTTATAACTTATTTTCTATAGAAAACAACTTTGCTATTTGCTTACCTCCCCACAAGGGCAAAAAACTAACGGTTATAAAAGGATTTCTAAATAAATCATGTATTTTATTAATATTGATTATTATCAGGACACTGTCAGTGATCAACAAAGAAGAAATCCTTCTTGACTGAGGTAATTTTATCAAAATGACATAATAATCAATAATAAAATACATAATTTTATTTAAAAATGTTTTTCTAACATTTATTTTTATTAATAAAAAAAAAACAAAAAAACTTTGCTATTTGCTTGCCTCCCCCACAAGGGCAAAGTTAAATACAAGGTAAGTTTTTAATGTAAGGAGCAAAACATATTTAAACATCACACACCTGAACATTAATAAACAATTTATGGCGATTCCACTCAGCGTTCTAAATTCTTACATTGGTTTTTAATGTACGGAAAATCCTCCTACCAGCAAAATGTTTTGTAAAAAGTTACGTAAATATATAAATGTGCTCTACAAAAAAATCAGTCCTGGTCAGAAGTAAATAATATTTGTTTTATTATTATTTAACAAAAAAAAAAAAAAAAAAAAAAAAAAAAAGCAATTTAAAGTTTGTTTGAAAAAATTTTATTTTCATGGTACAATAATATAACTCGTTTTAAAAAATATATATAAATAGAAAGTTTGGTCTAAAATGCTTTATCCTCGCAATATAAGATAATTATTTCTTTTTTTTAATTATTTAAAAAAAAAAAAAATGCAATACAAAATTTGGTTTACAAAAGCTTTGTGCAATAATATAATTCGTTTTTATTATTATTTCAAAAAATATATAGCAATACAAATTTCGTTTAAAAAGTTTTCTTGCTGTGATATTTGTTTACAGCGCCAATGTGTGCGAACTGCGAAGGTGAGAGTCAAACTTTGTTGAGGGAGAGGTATCGTTTTTTCTTCACAGTGAAGTCAGTCAGAGTCCTTATTCCCTACTTGGTCTAATATTACCATTGCTACCATTCGTAATAACAATCAACATAGGTTAAGAACTATTGGCCGGAATTGCACTAAGTGTTGCATAAAGAGTTTTCGGGGATAAAAAAAAATTAATATTGTGATTTGCATCATGAAATATGAATGAAAAATAAAGAGATTTGGATTATTCTGACCACTATTCTCATTTTGGTTATTATTTTCACGTTTCAATGCAACATCCACGTTTTTTCAGATCTATCATTTCAAACCTGGTAAGCTTAAATTCGAACCTTGGTAAATTTAAGGGTTCAATTCCAAATGCCATAAATGGCATTTGGAATTGAACCCTTAAATTTAATCTACAAGGCAGAGAATTTCCCTTTTAACTCCATATATGATCAAAAAGATAAACTATCTAATTTTATAAGACAAAGTAAACATTATGAATAAAGAAAAATGGTGGATAGTACGGACTCTTAAAATCATGTACATGTTGAGCAACAATGAATTCCAAAGTAGACCTAGTATAGAATTAGATACAATATAAATACAAAGTATTATAAATAACAGATTAGAACCTAAAATTGTAATACAAGTAATGGTAATATATATATATATATATATATATATATATATATATATATATATATATATATATATATATACTGTGTGGTGCTTGTGTCAAAGAACCCCATCAAAGTGCTTCATTATAAAGAAAAATTCAATATAAGGGCATAATATTTTAAAAATTTTACAGAAGATTAGAAAAACATTGGTACTGTCAATAATAAATAAATAATTTGCAAGTTAAAAATAAAAACGTGCAGTCGTCATTTCCGGGAAGAACAGATAAAAAACAGGCTGAAGATAGTCCAATATTTCTCGACCATAAACTGGTTCCTCTGTATTGGATTTGAAGCCAGCGGTACAAATATTTTTCTGACCTATAAATTTTTTTAAATATATATAACAGAGTGCTATGAAAATATATATGGTAATTAAGCTCTACAGAATTTTCAGCATTTCATCCTCGTAAAACTCGGCAAGCTAAAAATGCATGGAATTCATGTTACTGAGTGTTTTTATGTATTCATATGGTGTTTAGTTAAACTAAATCAGAACCAAAAAAACGTCTGTCTCAATATCTTTGCATCAATACATGCATAATACTAAGGGAGATAATTCAGTATACATTTAACATGTACAAATAACTTACAATATAGTCGTTATCTTCATCCTTTGGTCCAACACTGTAATAGACTCTGTACGCCCGAGTAGCTTCGTTAACTTTCTCCTTGTCACCTGTTAATCCGATCAGTTTTGGAGAAAATTCTAAAAGGAAAAGTTTATTTAAAAAAAAAAAATTTTAAACAGTTTAAATTTTATATTTGCAGCTCATATACAATTTTAAAATTATTTCAACACAAAATGAATCGATACTATATTAGCAAAAAGACCTGATCAGCAGATTAAATTAGGTAACTTATATCCTACTGCACCTTGTCCACAGCACTATATTTTTTTTTAATTATTTTGTTTCGTTTTTCATTTTGGGGGAAAGTTACTACTACCACTGCCTGTTTATCATCACTTGTTTCCCTCAAGTTCGAGGGTTGGACTTTGGGTCATCGAATTAGTCGAATGGCTTCTCTCCATTTAATTTAATCCATTGCCAACGCTTCTGTTTGCCTACAATTTTTTAGGTCCTGTTGGATTTTTTCAATCTATCTAGGTTGACCACTTGGACAGGTTCCGAAAACATCAAAATTAATGATTTTTCTTGGTCGCTTATCAACTGTCACGTGTTGGATGTGGCCAAACCATCTTGATCTATTCCAGCTCGGGATCTCATCTGCCGAATTGAGGTCAAGCCTGGATCTCAGCCCACTGAGAGAGGTTCTATCAGAAAGCTTTCATTTGATTGTTTTGTTTTATGGCATATCAACCCTTTTTGGGGTTATTCAATGCTGAATCCAGTTATTTTGGAAATAGTATTCATGTTGCATCCAGTTATTTTGTAAAGGTTTTTATTATTCAAAATTTTTGTATCTTCAATCGATAGTTTGTAGTGTTTGATTTGGTTGTTTTATAGTGGATTTTATAGTTTTTTTTCCCTGACCTGCAGAACATGAATGAGTTTTGCAATGAGAGAGGGAAAAGGGTTACAGTATTAATGTTTGGTACATTGTATGTTAGGAAACCAGTCAGGAAGTGGGGGAGATAGAAAGAAAAAGGGGAAATAAGAAGGAAAAGGGGAAAAGGTGGGTTGTTGTTTTTGTTTTTGCTGAACATAAGTTTTGCAAAAGAAGCAGAAAAACAAAAAGCATCAATGTTAGATGCATTTCATCTCAGGAAGCCAATATCTTCAGACAGCCTGATCTGGTAGTACCAGCAGAAAGCTTTGAGGATCACTGTGAGTTAGTCTAGTAATGTCCTCAACTGTAACAAGCCATCTCACTAGCAGACAGGAAAACGCTTCTGACACAGGTCTTGCAAGAATAACGTCTATTGTGTAATGAGATGCCTCTGAAAGTGACGATTGAAGGAAAGTCTCTAAATTTATCTCATTCAGAACAGTTTCTCTCAATTGCAGAAGTGAAGTTTTGTCTTGCAGTCTGCTCTTGATACCAAACCATGATTTAAGCATCCAATCTTGCAGGAGGAGCAGGGGATGGAATTGTTAACAACACCCTTTTTATATGCACCACAAGGATACCTGCATTTGGCAACCAGTTTTAGAGTATCATGTTAACTGCAGAGTATTTTGGTTTTACTCATGTTTATTCTGAGACGCTAAGCTTCAAACTGTTATTTCCATATACTAAGCTTGTGGAAGAGTCTATCCATCGATTCAGTACTGATGACAAGATCGTTTACATAAAGCAGTTCCCATGGACAACCTGTGTGGAACTCCTCAGACAAAGCTTCCATAACAATGACAAAGAGAAGAGTGCTGATTACAGAACTTTGATGCACCCAACCTTTACATTAAATTCAGGCCTGTATTGACCGTTCACTCCAACAAACGGCATTCGCATACATGACCATTAAGTACAACCCATTCTTCCACACCAAGCTTTCGCATGACCCACCACAGAACAGATAGAGTTTTGCAAAGGAAAAAGAAAAAAAAGAAACAACATCAATGTTTGGTGCAACAACATCAATGTTTGGTGCATTTTAAGGCTAGGAAGCCTTTATCTTCAGAAATCTTGATCTGGTAGCAGTTGCTATATTAAGAGAAAAGGAAGTGAGATTACAAAAATATTGTGCTGGACATCCATGAGTAGCACAAACATTTTATTTTCTAATTTCAAATTTAAAAATTACAGAAATAATAAAATGGTAAAAATGGGGTTCAGGGCTGAGAGGAGTACAGAATCAAGGTTCCCGTTGGTGGATAACATCAGATGTTTCTGATCATAAATTATACAATAGAATTTTTTTTTAATAATAATAATAAAGCAAGAAAACATTTATTTGTAGATTATAGTAACATCAGATGCTTCTGATCATAAATTATACAATAGAATTTTTTTTAATAATAATAATAATAATAAAGCAAGAAAACATTTATTTGTAGATTATAGTAACATCAGATGCTTCTGATCATAAATTATACAATAGAATTTTTTTTAATAATAATAATAATAATAATAAAGCAAGAAAACATTTATTTGTAGATTATAGTGACAATTACTGAAATATATCTTATCTATATTTTAACTAGCAAGGCTTCTCTGCATTGCCCGAGACAAAAGTGTAAACTATTTCTATTGAAAACTTCTATCTACCTTCCTCTCTTCAACCCCTTCTCTCTCCTCCACTCAACCCATTCCTATCTGGCTGGACACACACACACACACACACAATGCCTACTTGACACTATGCCCGACTGTCTAACATCCCTCTGTACAGGAATTTGTCAGGACAATCCGACATGTGGATGATTTTCCTTACAAATAAAACTTGATTAAATTTTTAAAATAGCAGAAACTTTGCATACATAAAATTGAGCGTAATAGTGAAATAAAACCAATCATCTAGTAAAAAAAAAACATAAAAAATGAATAATTAATTAATGCTTGTTTTTCAAAGGAATATGCAAATTAATTAACCTTCATGCAGTCACTCATATATCCATGATATATTAAGAAATATGCTTTAATAATTTTTAAATAGAAAAAGTGGGTTTTTATATCAATGTCAGAGTAAGAAAAAAAATTTAACTTTATAGGTTTATAGATGATCGTTTTTTTTTTAAATTTATATATATGTAATGGGAACTTTTTAGCAATCCAATAAAACCAAGAATGATGGAAGAAAAATATTTCATTTATTTATTGAAATCTTAAAGAATGATATTTAAGAAACAATGATGGAGTTTTCATTTAAAAAAAAAAATATGTCCTGTAGATTGTGTCTTCCTGTACGAATGGTTCTTAGAAATTTGCTGTTGAGATTTCTCATCAACTGCTGCAACATGTCTGTTTTAATTTATCCAGAGTTCTTAATTGAGTTGTGTAAGCTTTACTCTTGAGATAGCTCCATAAAAAAAAAAAAAAATGAAAAATAATCACAAACAGAAAAATCTGGCGACTTAGAAGGTCAGGCAACATAACCAAATTTTGTAATCATATGATTACCAAACAATTCTCAGAGCCTTCAATGATTAGTGTGATGATTCAATGAGTAGTGTATGATGTTGCTTAATCCTGATCCATGGTTTCTAAAATGGCGAAATGTTTACTTGCTCAAGGTCATCAAAGTCACTATCTCATAGTGTTGCCATTTGTTCACATCTAGCAATATGTACTTTAAAAATTCCCATTTTGGGGGGGAGAGTGGGTTACGTGTATTAGTGAAATAGTGACTAGGTTGTCCACATTTTCTTATTGGGAAAGTGGTATTTTCTACTGTAGAGCCCTATATTTAACAACTGTCCTGTTTTTAAATCTCTGAAACAGCTCCATGGTAAACAGCTGATGATACCAGTTTTCTATTTAAGATAAATTAATGTTTCTTTTTTCTTTCCACTGTTATATTCCCCTTGTTAAATTCTCCTTTGTATTCCTGATTTTTCTAGCAGTAAGTTGGCTTATGCAATTGCTAAGTCTGCGATATGTTAAACTTAGTTAATATCCATAGAAATTTAAACTGCATTTGATTATATATATTTTTTATAAAATACTCAAAGTTTCCAAACACACACACATGAGAGAGAATATTTATAAAACCAGCAGTTCAGCCCTATGTACTGTTCATAACTTTATGTGTATATATATTAAAAAGTTTGCCAGACAACCTACATCTAAAGTGTTTAGACCCAAAATTGGCAGAGGAGTTTGGTAGACTCTGCAAAGGTCAACTCTTTCAACTTTGACCCCTTGGCGGACAAATTTTCGCCCAAAAACTGATTATAAAGCTTGCTGCATGTCTGAATACCCTTTATGTAAAATTTCAAATGTTTAGCCCCAAAATTGGCTGAATAGTTTGCTAGAGACCACAAATCTTTTGAACTTTTACCCCTTGGCAGTCAAATTTTCGGCCAAAAACCAATTAAAAAGCTTGCCCTATGTCTTATTACACTTTATGTAAAATTTCAAATGTTTAGACAAAAAGTTGGCTGAGTAATTTGATAGAGATCGCAGAAGTCAAATTTTTTTTTTAAACTTTGACCCCAATTTTGATCCCTTAACATTTGTTTTGGGCTCAAATTAAATTAAAAAGTTTGATCCATGTCCAAGTAACCTATATCTAAAATTTTAAGTGTTTAGATCAAAAATTGACGGAAGGGTTTGGTAGAGTTTTCAAAGGTCAAATCGTTGAACTTGACCCCTTGACAGCCAAATTTATGGCCGAAAACCGATTAAAAAGATTTTCCCAAATCTCAATACTCCTTATGTCGAATCTCGAGTCTGTAGACTGAAAATTGACAGAATAGTTTGGTAGGGAAATATACACACACACACACACACACACACACACACACACACACACACACAGATAGGCAATTTCACTTTTAAAGGTATATAGATTAATAAAGTTGAAACTTATTTTCTTCAATTATTTGTAGAATTTCTACATGCTCAGTTAGTACATATAGCAGTACATTTTTTCTGTAATGAAAAATACAGTGTTTGACAGTTTTTTTCTTAATAATATTTATTGTGGATCATTTCTATGTGAGTATGTTTCTTCATATAGAAAAAATGTTGAAATGATCCTTCTCATAAAATTTAAAGCAATTAAAAAACAAAACACACACACAATTAATAACAATCTATTTAAAACGAGTTACATTTACCTAGTGTTGCCATGGTGGAAAATATTTCCAAATTGCAAGTTTGGAGAAAAATAATTCAAAATAGTTCATGAATCAAATTCTGAAAGTGGTTGACAGAATAACTGAGCAGCAAACAAAAAGTCAGATAAGCAAAGATGAAACACAGTTTGGTTTTATTCCTGGGAAAAGTAACAATTGTGCAATATTTATCCTCAGACAAATGCAAGGGAAGTAACTTGGTAAGAAGAACATATTTTGCTTTTGTGGATTTGGCCAAAGCTTTTGATAGACTGCCAAGAGAAGTTACCTGTGGATTTTATGTGAAAACCTTCGTTCAGTCTCAAAAGACAATGGATACCCCCTGTAAGGGTAGCTGTGTGTGTAATTGTGAGGCAAAGCTTGCGCAATTTCAACCATACTTCCCGGAATCGTCACTGCTTGAATCCAATGGCAAAGGGAAGTCCAAAACGACTGGAAACAATGCCAAGATAAGCAGAGAGCATATATAGCATCTGGAATTCCCAAATGCTCATCCATCTTAGTACTGACCAGGCTCAATGTTGCTTAGCTTCAATGATCTAATGGGAACTGGTGTGTCAATGTAATTATGCCGTATGTGGGTTTTGCGTAAACTAAGGACAAACAAGTGGTTTGTGAAAGTTGTTCAAGCAATATACAGAAGTGTTCAAAGTTGTATTGGAATTAACAGCACATTTAATGACAGTTTAAATGTTAAATTAGCAATACATCAGATTTCTGTAGTTTGTTGCTTTTCATTTGTTGCTTAGAAGCATCATTCAGAGAGTTGTCCGGAAGAGATACTGTACGCAGATAATTTAGTACTTGCTTGTGAAAAAATTGCATAATGTTATGTCAGAATTTACAGCATATTTAGTGCCATCTTTAATTTTAAAAAGTAATACATCAAAGTTGTGTAATAAGTCTGTTGTTTTTCATTTGTCTTGGAAGCATTGTCCATGAGAGATGCTGTATATGTAAACTAGGAGCAAACAAATGGTTGGTGAAAGTTGTTCAAGCAATATACAGAAATGCTTGATGTTGTGTTATAATTAACAGTGACAGTTTTTAAGTTAATGTACAAAGTTAAATAAAGTACAACAGGTTTCTGTATTGAGTACAAAGTCATTTATATCTTAGCATCATCCAGGGAGTTTCATATGGATTGTACGAAGGAAAAGCTGTGTGCTGATGATTTAGTAGCTTCTGTGAAACAATGGAAGGTCTACTTGTTAAATTAATGATTTGAAGGAATGCTAAAGGTTTGTGAAAGGATATTACTAAGAGTAAAGTCGTGATCTGGTTGGAAAGATGTTGGATATAGGGATGTGGCGATGTACATTTGAAAGCAAATGTGCGCATAAACACAAATTCCAGATGGAGTTGACCTATATTTTTGGTCCCATAAAAATGACCGGATTTGTAATCGAAACAAAAACAAAAACTGTTTACATTCCAAGGTCAGAAGTTATGAATTGTGCAATGCAAAATAGAAAACAAGAATATAATATCTTGATGTTTACAATTCCAGGAATGTCGATTTTTTACTATATAAAAGAAAAGAAAAATAAACAGAAAAAGGAGAGAGAAAATACAACGGTGAGCGTAATTTGACATCTTGACAGCTCTTCATCAGTGAGCCACATACCAACCAACCAACCTCTTACAACTGATGTTTCTCTCTCTCTTTGTCAATGAACAAGAAGCTTAATTGTACTTAAAAAATACTTTGAAATCTGTCTTCCTGCTAATTTTGAGAATAGTGACAAAAGATTTGTCAGTGTGTATATATTATATAAATTATATATACATTAAACAACAAAGACTCATTTAACCCCGCCGGAATCTATATTATAATTCTTCTAGTCTGTCTGCATGTCTGTTCCATTTTTTCTCAAAAACTATTGTGCTGATTTAGCTAGAATTTTGTATGGACCTTTTTATAAGATGCAACAAACGAAGTATTATGGTATCTGTTCAATGCACAGTTAGAGATTAGTATTTAATACAAAAAATAAGCACAAATTTAACCACATTCAAAACCATCAATTTAACCAAAAATACTCAATTGAAGTCAATGGGCTATAATTTTTGCCAGTTTTTAACAGGCTAAAAAATCTAGTATTACCATATTTTTTTATTAATGTAAGTTCAGATTGGAGTCACACTGAATCCAATAACATAAGCGCATCTTATGTAGTTTGGAACTTTTAGTCAGATATAAAATTATAAGTTTCATTTATATAGAGTGAGCCAAAAGTAGGTTGACAGCATTTTGAATAGGTTTATGTATCAGTTATATTAATGCAATTCTTTATGATTATGAAATATTTTTTTTACTGTTTTTTTTACTTTTGAATTACTCTGTATAATAGATTTCTTTCTCTGGACTTCTCCAATTATTTCAAAACTAAACTTACCGTTAACATAATTCTTTATAGCTTCCACAGAATCTCGTTCCGGGTCAACAGTAATGAACAATGGAGTTATAGTCCTTGCTTGACGAGATTCATCTGTGAAAAAAAACAAAAAAAAACAATTTTATTATTAAACTAAAAATAATGGGTTGTATGATTGATTTTTATAAATTCAATCTATTCAGTTAACAAAATTTTTTTTTTTCTTTCTGGAATGCCATTTTTCCTTGCTTACTAAAAATCTATATTATATTTCTCTTAATCTGTCTGTCCATTACACTTTTTCTTGGTAACTACTGGGCCCATCTCTGGCTGAAATTTTGTATAGACCTTTGTTATAAGGTGCAGCGAACTAAATATTATGGTATCCACTCGATGCACAGTTAAGGATTAATAGGGATCAGTATTCAATGCAAAAATGAGCACACATTTAACCATATTAAACCATCAACTTAACATAAACCACACATTCTAAGTCATTGGGCTATAACTTCTTTACGTTTTAAACCAGCTACAAAGTCTAATCGTTTCATATTCCTATTCTTTAAATCCTTATTTTGTGTAGCAACTATGTTGACATCAGTGTGTAATAAACCTCTGAGTAGAGGAGTTCTTAGATTTTTGTTTGTATTTGAAATGTACGATCAAGCAGAACACTACTGACATACTTCATGTCTTAAGTGAACTACTGTGAGGCTTTGGAGCATTGATGAGGTACACACTTTGAAGCATTTCAGATGACTGACAACAGGTAACATGGTGACCTTTACAGTAATACTGAAAATTTTATCTACTAGACTGCAGCTAGGATTGTTTTGCTATGACATTTCGTCATTGACAACATCTCAAACATTCAAGCGTAAAGGTAAGAAATGTATTGTACACTGCCATTCTCGCATGTTTTTATTTTTACAAGACATCACTTACCAAGGCCATAAGACCATTCAAGGATAAGGGTTAATATGTGTATGATGGTCATTGACACAACAGCATAATGGTCATTAATAATTTGATTATTTAAGTGAATGGCTCAACAAAATCTTGAAAGATAACTATGTTGTAATTAGTAAGAAAGCAAGCCAGCAGAATAGAGTTCCACAGATAGGCAGTTCTAAGAAAGAAGCTTTGTCCATGGAATTTGCATTTAAGTTTATGCACAGACGGAGAGAGGGGGGAAATTGTTGATAATACTTGTAGCTAGACGAATGTTTTTTTTGTGAAAGTTTGATGGGAGGGGGACCATAGACTGAAGCTCAGATGAGCACTTGCCATAAAAATAATGATAAAGCAGAAACAGGCTCGCAATGTCTCTTCTGTGGAAAAGAGATGGAAAGGAGGAAAAAAGAGCATCATCTACTAGGTTGTCCTCAACGGTCGTACATCTAAACAATATGATAGAAATGTGGGTGTTCTCACGAGTCGATCCTTGGATCTTTATTATTCTTGATATTCATTGACCTCCCTGATAAAATTGTCTCTGAGATGGACATATTTACTGATGACACCATGCTCTATAACAAGCACGAGGGTAAAACGAATGAACACATATCTAAGGAAATGGTGGAAACCCTAGAGGAAGGCCTCCAGTCTGTAATGGAATGGGGACAAAAATGGATGGTAACATTTACTGCTGCCAAGACTAAGCTAGTTTCTTTTTAATAATTACAAGAAACCTTCTTAACCACCAATAGCTATCATTACCGATACATTACCTGAAAGCACTTCGTTCAAACTCCTCGGCTTAATGTTCACATGGAACATGAATTGGAATGAATACATCGAAAGCATTGCCAAGGCTGCTGCAAAGAAGGTGGGCTCTCTCTACCGTGCTAGAAAGTTACTTACACCAGGAAGTATTCTGTACCTCTACAAGGCCACCATTCACCCATGTATGGAGTATTGTTGTCACATTTGGACTGGTGCATCTGCTACTAGTTTCTAACTCCTGGACAGAGTTCAAAAGAGAGTTGTCAACCTAATAGGTCCTGAAATGTCAGCGAGGCTTCAACCTCTCTCTCATCAACAAAATGTTGCATCCCTTTCCTGTTTTACAAGTATTTTAATGGTAGATGCTCCAACGAACTACAAGCCCTTGTACCCCCTTGACGTAAATATCCCCGAAAAACCCAACAAGCAGCAAAATCCCACCCCTTCACAGTAGAGATCCTCAGATGCCAGAAAGCTTTCTACTCTAATAGTTTCTTCCCCAGACCTGCTAGACTGGAGTTCCCTTCCAGGTTCCTGTTTCCCCAACTGTACTGACATGCAAAAATTCAAGTGTAATGTAAACAGTCATCTTGTTGCTTAACTCTCTACATAGTGTCCTTGCAATTGTGTCCCAGATAGTAGCCTCCTACATCAAAGTGGCAGTGTGCCTTATTTGGGGTGAAAATGCAATTAAAAAAAAAAAAGTTTCAAAGCCAGTTTAGAACTCTGTCAAGGCAGGATAGGATATCCAAGCAGTTCCTCTCCATATGTGGCAGCAGTACTCCATTATAGGACGTATTTGGTACTTGCACTCGTAGAGGATTGCACCTTGGAGGAGATACCTTCTGGAGCAATAGAATGATCCAAGCATTTTTTCAGCTATTTTGGCAACAGATTTGATGTAAGTTTTCCATTTCAAGTCAAAGGTGAAGGTCACTTCGAGAAGCTTGTTAAAGAAGGCCGCTTCTTTAAGACAAAAGACCATTGGAGCCCAATGGGGATCAAAGTGTTGGTAGTGAAAAGATATAATTAAATCCCCCCCTTTTGCGTCATTGCACTACATGCTCAAAGTCGGAGGAGAGAACTTTGAAAAATCTTGGTCTTTGTTGTTTTTTGAAGTGTTGCATTAGATGGTAGTGTCATCTGCGTATATGTTGACGAATGAGCTTAGAATGTGATTTGATGGAGATAAGGAAGAGAGTTGGCCTTAGGACGGATCCTTTAGATGAATCAGCAGTGATATTTTGAGTATCAGACTTTTGCCCACTGACAACTTCTCATATAAACCTATCAGAGGAATAGCTGAGAAGGCATTTCCAGATATTCCATTTGATGGAATTCCTGCATTCTGTAAAATTGTTGACAGCTGCCTAAAGACTTTCGACATGGTGAATTAACATGGTCTTATAGTCATGTACATTCACTCATTGGAATCAATAATAGATGAAATAATGAATTAAAAGGTTCTTCTCCAGAATTCTCGCTGTATTAAAAAACAAAAATAAAGAAAAATCTGTAAGATGTATGTATCCATGACAAAACAAAAATATCATATTCCAAAAATCATATGTATTAATCAGGTTCTTTTATATAAGTAAATCAAATTTTATGAGTATTTGTGTAGTGACCGTCTTACTCAACATTTATTTCTTTTTTAATCTCAAGAAACAAGGGAGATAACTCCACAATAATTTATACTAACTAGATTTATGTTGTAATGTATTAATCACTTAAAAATGATTTTCTTTATAAAAATAAATTTTTTTTTTTTATTGGAATCTTTTGAGATGAGTAATTTGTATGTTTTTTATTTATTCTCATAGTTGTTGTTGTCTCACCATGTTCTAAAGATAGCGGTTTCAATCCTACCCAAAGCAGGCCAGTGCATTAGTTGGCCAAAAGCGTGGTGAGACGACAACAACTATGGAAGGCAGTAATTACTGAGAATACAGTTAAGAGACTCAGCATTCCTATCACGTCATATTTAACCAGCTGAAGAAGGCGAGAAATAGTTAGCCGAAACGTCGTGAAACAACAACTATGAAGATGAGGATAACAGTCCGCAAATAAATAGTCAGAGTTGTGTTTTCCGTGATTGATATATAATATATATATATATATATATATATATATATATATATATATATATATGTTTATATAAATTTTATACATATTTTTTTTAAATAAATAAATATACAAATTACTCATCTCAAAGGATTTCAATAAAAAAATATTGTACAATACCATTTGGTATGAACCCGACGATGGAAAACCAGATAAGAATGAAAACTTGGACTTATAAGACCAAAAAATCTAACTTTAATCGCCCTTCGGGGCTCATAGCACAGTGGATAGAGTTGCATAGAATGTGTACTGTTCCGGGTGAGGGTTGTCTGAAGATAGTGGTGTCAGAGGATTAGTTGGTCAAAACATGGTGAGACAACAAAAACTATGGAAGGCAGTAATTACTGAGGATACATTTAAGAGACTCAGCATTCCTATCTCGTCGCAGTTAATCACCTGAAGAAGGCCAGAGTTGGCCGAAACGTGGTGAAACAACAACTACGAAGATGAGGATAACAGTCCGCAAATAAAATAAGTATAAAAAATTAGTTGATCAATTTACATAATTTTTGGACTATGGTAGTTTCGTTTTGTCACGGGTATGTACATCATGCAGAGTTTTCTTTATTTTTTAATATAGGGGGAATTCTGGACAAGAATCAAATAAAATAATTAACTCTCTAAATGGACATAACTTTGAGATATCAATGACAAACTACTTTTGAACAATGCAGAGAGAAAAATGTTAAAAGATCAAATATGGAAAGTATATTTAAAAACACCAGACTTACCTAGAGCATCCACAACTGAGATCATTTTCTCAATTTCATCTGGACATATGTCAGGACAATGAGTGAAACCAAAATAGAGGAGGATCCATTGGCCAAAATAATCTTTGTTGGATTTCACTTGATTGTTGTGATCAACAAGCGTCCAAGATCCACCCAATGATGCCTTCCCAAGAGCTCGGCTCCTTTCTTGGGCTAATTCTGAAGAAAGAAAGTCCAAAGAAAATAAATCAAAATGAAACTTTAAATCAGTTTTCATAAATTTTTTATATCATCATCATCATCATCATATTCAGTTTAACATCCATTTTTACATGTTGGTAGATGGACAGCTTTCAGAAATTGTCCTCCAAACTAACTTATCTCTGGCCAGGTCTTTATCTCCCTTCCTCTCAAATCCACCTTTATCACTCTCTCCTGCATTTTCTTGACCACCTTCAACTGCCGAATGACCTTGCTACCTCAACTCTTCTACATCTAACTCAAGCACATTCACCTATTCATTCAAAGTGGCCAAACCAACAATGTTTCTTCTTCCGAAAAACCCTTCTAGACAAAGGAAAATTTTATTTGTATCCCAAATTAGAGTGCCACTTTTTAGAGAGCTGGACTTTCCCCACATTAAAAGCAGACCTCGTGTCTAAATCTGTTGTACATGAAATGACATATTAAAAAGCAAAATAGTTAACAGTTGATAAATCGCAAACAGAAAAAAAATAACAAATGCATTGTGTCTAAATCTGCCACAGAGGGGAGGCAAGTAAACAAAATGATATATTAGAAGTGCAGAATAACAAACAAAAATAAAAAAAAAAACAACAAATATCTTATATCAACCAGTAAATGAAGTATTAATTCTATTTTGAAACGTTAAAAAAATGTAAATAAATGAAACACAGATAATTTTTAGTAAGAAGTATGGGAGGAAGAATAAAAAGAAGGAAAGTGGATATTGTCAGTATCAAATAAATTGTTTAGGGCTAATTTTCAAACTGCGTTAACTTTAAAATAATGTCTGCCACTAATATTGATATCTTCATCTGATATTATCTACGAAAGTAAATACAGTATAATCTTGAGATACGAATGCACTAAGATATTTGTAATACAACGATATATAGTATTTTTATTTATGCCATAAGATACGATTTTTTTTTTTTTATCAGGTTGACAAGAAAGTTCTTGTGGTTTTTAACTTTTAAATTCAGATGAACATATCTTGGCTCAAACAAAAATTTATTGATCGAAATAAGCACCATCAGAATCAACACACTTGCCAACACAAAACAAATGTATTTATGTCAGTGACGTAAAAATCTTGTGGTTTGGTGGCGGTGAAGTCGCTGAAGCCGTTTTTGATATCACTTAAGTTTTGGAAGCATTTCTCACGCAGAAAATTGTCGAGATGCTTGAAACAGTGGTAGTCGGTAGGTGAGAGGTCTGGCGAGCATGGCAGATGAGGCAGAGTTTCATGACCCAATTGATTTAACTTCTGCAGGGTCAGTTTAGCAACGTGCGGTTGAGCATTGTCGTGGAGGAGAATTGGGCCTTTTCTATTGACTAATGCTGGGTGTTGTCACAGTCTTATGCATTCGTCCATTTGTTAACAGTACTTCGCCACCGTAACGATTTTGCCTGCATTCAAAAAACTAATGGATGAAACTGGTCACAGATTACCAAACAGTCAGCATGATCTTCTTTTGATGCAACTCAGACTTTGGGAAGTGTCATGGAGCTCAGTGTCACAGGTTGTCATAAAGAAACCACTTTTCATCACATAACCCAGTCGAGAAACAAGAAGTTCTTGTTGCGTCAAAAAAGGAAAAATGACACTTTGTACAAGTATTTCTTTTGGTTGTCATTCAATTCGTGAGGCACCGATTTATCAAGTTTTTTTTGTCTTTCCAATCTTTCTCAAATGGTTCGAAATTTTCATATATGTTACATCTAATTCAGAAGCAAGTTCCTGAACAGTTGTGTTTGGATTGACTTCGATTAAGGCTCTTAATTGAGTGTTGTCAACATTCGATGGCCGACTACTATGCTCATCATCTTCAAGACTCTTGTAGCCGCCACAAAATTTCTAATCAATCTGATACATACAATTCTAAAAAATTTAAAAAAAAAAAAAAAAAATTAAAAAAAAATGCAAAGAAAGAAAAAAAAAGAAAACACAAAGCAAGAAAAAAAAAAAGCTGTGTGTGTGTGTGTGTGTGTGTGTGTGTATCAGGCTTTGCTATGCTGTCTCAGCCCTCTCTCCTCCTCCTAACTCATCTTCATTAACCGCTCATCCCTGTCTTCATAGTCAGTTGGTTACAATTGTATTCTTTTATTATTCATTCTGTTACATTAAGACATCAATATTAAGCATTTAGTAAGTTCATTCAACGTTTTTGATTGTGTATAATCTTGATACTCTTTAGTTATTATAGTGTATGTGTGTGAGTGCATGGTAGCTTTGCTTCTCTTGTTCCTTCCTCCTTGCATGCATCCCATATGCTTGCACTCACCTACAACTATTTTTTTTTAGAGTTTTTATTTATTAAATATGAATTTCTGTGTCATTACTATTGTATTTATCTTTTTTTAGTGATTGTTGAGCATAACTTGAGCTTGTTTTGGGTAAATTTCTTACCCTTGGAAGAGATTCTATTTCTTTTAATTCAAATGGGAATAATCATTGAGATATTTTTTTTTTTTAGATACATCAGTGATCAAGGAAGGAATTAAATTTGTATTTCAAGGTAATATTATACTCCAATCATGAAAATGGCTATTTTTATTCACAGTTACTGCTTACATTTTTTTTTTTTTTAACTTCTTGAATTTTTTATATACAAACAAATCACGAATGAGCAAGTGAAAACCAAAATTTGTTTTTGATTAATTTTGCAACAGTATTTTCAATGGAAGTTCAGAGTTAAACCTAATTAAAAAAAAAAAAAAAAAAAAAAAAAAGAGAGAAAAGATTTTATGGTGGATATAAATATCATGGGATGAAAACGTCACATTCCAAAAATTGTATATATTGATCAAGTTCTTTTTTTTATATAGAAAATCATTTTCTTACAATTTTTAGCGATTTTAAGAGAAAACAAGGCTGATTCTGATCTTAGTTCGAATTGAGTTGTCTCAATTAATTAAAGGGCACACTTATCACTTACACATAAAATTTGATTTTCTTAGTTAAGAAACTACTTCATCAAATTATGTAATTTTTGAAATATGACATTTTCGTTCTTTGACAAATAATTAATATTGCAATAGTAATGGTTACCTTATTATTTGGAGTAAATATCTTGACTAACAGCATGATAAAATGTTTTAAGATAACTAGATATCTATGGATTATCTCCCTTTTATCATAAAAATCAAAGTAGATAATCCATATTATATGCTTAAAATTGTTCAAATTTATGAGTACTTTTTGGGATCCATTTGAACAAATGAAAACAAATTAAAATTATTTCATTAAAATGAAAATAAAAACAAAAACAAAGAAAAAACAGAAAATCAGGTAAATATTTCTACATTAGTCTACTGAACTTTTTGAATTTCTGTAAAAATGGACACTTTATATTTTAACATTATTAATATGTAATTTAGAACTAACAGGGTATCTCATGTTGTCCGGGATTAAAATGATGATCAAGAAATATTTGACATTCCCATATTTTTACTGTCATCAAAATCGGTGAAATCGACCATTTTTCAATCAAATTGATTGATTGCCTGCTCTAGTTGGGGACCCATCGCAGTGTACTGGGAAGAAGCTCACATGCCTCTTGCAGTGACTTAGTCCACACTACATTCTAGTCTACATTGCACTGTAGAGAACCTACTGTCGATTTTATAAAATTATTTTTTTATATACGATGGCTTGAATTAAAGTTTAAAATGCAAAAGTCAAGTATCATACTTCAATTGTGTTTTAAACAGAAACAAACATTCACTTTGTTATATCAAAGAAAGAACATTGTTGATTTTATATGCCTGGCCTTACTGCTTGTGCAGTGATAATGGCTTGAATTTAAGTTTAAAATGAAAACGTCAAGTATCATGGTGCAATTGTGCTCTAATCAGAAACATTCATTTTGAATGCGCCCCTGTTATATCAAAGAATCTACTTTTGATTTTATATGTTGACTCTTTTGCCTTGTGTGGTGATAAAACTTCACAAATTCACTTGTGATATTAGGC
This sequence comes from Euprymna scolopes, assembly GCF_053919585.1. NCBI lineage: Eukaryota > Metazoa > Mollusca > Cephalopoda > Sepiida > Sepiolidae > Euprymna > Euprymna scolopes. The sequence goes on along the minus strand of NC_136485.1, from coordinate 166,703,040 downwards.
TGTGTAAGGTGGTCAAAATCGCCTGTTCATTCTTTATTTCAATTATCGATACTTATCGAAGACATTCTGATACAAAACCTATCTAAGAACACTGCCAGGCACATAAAGTGTGAAATTTTATAATCAGATCAGCCATTTTCGAGTCCATAGAGAACAAACTCACACGCAGACACACAAAGTTCCTTTAATATAATAGAGATTACACTTATTTAAAAAAAATAAAAATAAAAATACAGACAAATCTTTATGACTTACATACTCATCATGGAACAAAGATGTCATATTCCAAAAATCAAATAAATTGATCAAGTAGTTCTTTTTTGTATTTACTTAAGAAAATCAAATTTTACAATTTTTAGCGATTAAAAAGTTTTAATTATTTTGCATACAAATAAAATCTCTGTAGACAAATTGAGTTATCACCCTTGAATTTTGGCAAAATTTAAAACATGGCATCTGGCAGGTCTCCCACTTGATCAATTCATATGATTTTTGGAATATGACATTTTCGTTCTGCGACGAGTATGTACATCATAAATATTTTTCTGTAGTTTTGGTTTTTAAATAAGTATCGAAATTTTTAATGTGCAAAGTTCTTGGTTCATATAAAGATTACGGTAATAATTTTCCCCAAATCTGACCAAAGTCATACCAAATCAGATTATGTAGTGTCATAAATGCAAAGATTAATCTGGACACACACACACACACACACACACACACACACAAAATATGACATTTCTTTATATAATGGATATTAGCTATAACTACTCAGCGTTGATCGGGATGCCATGAAGTGTTTAGCTTTTAACCTGGTTGATATGATAGTGAAGCAGAATATATTTATGTTTTGTTGAATATATCTATGGGAGTTTCTAAGCTTCAGTAAAAGACAGATGAACATCAGATTTCCCTTTATACAATAGACTAAGTGTATCTACCTGGTGTTGCTTGGGATTCCTAGAATTAATATTTATTTCTACCTTTTGCTGATTACATGCGCAGGTGAAATATGGTGTAACAGTGCAGGCACACGTATGGCAGCTGAATGCAAATGACTGAGCTGTGTACGAGGTGACATCATGGCAAGGAAGAAGAAAAAAGATTATAAAAGGAAAAACGTGTGCACAAACTGAGGATCCCGTTAGAGAGACCTGAGTGACGTCACGGCCGAGACAAGAAGTCACACATGATGGGAGAAGGAGAAGTCTTTTGTTAAAACCTGAAACGGAGAGTTGAATTTCTTTCCTCTTTCTTTTTTTATGTCTTTTGCGCAGGAGTCTACAATGTGTTGGGTCCCTATATATTAACGACTATGTTACAATGCCAGTTCAAATAAACAAGAAGACTCTTTGATATACTTACATATCAGGCAAAAGTACTTACATAAAAATATTATAGAAAATTATTGTGTAGATTCAAAATATAAATCAGATATTACAGTTTTGAATTTTTTAGATGAGGCACAATTGTATTATTTGGATTAATCGGATTAATGTTCTCATCTTCAGTGTTATTTGCATTTAAATATTTAAATCGGTTTTTAATCAGTTTTATCATATTTTTCTGATTCTCTATTATGACTTGGCAAAATGACAGCCGGACTTATCTCCCCTGTCTCACAACTCTTCAAAACATTTGCAGTCTTATCGGAAGATCAGAAAAATACAATAAAATTGATTTATTTTTTTAATTAAAATTCTACTTGATAATTTTCCTTCATTTTTGGTGTAAATACCTATTTTGCCTGATATGCAAATATATCAAAGAGTTTTCTCGTTAATTTATTTGGAACTGTCATATCTTATCTGTTCAATTTTATACATAAGCACCGCACATAATTGAACTGAAGGTAGACAAAGTAATTTTGAAAATAAATTGAAGCTAAGTAAATCATCACACTGCCAATAATACAGTATAATCATCAAATGATGATTGGCTAGTCAAAAACAAATTTGATTTGTCAATTTAACTGCTATTTGGGTCTGACTTTAAAAATCTGACAAGATAATATGTTAGGAAGTATGAAAAGTTTCTGATACTCACTTAACTCCCTTTCTTGTTTGATATAAAAAAGAACAAGAAGTATGAAGCCACCAATTCCTCCAGTTATGAATAACGACTTCCATGTAATTGGCTGAAGAAATCAAAAAAAAAAAAATTAATAAAAATTAAAAAAAATAATAAAAATAAACAAAAGAAAAAATCAATACGAAATGAATTTAAACATTAGAATCACCAATCGATTGGAAAAATCAATGTTAAAAGTAGTGAAGTATAAAAAGCACTAAGCTTTTTAGCCAATTAAAAATGCACAAAAGTTATAACCTGTTGACATATGATGAGGATGGTGCTGAACTCAAATTTGAATATGCTAAGGCCTTGGGGACTTTTGGGGCTAAATGGGGAAGATGAGGGGGCAAATGATGTATGCAGAACTCAAATTTATATACGTTATATAAGGCCTAAAACTGCATCGTTTGTTCATTTTCACCAGGTTTTGATGTCCCCTGGGGAGTTTGGGGGTTAAATGGGGGGGGAATGCTGAACTTAGTCATTTTTTTTTATGCCTCGTTCACTGTGCACTCACGGAGGATCATGCATGCTTCACTTGTTTCTTTTCATTTGATAAAATGGCTTTTTTCTTTTATATAATAAAATCATTCCTTGAATGTTTTAGACTTAAGACAGTATATTTATATCCCCAAAAAGAATACCTTAGATTGTCATACAGGACACAACCGAGCAGGGTTAGTAAATTGAGTTATAAATTGAGAATTGAGTGACTTGTGAAAGAGTATGTTGGTTCTGACAAAAGTAATTGTATTCAACATTGACATCACAAAAAATGTTTTAGTAAAAAATATTTTGATAAAATTAATATTGAATGCAAATGAATTCATCAGAATCAACACTTTCAAAAATAACAGAATTCAAGGTTTCTTTCATCTTGTCCACATAATTATAAAAGAAGTCATCAATGGTTTTATTCCTACAAACTAGATACTTAGATCTGCTTTGATAAAAAAAAAAGTATCTGATTTTTTTTCAACTGTTGTTAAAAAATACTCTCAATTTTTAAACTGTTTAAGAGAGAAAAAAGAGGAAGGGGGAGAGAGAAAGGGGAAGAGAGAAAAAAGATAAAGAGATAAGAGGAGGAAGAGGAAAAAGAGAGAAATAAAAAAAGAAAGAGAATAAGACAGAAAAGGGAAAGAAAGAAAAATAAACATTTTTACAACTTTCATGGTACAAAAATAGAATTTAACTATTTTTTTTGAATATGGAAAAAAAAAAAAAAAAAAAAAAAAATGGAAATTACTTACTTCTTTTCGAGGTTCTTTCATTGAAGCAAATGCTCGAATGCTTGGATTAATATTCCAGCAAGATTTTGGTAATAAACGAATCTGCACAAATAAAAAATGAATAACCAAAAGAAAAATGAGTAAAATAAAAAAGATTTCATAAAAGACGTAAGAATAAAAACTTCGAATTTTCTTGCTGTTCTATTCTAATGCTAATATTTTGTTTGACCAGCTCTTTTTGTGGCATGGGGGGGGGTATTCTCAGACCAACCAGCAAAAAAAGATGTGATTCTCTTTTTTTTTCAAATGCCATTATGCATCAACATATCATTGACAAATTTTCATTTTATTTTAAAATCTTTAAAGTGGGGGTTCACTTTAATATATAAATTAAATTTAAGAAAGAAAGATCACCAATTCCTTGATCACATAACTATGGACAAAACGGGTAATAATTTTTTTTGTGTGTGTGTGTGTGTGTGTGTGTGTGTGTGTGTGTGTGGTATTTCAAAACTGGGTGCTATTTTTTCTCTTTTTTTAGAACTTCTAATAGCATACTTAAGATTTTTTTTGCATATTACTTACACCGGATGTAGGGTTGAATTTTTTTAAGTTCGTGGTAACATATGAAATGAAAAATAAAAAAAGGAAAGTGAATAAAAAAAAAAAAAATCTAAAATTTTAGTAGTTCTAAAAAGAAAAGAAAATTAAATATAAAAAAGATTTTGTTTAATGGCAGCCATTTTGTAAATACAAAAATTCTATTCATTGAAATGTGACAAACACGTGGATGGTCAATAATGCTTTCTGGTCAGGAAGAAGGTGATCATTTAACAATAATTATTTGCATAATAGACTAAGGTTCCAATCTAACACCTGAAATATATATGCATATCCCCCCAATCCATCATGATTTTATTGTAGTCTTAAAGATAAATTTGTGTCAAAATTCCATCCATCCAATGTGGCCGTAGCAGAGATTGAACTAACTACACAAGTTTGTAGTGCAATTCAAATCTTGTCGGTAGCTGAATACTTGGTGCTTCGCCAGGCCTATCAAGAGTATTTTTTATCATGACGCCATCACTAGATGGGGTGCCTACCACGGTTTAAGAGAGTCCATCTACCCTCGAGAAAAGGATAGACCACGCCAGTTTCTCAACATAGTATTGTACCTCATGGTACATACAGTGCCTCGCCTTCCCAAATGGTCACCCATCTGCTACTGGCCAGGCTCAGCATTGCTTAACCGGTGATCTGGCAAGAACCGGTGTGTCAACGTGAGTGTGCCATGCCAAAGTTAATAAAATATTAATGTTGATCAATTTACAAATAAATTGATAAATAAGAAAGAAAGATTTAATTCTGTGTTGAAGACAATTTATAAGTTTATCATTTAAAATTTTATATTTAAAAATTGTAAATAAATATTCAGTTTTAGATTTCTTGCTTTGAATTTTAAAGTCTATTGCACAAATATTCAAAGAAAAATATATCAACCAGGACAATTTGAAATTTATGTTGTATTGATATTTGATCAATATATTTTCATTCCAAGACGGATACTTACATCAAAAAGATTTTCTGTATTTTTTTTTTTTTTTTTTTTTTTTTTTTTAGATTGAATTCCGGATAAAAACTGATAAAATCAAACTCGTCATAAATAAATATGCAGACTTTAATTCAACTTACAGGTGATTGTTTGCATTGCGGTGAATTCGTACTACGGAAATGTCGTATTGATGGTTCACAACTTCTGTAATTATGGAAACGTCGGCTCGTTAAACTTTCAATAAATGCTGGTGTTGTAGGTTTTGAGATTTTCTGACATAATCTGAGGTCAACCTGCTGAAGAAAATAAAAAATAAAAATATTGATACATATAACAATAACACTACCCGTCCCAGGGTAGATAAAATTACTCAAAACAATTTTGCACCATTCATGTGTGTCCCCTTACAAAGCTTAAAATCAAGATATTACCCTACTAAACCTTATTTCTAGAATCCTTATTCTAATTTTGATCAATATCCATTACATGATTTTGATTTTAGAAAACGTCTAAAATTTAAGGTTTATGCTTAAGAGGTCTTTAGAATAAATTAAAATTCGGGGTAGTCTTAATTGGCATTTACAGACTATGGGTCACATGTTATAAAAATCTGAAATATTTGAATTTTAAAATGGGAAGTTGTAGCTTTTATTACGCCCCCTTAAAATCTCTTTAAAATTCTCAAAAAAGACAAATTTGTGGAATATTTATTAATTTATGTCCAATACTTATTGTTAAAATTTCCCCCAAATCAGAGGTATCTGAATTTTTACAAAGGGCTTCCATCCTCGTTTTCTTCTCTTTTCATGAAATTAAACACAGCCCACATTACTCACCTAACTTTAGTCCAAAATTCATAATGATCAGTTCATTAGTTTAGGAAGGAATCCTGTACATGCAACTGTATAGAGATAGAATGAGGGTTTTGCTGTTTTAGATACATAAAGAATTTTTTTTTAAAGGATAGAGGACAGCGTTCAAAGTCAGTAGCTTTGTACTAAATTTGGACAAGTGCAAACGTTGCATAGAATAGATGAAAAAACATGAGATTGTCTCTTCAGACAAGATGTGAAGATGAGGTCATGAAGAAAAAAAAACAAAAAAAAAACAGACTGATAGAAATAAACGTCAAGTAAAACTTTACGTGCGTTTCATTGTTGGACAGGCAAGTACGAAATCATTAGAAGACAACCCATCTCTTCTGGGCAGTATGAAACTCCCTAAACAATTTTTGTTTTCCATTGGTATCTTAGAAGCGTTATCCAGCGAGTTTTTTATAGGTTTTCCAGAAAAGATGCTGTATAGGCTTTGATTTTGAGTCATATTGTATCTTTCGATAGCTCAGATAATATTACTTGTGTGAACTCTGTCTACAAGTGAAATGCAGTAGTTTCTCAAATTAGACTGGTTGACCTTAACCGTTGATCAAGGACTGATTCTTCCACTCAGCATCTTTTATACCCTGCTGTTGACTGTTTATCTTAGTTCTTCTGCCAAGGTGCGCCACTGTCATGCTGCTCACCATGACATCACTAGAACCTTGTTAGCTAATTCAGTTTCTACATCAATCTGCTCGCTATGGGTGGCCCTACCAGATTACCGGAGATTATATTCTCATTCTGCCACAATTTATGTCTGAAATGAGAGAGTCTCTTTCATCTAACGGTATAGCGTAATGAAGCAATCCTGGATTGTTGCCAACTCCACACAAACTATAACGTGAGGTCGGTATTTGTGAAGGCCAACAAGGAGCCCGACCAGATACATAGATAGATAGGATTTAGTACTTGCCTAAGAGAGAGGGATAAATAAAGAGCTGGCCAGGGATATGTTAATCTGAAAGTCGATTTCTAAAAGTCGTTCAATAGATGCTAGCATGTAAAATGGATGTAAAACAAAATATGATGATGATGATGATGATGTGAAAGAAAAAGAAAAATTAGAATCACTTTTTTTTTGGCTACAAGACAGAACACACATGCATCTTATTTTTCCCCCTAGTTCTGTCTTAGGTTTGTCATAAAAGGTTATTATCAGGCAAAGTCCTCCAACGTTTGCTGTTTGGCCTGTCAGATTAAAATTAAACAAAAAAAATGTATCCAATACAGAATATTCCAAAAATGTTCTTATTTTAGCAATACCACACCATTTTTTTTTTCTTTAGATCGAATAAACTCAAATCCAGCATTATTGAAAAAGAGCATAAAAACAAAAGAAATAATATCTTTAGTTTTTAAAATCGGCTCATTAGAACTGGAGTTATGGCCATTCAAAGTATCAAAAAATGTGTGGTTCACTGTCAGTCCTATTCAAATGCATATAAGCTTGTGACTGAAAATGATAGGAAATTTTCACAATTTAAAGACTAACCCATCTTTAAAAAGCTGTATCTTCAGATCTTTTTAAGATATTATGATGAAATTTTGAACATATAATACCATGAGGTTCACTTGGAAAACTATCTCACTTAGTAACTTACTGACTAATTAGCATGCTACTTAACATATTTCAGTTTCATTTTAACGGCTTCAAGTAGAAACATCATAAAAACAGCTAAGAAAAATAGTAAATAAGGCTTTATCATCATAGGAAGTATTATTCTGATGGACATTATCATGTTATTATCATATCATGAAAAATCCAAGATGGCGACCAGGAAATCCAAGATGGTGACCAGGACACGAGTCAAAGAAATTAACAAAATATGTCTTGTAGCATATTAAAGGAAATTTTGTACAGATCAGAATTATGCTTTCAAGTACATTAAATTAATTAGCATACTAATCAGCATAATTAAGTTTCATTTTAACGGTTTTAAGTAGAAGCATCATAAAAAAAAACAGTTTAAAAAAAACGAGAGGTAAGGCTTTATCATCATGCGAAATATTATTCTGATGGACACTATAATTTCTCATCATTACACTGTGAAAAATCCAAGATGGCAACTAGGAAATCCAAGATGGCCACCACAGCACGATTCAAAGAAATTAACAAAATATGGCTTGTAGCATATCAAATGTAAGGAAATTTTGTACAGATTACAATTATGTTTTCAAGTTCATTAAACTAATTGGGATAATTAAATTTTGTTTTAACGGCTTCAAGTACACGTGACACTTATCAGGTGAGTTTTTACCACTATTTTGTATAATTCTTTATTTTTAAATTATTGTCGAGACTTCAAGAGACATTGCAGCCATTTTTTCTTGTTCTCATGTAACACTCGAGACTACTTGTTTTTTTAAACAGAATAAACATTTACAACACCCAAAATTTATTGAGGTAGATAGAAGAGTAACTTTTCCTTGGTAACATTTATTTGCTATATGTTTTTGACCACTTTTTCATACCTCTGTGGATTGTATAACAAACCCAATAAAAGTTATTCTTTTACTTAACTGGATAAGTGGTTTGTGTGTTTTAACTCATTTAAAAGCATAGTCATTGTCGGTTATTCTTTTTCAAAGAATTTTTTTTTTTTTTTTTATATTCTTTTCCTGTCCATAATTAAAAACTTATGTTTTCTTAAGAAAAATAAAATGAATACTTTATATTCGTAAGTTAATTGACGAACACTTTGTTTTTTTGTTGCGTATCACGACGCACAATTCTCATATTTATAGGCATTTGTCACTATTTCTATCGACTCGTGCATAAGAAGTTTTTATCCAATTCTTTTCAAATTTTAGGACAAAAGAAATTAATATATTCACTATTAAATAGCGTTTGAACACAGTTTTTATCTTTACTTATCTTTGTGCTACAAAACATCAACTTTGAGATATCCTAACTTTTAACGGGAAAATTGTAAGTGTCGTGTTCTAATTCCGTAGCAAAGACAATTCTTTTCCCTGATTAGCTAAAACAACTAGAAACGTCGTCGATGGGTACAACTTCTGCTTCGAGTATTTATGTGAACACACCCCGACCACTTATTTGCAAAAACTCATCTACTGCGAGCGGGCATTTTATGCTGACATGTTTCGTCGTTAATAGTCGGATTTAAATAGCAATTTCTTTGAATATACAAATCACAACAAAAATATTAAAATACCATTTTAAAGTAAATTTTATTGTGAATCCAGTTATATACGTTTTATTTTGATGGAGGTAGGAGAAATGTACTTATTACTGATTTAAAGACTATGAGTGTCAAATTAAGTAGCAGTGTGCGCCTTGTCCAGCGCTGAAAGTTAAGGTTTCTGGTATTGCTACTTATTTACTATTAAGATTAAAAAAATTGAAAAAAATAAAAAATAAAACTTTGGGGGAATATTCTGTATTGGATACATTTTTCATGATAATTGATTTTAGTCAAACAGGCCTGCAGCAAGCGTCAGGGACTTTACTTGACGATAACCTCATAAAACAGACTAGAAGAAAGCAAAAAAAAGAAATATTTATTTTCATAATACAGAGTTCAAGTGATTATTTCATTTTCTATGTAGAAACATTACTTATCTAATATATAAACAAAAGTCAGTTGGATTCTCTACTTTAAATTTAAGCAGTACTGCATCTGACAAATCTATATTTGATTCTGACTAACCAACTTGTCTCCTTTCTATCATATTCATTGCCACCCTATAAAACAAACAAATACTGTATTTTGCTTATTTCACTTATGGACATGACTTGAGGCATTTCTTGTTTGATGTAAACACTGCTAGCCGCTTACAAATTTAATAAAAAATTCTACGTTTGTGTGGAGAACTACTTTTAAGCTTGTTATACTAATAATTCATTAAATAATGGACATGTTTAAGCTTGGAGGAAGATTTGTAAACATTTCTAACTACTGATTTATTTTTTTCCTCAAATATTGTTTTTTGTTTTTTTTTACATGAAGGTCACCACTTATCAAGGCCCGGAAGCCACTCGGGGATAAGGGTTATTGTTACAAGAAAGAGTAACTGACATATCTGTCTCTCTGGGGTTCTAATTAGTGGTGGGGCGATTAATCGGAATCGTTAATCGTAAGAATCGTATATTTTGGGGGGATTCGGAATTGCATTGTTAAAAAATACCTTAGAGTTACGATTCTTTCATTACGATTCTCTTATATTTTTAAGTTGAACTGTTTGTTTGAAGTGAGATTAATGCTGTCAAAAATTTATGATAAAAACGGCATAGAACTTTTCATAACATATTTAATATGATATACAAGAATTTTATTAACTACTTTAAAGGTAATCTTTATTTATCTTAATGAGTTTTCTTATTCCGCCACATACATATGTATGTCTGTTTCGAAACTTCAAGGCCCATGATTAGTTATCTGTTTGCACTGTTGCGAAACTTTAGGGGCCGCGAGGTAACATTGTTTTCATTTGTGAGCGAAGTTTATTTATGTATAAAACAGCCTAACTATATCAAGTCCATGAAAAAATTGATGAATACTTAACGTTTAGAGAAAAAAGATTTTACAGTGCTCTCATTGTGAGTAAATCATGTTAAAAGTCAGTGGTTTTTCAAACTGGTGACTAAAAAAAAAAAGGGGGGGCACTTATCTTTTGGCAAGTTTTTTTTTTTACCGACATCCTTCCATTAGTAAATGAATGAAAAATCTCATAAGTAAATGAAAAATGTCTTGTCAACCTTCATATTTTTAAAAAATAAAACAAGAAAAGTCAAATTATTTAAACAAGAAAAGGTTTAATAGAACAATGCGGTAAGTGAATTTAATTTTTTTTTCTTTTAGAAATTTACATTTCATTAAAATATTCTGCGAATGAAGCAATTAAACATTTCGTTTTGGGACTTCTTTGTACAACAACAAAAAAAATGTGAGAAATTTATTAAAAAAGGAAAAAAAGTTTAACTTTTTTTTTTTTTTAAATCCTTTGAACCCTAATTTAGCAAACTAACTAGTCACTCAGAGCCGTTCAACTAAAGGACTGTTGGGGGTTGGTCGACATTCACTGATGCCTGGTATCACAGTTGTGATGTGAGCATAGGTAAATGTTTCCCAACCCCTAACAAAAAATAAAAATAAAAAGGCTGTCAGAAACAGCATTTAGGCGGAGGCGATTTCAAAACTTTATATATAAAAATAAACAATTACCAAAAATTTATTTTATATAGAAATAAAAAGGTAAATTAAGACATTAAATACGAATAAACATTAAAGGACGATAAGTATATAACTATATAATAAAAATAAATAATTATATAATAAAAATAAATATAGAAATAAACCAATGGTAAATGTTACCTGACGCTACAACGGAACACCAACCACTCTAATTTGTTTTTTAGGGGTATTCGAGGTCACTGACAGCAAATCTGATAATCAAACCCGCCGCAAATTTACCGCTTGCATGGTATGAACCCCTAGATCTTGGGACTATTTTGTGCCATTTCACCGCCTTCAGTAGTGTTTTTCTTACATGATATGTTATATCATGCAGGAATCTTTAAGCGATCATTTCAAATCAAGTTTTAAAAAAAATATGTGGTTTATTTTTATTTTTTCTTACATAGTTTTAATGCTGTTTAATTGATCTAAAAATAGTTTTTACAAGCGGTTTGTGGTGCTGTACCAAATTTTTTCGCTACACAAAAACTTTTGATTATATAATGGTACATTTCAAAACAACAATTCCACAGGAATCAGAATAGGAATTGTTAATTAACATTTTCCTGGAATCGGAATCATAAAAAAATTTAGGAATCGTTCCAACACTAGTTCTAATATACATTACACAGATAAGAGAAAAATAAAAGTATAACTAAACAGTCTGTTTCATATTGTAATATGAAATGTTCAAATTCATTTTGAGACAAATTCAGATGAAAAATACTTATGCTTAGGTGAGGTTTGAACTCACAACCTGTCTGTAAGTACAACACACTGGCAGATGAAGCTAGTAGAAGAATTAGTAAAAGGCAACATCATAAACCAGAACTGGTGACGGCTCTATCAATCGCTGGAAGCGATTAACCACTGATTGTGTAACACGTGTAATTACATGACTTTTTGACCACCCTGTATATATATATATATATATATATATATATATTTGTGTACAGAAAGTTGTTAGTTGAGACAGATCATTGGTACCGTCGGTTTCAAGCCCGATAATAAGGCCTGTTTAAGGTATCCTTATCAAGCTCTCTTCAGCCAATATTCGTCTCTTAAAATTTGGATTTTCCTTTTAATTGAGCACTCTGCTGGAATTCTTTTTCCAAAAAAAAACTAATCATATGAAATATATATATATATATATATATATATATTTCATATACATATATACATTCAAGATTTGTAATACATAAATACATTAAAAAAAAAAAAAAAAAAATTATAGCATCCAAGATTTGAGGATAGTCCTTATAAAAACCCTTCTGCAAGCCAAGAATGAGCATTTCAAGGTCAAAAAATGGATACACTTGTCCGAAAACACTGATATGTTATGATTAGGCACTCTTACAACACTGATTGGTTGAAATATTATCACGTATACAATTTGCTAGGCAGAAAGTGTTTTTCCAAAGGATTTCTTTTTAACATGTTTCCGATGCGAGTTTTTTCTATTTTTTACCATTTGTGGCCAAAAAGAGAGTACAAATGGCTATTTTAGGTGGCAAACGTTTTCAAACCCAGGTTTAAAATGACATTTCCAGTTTTTGTGATGTTTCTCAAGTACAATTTGGACTGATTGCCATCAGTAGCTTATAATGGGCTAAAAAGACAATGAACTAAAGTGAAAACTTAGTTACTGGTATTTTATGCTCAATACAGGAATATGTGGCAAGTGACAAAATGTTCCAGATTTTCTCATTTTTTCGATATAACTTGTGATATAATTTTTTTCAGGCTACAAGAAATTATCCAATTTGAAAGAAAATACTTGCCAAGAATTTTTGATACTTGTGATTTTTTCTGGATTTTCTGAAAAATTGTCAAAGATTTTTTTTCTGAAATCCTAAATTAAAAATCTGGTGCATATAAAAGTTGCCTATCCATATAAGGAATAACTTCTATAGGTCAGATTTTCAATTTTGGGACTTCAAAAAGTTATTTTTTAATTTATTTTTTTACATGGATGTTTTGCCAAAAAGTACCCAAAATTGAGTGCTCCCGTATCTTGGGCCCAAGTATAATTTTTTAAATTTTCAGATTTTGCATTAAATATCCAAATTTGAATTTCCTATTGAATTTTCACACAGAAACCTGTATAATATGTTGTATATAATGCCTGTTCAAAATCAGCAAATTTTGTTCCAAAGTGTGACCAAGATTTTGAAATGTCTCGTATCCAAGTCACTGTACCCGAAAGCTATGCTTAGTTGAATATTTTTGGGTATTATTATTGAATTCCTCACCCTTGAAAACATATTTTGATGAAATTTAGGACCAAGAGGATTATTTTTAGCCCTAAAATTGCAAATTTTCTAAAACATCCGGATTCCAAATAGGGTGTCGTGATGCATCAATTTCTGATTTCTGGACCAAAATCAACCCTCTGAAAAAAATGAGTTTCTTTATTCAAATATAGCTAAATATGCAGACTTCTTAGATTTTACCTAAATTTTATGAGGGGGGGGGGGATGATATGGGCTGGAATGTCCCAGTGCTTACTCAGGAGAGGAGTGGTTAAGATTGTGCAACCCTTGCTTCACAATTAAGCGCATGTCATCAGTCATCCCTTCTGGATGATCAGATGATCCTTGTTTTTTCTTGTGCTGGAGAAAGAAATCTATGATTTTGTGGATGATGGTAATGATGATGATGCTGTGTAGGAGGAGGAGGACGAGGAGTGTCCTTTTTTTTGTCTGTTTGTTTTTTAATGGTGTCAAGAAAAGATAATATCAAAGAGATGTTAAAAATTCAGACCATGTTTCATAAATAATGAAGACAGCTCAAAATATTCAAATGACTTTTTAGGTCAGTAAAAGATCTGGTGACATTATTGAAATTAATATGCATTGCATCATTCAAACAACTGAAAACAAATGGAGAAATAATACAAATCTCGGCTTTAATAATTAAAGCCGAGACTTGTATTAGCTGGATTCTGTGGACTACTGTTTTCATCTTGAATGTCATTTTCACACTGTAACCTCCGACCTTCTTCAGGTCTATCTTTTCAAACTCTGAAATCTTTTTGTTGAACTCAGGAATTTGCATGCGATAGCATGACTGGAAAGAAGTCCTAATTTGTAATTGTATTTTCGGTTGCCCCACTGAGAATTGAACCTTCACAAGGTCACTTTTACAATTGAATTTTTTTTTTTAAGTACTCTAACCACTATACAACTGCGAATTACTTAAGACAAGGCTGACAGAACGAGAGCATACTATCCCTGTGAATTAAAAAAAGGGTTCCGTTTGAAATTCAGTGCAGATTCCAGAGTTCGACAGAAAGATTCTCGAGTTCGACAAGATACACCTGAAGAAGGTTGGAGGTTACATCAGCAGACACGATGTGAAAATAACACTCACGATGAGAATAGTAGTTCAAAGAATCCAAATAATACAATTAACCAATCCTCATCTCAAAATTTCAGAAACATAAACCCAAGATGATTTGTTCAGCCATAAATTTCAAAGTGATTATGTGTATTTCATAATCATGTTGACACACTGGTTCTTGTTAGAGCAACTAAAGTTAAGCAACATTGAGCCTGGTCAGTACTAGATGGGTGACCATTTAAGAATATTAGACACTCCAGTAAGTGGGTAGTATAATACCTCAGGGAGATAAACATCCCTGCCTTGTATAGTTCTAGGTTGCCCTTGGGCAAAATATAGTAACTGTTACCCTCTCTCCGATATTCTAGAGATGTTACCATACAGGAGGTAGCAGGAGTTCCTTAGCCATTGTGAAAGGAAATCTAGGAAAGAAAGGCTCTGTTGAAAACCCAAACCAGATAAAGGGAACCTGTTGACATTGTATGGCAATCTTTTAAAACCCTGCTTCCAATTTGTCATGAATCAGAACGGAAATAGTAAGGCTCATAAAACTGTCTTGAGAATGTTCATGTCAGTTCGCAATCTGGTCTAACAGGAGATAGCAAAACATAACTTTTTAATTAATAACTAGCTGTAAGTAACCGGTGTTGCCCAGGAGATATTTTATTGTTAAATTCTTGTTTTGCTTTTTTTTTATTTCTATTTATATTTTTTAGTTTAAACTATAATACCCGTCACAAAACAGGTAAAATTAATTCATTGGACAGAACAATTTTGCACCACTTTTATGTCTTTATGAAAATTAAAATAAAGATAGAATGATTCAAAACCTTGTGTCTAGAATCCTTATGCCAATTTTTATCAAAATCTATTATATAACTTTGATGTCTAAAAGTTAAAGCTTAAGTTGAAAGAGTCTTAAGAAATTGAAATTCGAAAGAAACTTACTCAAATTGGTGTTTTAATAGATCAAATTTAAAGCAAATCTGAAATATTTGAATCTTCAAATAATTTGCTGCACCCATATTATGCCCCCTGGCCCCTTCCAATATACTTCAAAGAAACTGAAATGTGAAGAATATTTATTAATTGATGTCTAATACCTATTGTTTGAATTTCACAAAATTGGGTGTATTTTAATTTTCATAAAGAGCTTCTTACCCCCCTTTTACCCCTTTCCATAAACCTAAACTAAATATAGCCTACATTATCTACCTTTATGTTTAGCAATTATGTTCCAAAATTTATAATGATCGATTAATTTAAAAACAAATCCTAAACATACAAATATATAAACATACTAGCATGGGTGCCCGGCATTGCCTGGGTGTTTGGAGGTGTGTGTTGAAAAAAAAAAAAAAGTGGTAGTAGGAAGGTAGGCTCAAACCCATACCGCGAAGGAGAAAAAGAATGGAAAAAAAAATGTTACGTCTTTACTGTTACGATCACCGTCAAACCAGAAGTGACGTAGGTTTAAATTAAGGCTAGACAAGCGAAAAGAGAGGATGACTTTCGAAAATATCGGTGAAAAAAGCGACCCCTTCTTGTAGAAAAGTGCCCAGTTGAGGGTGAAAAAATTAATGTTTTTAGCCAATTTTTCGGTATTTGTTGTCTGAAGGATGGAGCTTAAAAACGATATTGATCTTGTGAAAATCCGTCGCCTATGTCAAAAGTTTTAGGCAGACATGCAAATATACATACATACATTTATATATTGGTAGCTCAAATTTTCGACCCAAACCGATTAAAAAGCTTGCCTTATCTAAAATTTCAAATGTTTAGACCAGAAATTGTCTGAGTAATATGGTAGAGACTGCAGAGGTCAATTTTTTAAACTTTGACCCCTATTATGACCCCTTAACATTTATTGTTTTGGGCTCAAATAAAGTTATTAAGTTAGATCCATGTCCAAGGAACTTATATCTAAAATTTCAATTGTTTAGACCCAAAATTGGTGGAAGAGTTTGGTAGAGTTCTCAACGGTCAAATCGTTGAACTTTGACCCCTTAACAGCCAAATTTCTGGCTGAAAATGGATTACAAAGACTTTCCCAAATCTCTATACCCTATATATCAAATTTCGAGTCTGTAGACTGAAAACTGACAGAATTATTGTGTAAGGAAATGTACATAGACAGACAGACACTTTCACAGATATATATATACACAAACCTAACTTCATATAAATAAATTTTGTCTTTAATAACTTAAATATTTAAAAAATAAAAGCATTTATTTTATTGAAAGTTTCAAGTTTAGCTTGTCATTGAACTTTCCAAAAAATGTATATATCTAAATAAAATGCTTTAATGTTATACTTATTTTTGTATTAAAACTTATTTTATAAAGTAAATGTTAATATGTTTGGGTTTCCTGATTCGACTACTTTTTTTTTTAATTTATTTCTATGAATTATCTCCCCTTTATCAGACATTTTTCTTTTTTTAAAATCACGATTTTTCTGAAACAAGAATTAAACTTGTAGCAAAAACCAAACAGCCGACCTAATGCACCCCCTTGTGTATATATATATATATATATATATATATATATATATATGATAGAGAGAGAGAGAGAGAGAGAGAGAGAGAGAGAGAGAGAGAGAGAGAGAGAGAGATAGAGACTTCGTCACTTTTCCAATTTTTTTTCAGCAAATTATTGTCGCTTGGACACTAATTTACCAGCTTATCAAAAAGAAAAAAAAATAATTTGAAGGAGTT
This sequence comes from Euprymna scolopes, assembly GCF_053919585.1. Lineage (NCBI taxonomy): Eukaryota > Metazoa > Mollusca > Cephalopoda > Sepiida > Sepiolidae > Euprymna > Euprymna scolopes. Next base: position 166,686,049 of record NC_136485.1, on the reverse strand, counting down.
TTGGCGCTTCTACAGAATTGGGACGAGATTTTTGGAAATCGTAAAACTGAATTTCACATGAAAACAATGGTATCTACGTATTCCTCATATTTTTAAGATGAAAAAATTACGAAAATTGATAAGGTAAAAAATTATTTATTAAAAAAATAAAAAATAGAATTTGATGAAAACGATCATAAAATACAGAAGAGTTAAATAGGAAGGTAATTTTCCGTTCGAATTAAACAAAGATGGCAGCAATTTTTCACCTGCCAACATGATTAAAGTTGTTTTTTTTTAAATAATTCAGTAATATTTAGGTAATTTCGACTGCATAATTTGGAAGCTACCATTGTAAATTATTAGAATTGACAAAAAAAATCAGTTGAAACTATTGTTTTTATTTGAAAACTACATTTATCGACTACAAAATCTTGTCCCAATAATGTAGAAGCACTAGATTTTTTATTGAGGGGCAGGGGTTCAGTTTCTAATACAATGTTCAAGTAAATCGATCCCTCATATTGGAATTAGTCGTTGAGGACATAAAACCGGGAGATTTGGGTAGGTTAATTTTCTCCAAAATTCTTTTGAATTTAATGAATAATTATTATTTTCTGGTTTAAAACTTGTAAGAAATGTGTGAAATTTTGAAAAAAAAAAAAAATAAAATAAGAGAAAAACACACACCAAACCTCTTACCTGTTTTTTTGTAATCATCGACTGATTCCAATATGGGAGATCAATTTACTAGAACATTGTATTAGAAAACTGAGCATCCCCTAAAACTCTTTATTGAAGTTTTTTGCATGAGGGGAGGGGGGTAATCTTGTAGATTAGTGTCTAATCAATAATAATTTGTTGAAAAAAATGAATAAAGACGAAAACAGAAAAAAAATATATAAAAAGGGGTGTGCATTGTACAGGTCAGCCAAAACAACATCTGAATTAATTTAAAATTACTATGAGCACAACTAGATAATCTTTGGTAAAAGAAAAAAATCATTTTGAAAAATAGTATTCTAATGTTAACTTTTTTTCTTTGTGAAGAGAGGTGGGTGCTAATCAGATAAAAAACAGTTTGCCAGTGTTTTGCAAAAATATTACCTCATCAACACTTGTCCAGGATCTGGTAATGATAAAAAGCTAGCTTGCAATCAGGTTCATGAATAAATGCCACTCATTTTTTCATAATAAAGTGGCAGGTAATTTATGCCAATTTTGATAACAATTACGAATTGGTTTGACAATGAACATGTGCTGGTTTCCCCAAGTAACAAGCTGAGCATGTGAGGGGGGGGGGCCTCCACAAGTGAAAAATTTACTTTTATCATGATTAATGTTTGTGCAAAATCTTTTTAAAATCCAAAGCGTGGTTATTGAGAAATGCGCAAACAGATAAACGATTTGGGGGCAATGTTATCCCTATAATGCCAACCAGAGTTATCCTGGAAAATCTGTTAAATTTACTTTTACTATAATTAATGTTTGCGCAAAATTCAAAATAAAAATCCAAGATGTGGCTATTGAGTAAAGGGACCAATAAAACTTGAATTGAAAAGGAAGGAGAAGAAGGGGGCGGTTTTTATAGCAGGGACTAACCAATCCTCCAACTACATCCGGGTACAAAGCAACTATGCTCATGCAAATAATAATGAAGGCCTACCATCAGGTAACTGTCTCCTTCAAAAACAACCTCCCCCTCCCCACAATATCGTTATTACATAATTTGCAATCGTTTTAATTGGATATCATAAACCAGCCTAGAATTTAGGGTAAATATTGTGAATTTTCTTTCAATTTCAACTTTTGATAACTCAATTATTTTTTCCGGTTATTTTGATAAAAATTGGACACAAACAAAAAATCTAATTTTTTCTCTTTATAAATATACAACTCTTGTGTCAATAATATTTTTTCAGGTTACCTCAATTTCGGTTACTTTTATTTTTTGGCAGATAATTTATCTTTTAATGTTTATGTTTTTTACCAACTTAATGCACACAATATTGTTTCTCTACATGTATAAAAACAAAGAACAAAGACCACTTGCCCACATTGTGTGCAAGAGGATAACTAATATTGTGGTTTTCATTTTTTTTTCAAAAAAATGTTAAAAATTCTTGCTGTATTATCAAATTGTGTTTCCACCTGTTTTTAAAAATCTAACAGCTTTTTCACTGATACTATTAAAAGAAAATTCTAGCTTGATCTCTGTGATATGAATCATATTACAAAGATTGAGTGTGTTAACTGTTGAAATTAATTTTATATGAACAAAGTTGCACTTCAATATCATTTTTGCACATTTTTCTAAAGGATAACAGGATTTTGCCTAATTTTTAAACTTCTTTTTTTTTTTCACAGATTTAAAGCCCAGATTTCCACTATAATGATTAAGTGTCAATTAAGTTGGCCTGGACCCAATGTTAAGTTCATTTATTTGCCTTCAAGATGGGGAACTGTGTCAATAATCTAGGAGTTTGGGATATGTTCTGATTATTAAATACGATGTTGTCAGAGCCGTGAAAAAACTTAATCATCAAACATACAATTTTGGTTGAACTTTATTTCAGTCTTTGTCAAAACTGCTGTTCAAAAATTACACATCTTTTCAATTACCTAAAGAAAATTTTTTTTGGTGACAAAAACCAATGAAAAATGAATGACAAGCAAAAGTCATTTACAGGTGTGTTAGGGATCACTTTTTCCCTAATGTTTGGAGTGTCAGATTATCTGGGACAGTTAATTATTGATTGATTTAGTCACATGGCAACCAGCTATAAAAGATGTGACTCAGAGTCAACATCTTTTTTTCCCAGTTATGAGCCGATTGTCAAGGAGGCCATACTATTGCTCTCTATTTCCCTTTGCAGTTAAATACTCAAAATGACAACGTTCATTTATTTACTGCAAGCTCGTTCTGTAACCAGACAATAATTCAACTCTGCATCAAGCAGATTAACTTTGCCAAGGTGCTTTATACAAGAAAGGATTATCAATTCGTGTGCAAGCAATGTAAAACAATGAGACGAATGGAAACTCAAATTTGGAGGAAGTATATCAGCATATTCAGCTTAATCACGTGGACGCATCAATTCAGCATTAAGATGGGACACCATTTGATCATACCCGGTACTCTACGTGTTCTGAAACCTTGAGAAGAATGGGGTCCGCCAGGCTATTCCTCGCCAAGATACACTACATGAAATAATACAGCATCCCCTCATGACTCCGGAGTGTTAAGGGACTCATCATCATCATCTTTCCCTCCCTACTCTTCCTAACCCCCTCTTTCTCCTCTTCCCAAACGAGTCCTCTCCAGCTGAACATGCATACAACTTACTCGATCAAAGATAAAATAATTTTAGCTTGTAATGACTATTGCCATATGTCTATATGTTGTGTATACAGCATAATCACGTTGATATACCAGTTCTTGTTAAATCACTGAAGTTAAGCAACGTTGAGCATGGTCAATACTAAAATTCATTGATTCTTATCTGCATGGTGAAGTTATTGGGACTACTGAGAAGTTTTATTACTTGGTGATAATATTGGAGCACAAGGAGGAGCAGGTGTTAATGTGATTCCATTACTAACGAGTAGAGTATTAACACAGTTGATTAAGGGAAGAGTCTATCAAGCATGTGTATTCAGTGTGATAATGTAGGGAAGTGAAATCTGGCCAGAGAAGGTTGAGGACATGCGTTGAATGGAGAGAAATGATACGAGAATGATACAATGGATGTGTAATGTGTCTTAAAAATAGGCTTAAATCTGATAACTTCAGAGGAAAATTAAGTCTGGACAGTGGAGAGAGACATGTGCAGAACTGGAGACTTTGATGGTATGGTCACATTGAAAGAATGAGAGTTCTTGAGTTGGTAGATGTTAGTGATGAGACAATTCCAATATTGTTTCTTGATTCCGATACAATTATCAATTCAGATTCTTTATAAATCTCTAAATATTTAATCATAGCTGTTATTTTTTTCCTGATTACCCTAAAAACATATGTAAAATGTGTATATATTTTCACAGACATAAAAATACACTTGTGGGGGATGATCTACAAATTTTAGTTTTACTGGTCATTTAAAATAAATATTCATTATATTATCATTAGTACCAACAGTGGAACGTATTGTTTTAAAGAAAATCAAATTTAAAAAAAGACAATTAAAAGAATCGTTTTGGCATCAAAAAATGAGCACAAATTTTCTGATTGCAATACCCCAATAAAATTTAGATTTTTCCGATTCTTGATTTTGATTAATTGTTGAAACATTAGTAGATGTAAAACAGTTAAGGTAACAGGTTTAGTTAACAAGGAAACATGGTAGGAAGTGATAAAAATAGACCTGATGGAAAGAGGGATAAATAAAGACCTGGCCAGAAATAAGTTAGATTGGAAGTAAATTTTTTAAAGCTGTCCAACACATGCCAGCATGTAAAACGGGCATTAAAACGAAATAGGATGATGATTGTCTCTACACATCTTGGTAAGTTTGTATTTCACAGACCTATGTATTCATAATGTATTTTTATCATGTACTTTTCCCTCTTAATTTGTGGTAATCAAAACAATTCTTTAAAATCTCAAGTTTCTGAAACCGTACCAATAGTCGGGGACCATTTTACTAAACTCAAAATCTATCAAAGATTTACTTATAAACTTTACATCATTTGATTTTGGTCAATGTTACTATTGATGGCATAAAAGCTTTTAAAGGAAGCCTAGTTTGGAAATTATTGCCAATTTGTTTGGATTTACCTACTCATGAGTAATGTATTTTTGTTTGTTGTACGAAATTTACACAAGGTGGGTTGAACAGACTTCCTCCAAAGGAGGATATTAAATTCACAAGTGATCTCCAGTCACTTGTAAACATATTTGCAAATAAAAACATTTTAATATTTAATATAAAATAAAAGTTTGAATTATTTGTATTATTTAAACTACTGTTCTCATCATGAGTGTTTTTCATAATGTTTCGAATGATGTAATCTTCTTCAGGTGTATCATGTTGAACTCGTGGAATCTTTTTCTGTCAAACTCGGGAATCTGCACAAAATTTTGAATAAAGCACATTTTATTCACGAGTGTAGAATGTTCTCATTCCATCAGCCATGATCAGGAGTAATTACAATGGTATTACTAGTATTGCCTGCACTGAAGATTGAACCTTCAAACTCCAGAAGTGTTTCACTATCTTAAATTGGCAGCCATGTTTAATTGCAAAAGAATTTCCGACGCGTAGCTTTTCTATACAAGTCCTGGAGATGAAGAATTTTCAGTGGCTCACTGTTCTGTACAGGTTCTGGACTTTATTATTTTGCAAGCAAAGAGCTAAATATCCTTCTCGTATCGACACGGAAAAAATTATGTGCTGGAATGCTAAAAGATTTAATTTTTATGGAGCAATTCTGGTTTCTGATTGGTTGATAACAGAACGTTAATTAATTTTATTTGTCAGTTCCTATCGGGAGCATTTATAAATAGGATCTTTCAACTCCTAGGGACGATAACCTCCATTATTTATGTATCAAAATATTACAACAACTTACAACTGAATTTCACCTGTTACACCATGGATCTTCGCAAAAAGATTCCCCCGAGTTCGATAAGATACACCTGAAAAATGTTGAAGGTTCGATCAAATATTCCCTCTAGAAGACTTCTCACACCTCAGAGTATCCTGTACCTCTACAAAGCCACCATCCGCCTATGCATGAAGTATTGTCGCCATATTTGGGCTGGTGATCTCTCCTTTTTGAATAGGGTCCAAGAAAGAGTGTTTAATTCAATAGGCCCCACTTTGTCAACTAAGCTCCAACCTGTCTCATTGCTGCAATGTTGCATCCCTGTGCCTGTTTTACAAGTAACTGAGCTTGTGCCCCCTGGACGTACATATCCTCAATAAATCTGCTTAACAAAAAAATATCATCCCTTAACTGTTGAGGTCCTTAAATGCCAGAAAGCTTTCTACTCTAATAGATCTTCCACAGTTGCGGAGTCGAACAGTAAAAGTCAGACTCCGACTCATAGAATTCCTAGGATGCCGACTTCGACTCCTTTGATATCTTTGACTCGGATTCTCAACTCCTTGACTACTATGTGGAAATCTATCTGCAGATCCATATACTAGCCTCTCATACCTATTCAGCCAACATTTTATAATTACTTTTCATGTATATCATTTATTTATATTTAACATTCACTTGTATGATAAATATACTCACATATACACTAAATCAGCTTTATAGATTAAGCTAAGATAACAAAGGGATAAAAAATTTACAATGAAATTTTGTTATGCTATCAGTTTAAAAGTTTTTGAAATATGAAAAGGTTTCCAAATATAAATATATTCCGGAAAGGTAATTTACGTACGCGAATATTCCGGAAAGGTAATTTACGTACGCGAATATTCCGGAAAGGTAATTTACGTACGCGAATATTCCGGAAAGGTAATTTACGTACGCGAATATTCCGGAAAGGTAATTTACGTACGCGAATATTCCGGAAAGGTAATTTACGTACGCGAATATTCCGGAAAGGTAATTTACGTACGCGAATATTCCGGAAAGGTAATTTACGTACGCGAATATTCCGGAAAGGTAATTTACGTACGCGAATATTCCGGAAAGGTAATTTACGTACGCGAATATTCCGGAAAGGTAATTTACGTACGCGAATATTCCGGAAAGGTAATTTACGTACGCGAATATTCCGGAAAGGTAATTTACGTACGCGAATATTCCGGAAAGGTAATTTACGTACGCGAATATTCCAGAAAGGTAATTTACGTACGCGAATATTCCGGAAAGGTAATTTACGTACGCGAATATTCCGGAAAGGTAATTTACGTACGCGAATATTCCGGAAAGGTAATTTACGTACGCGAATATTCCGGAAAGGTAATTTACGTACGCGAATATTCCGGAAAGGTAATTTACGTACGTGAATATTCCGGAAAGGTAATTTACGTACGTGAATATTCCGGAAATGTAATTCACGTATATAAATGATAAAATTGCTTCGGAGATGGGTATATTTGCTGATGACACCACTCTCTATAACAAGCACGAGAGGAAAACAAATGAATACATATCTAAGGAAATGTCAGAAACGGAGGATTACCTCCAATTTGTAGTGGAATGGGGACAAAAATGGATGGTCACATTCAATGCTGCCAAGACTAAGCTTGTTTCCTTCAATAACTACAAGACACCTTCACGACCACCAATAGCAATGGGCAAGAACACATTACCTGAAAGTACTTCCTTTAAACTTCTCAGCCTAACGTTTACAGGAAACATGAACTGAAATAGATAGATTGAGAGCATTGCCACGGCTGCTGTTAGAAGGTGGGCTCTCTCTACTGTGCTAGAAAGCTACTTATGCCTGAAAGTATCCTGTGCCTCTATAAGGCCACCACCATTCGCCCACATATGGAGTACTGTTGTCACATTTGGACTGGTGCATCTGCAACTTGTCTCTCGCTCCTTGACAGGGTTCAAAAGAGAGTCACCAACCTGATAGGTCCTGTACTGTCATCTAAGCTTCAGCCTCTGTCCCATTAACGAAATGTTGCATCCCTCTGCCTGTTCTACAAGTACTTTTATGGTGAATTCTCTGACGAACTACAAGCACTTGTACCTCCTCAACGTGAATACCCCCGACAAACCTGACAAGCAGCTAAATCCCACCCCTTCACAGAGGTTCCTAGGTGTAAGAAAGCTTTCTACTACAATAGTTTCCTCCCCAGAACTGCAAGACTTTTAAACTCCCTTCCGAGATTCTGCTTTCCCAACTGTACTGACATGCAGAAGTTCAAATGTAATGTGAACAGACATCTTGCTACTTCTCTTCCTTCATAATACTCCTGCAACTTATGTCCCCGATAGTAGCCCTCTACTTCAAAGTGGCACTGTGCCTTGTTTGGGGTGAAAAAAAAAAAAAAAAAAAAAATTTTGAAAATGTAATTTACGTATATAAATATTTGGAAAAGGTTTTTTTAGTATAAAATATTTCGAAAATGTTTTTCAGTATAAAATATTTCGAAAATGTGTTCCAGTATGAAAATATTTCGAAAATGTGTTCCAGTATGAAAATATTTCGAAAATGTGTTCCAGTATGAAAATATTTCGAAAATGTAATTTACGTATATAAATATTTCATAAACAAAAATTACGTATCCAAATATTTCGTAAACGTAAATCAAGCATCAAAATAGTTTGAATATATAAGTATACAAATATTTCGAAAATGTTATTCAAGTATACAAATATTTCGAAAATGTTATTCAAGTATACAAATATTTCGAAAATGTTATTCAAGTATACAAATATTTCGAAAATGTTATTCAAGTATACAAATATTTCGAAAATGTTATTCAAGTATACAAATATTTCGAAAATGTTATTCAAGTATACAAATATTTCGAAAATGTTATTCAAGTATACAAATATTTCGAAAATGTTATTCAAGTATACAAATATTTAAGAACTTTTATTTATATATGAAAAAATTTCAAAAATGTTTTGAAGTATAATCATATTTCAAAAATGTTTTGAAATATAAAATTATTTCGAATATGTGATTTAAGTAGAAAATATTTCAAAAATACAAGTATATAATTATTTCAAAAATGTAATTTACATATATAAATATTTCGAAAATGTTTTTTTAAGTATAAAAATATTTTGAAAATTTTATTTATAAATGTAATTTACGTATAAAAATCTTTCAAAAATGTAATTTACCAATAAAAATATTTCGAAAATGTAATTTAAGTATAAAAAGTATTTGGAAAATGTAATTTAAGCATCAAAATATCTCGATTTCAGTATATTTAAGTATATTAGTATTGACACTTCTTCAGAATAAAAACTAATATCGAAAACCACAAAATTTAATTCCAATTAAAAAGCAAAGTTAGGTTTCATATTATTATGAGTGACGTTCCTAAAGTAATGCCTCCTATTTTTATTCCGCCAGAATGGATCAGAGGGGATTGCAAATCAAATTGCATTGTTATGATGACTGAATTTATGCATTCATTACCTGAAAGTTTCATCACTCATACAGATATTGACAGTGTGAGAATTAAGAATGCAACAGCTGTCATGGACATGCATCAGAAGCAGAGATACATCATTGAATCCCTCCATGCAGAAAAAAATTGAACCGATCAACATTCATTGGCGCCTACTAAATGTTTACGAAGCCGATGCAGCTAATGTCACCACAGTTAGAAGATGGGTTCATTGATATCAGAAAGCCAACAGAGATGCGAGTGACAAAGCACGCTCCGGAATTTTACGACCGAGTCAACATTCATCTCTGGCGAAAGTGCATTGAGAATGCGGTGACTATGTAAAAAAATAAGTTCTGCAGCACAATAGGTCGCTCATCTTAATGGTACCACTCCCATCTTCAGTAATGTCGTTAAATAGGGTTTACGGGTTATATGAGAACAATAAGGCAATAAAAATGTTCCTTATTTTTATTTATTTATTTATTTTTTTTTTTACTCCCCTTCACTCCAAACAAGTCATATTGCCGTAACGACATAAGGAGCTACTAATTGGGACCATGTTTAAGAAAGATTAAGATGTTGGTTTACGTTGCCTTTGAACTTCTGCATATCAGTACAGTTTGGGAACAGGTAGCAGGAAGGGAATTCCAAAGTCTAGCCATTCTAGAGAAGAACCTATTAGAGTGGAGAGCTTTCTGGCATTTGGGAACCTTAATAGTTAAGGGGTGTGATTTTGTTGCTAAGTGGGTTTGTCGGGGATATGTAAGTCAAAGGGGCACAAGTGCAACGAGTTCATCAGAGCATATTCCATTAAAATACTTGTAAAACAGGCATAGGGATGCAACATTGTGACAATGGGACAGGGGTTGGATCCTACTTGACAAAGTGGGATATATTAGATTAGAGATCCTTTTTTAGACCCTATCCAAGAGGGAGAGACTAGTGGTAGATGCACAAGCCCAGATGTAGCAACAATACTCTATGCATGAGCAAATGGTGGCCTTGTAGAAGTACAGGATACTCTCAGGTGTAAGTAGTTTTCTAGCACAATAGAGGGAGCCCACCTTTCTTACAGCAACCTTCGCAATGTCCTCAAGGTATTTGTTCCAGTTCATATTTCCTGTGAATGTTAAGTCGAGGAGTTTGACGGAAGAATTCTCACGTAAGAAGGTATTAGTCATGGCTATCAGTGGTTAGAGAGGCTTCTTGTAATTGTTAAAGGAGAGCAGTTTAGTCTTACTAGCATTAAATGGTACCTTAAACATTATTACATGAGTAGGCATTTTGTATAAAAAGTCAATTTATTTTACCCATCGGAACTCGAGAAATGCATGATTAAATATAAGTAAACTAAGCAAGAAAAATCAACATGGCCTCCAGTTACCATTTTGCAGACTAAAAAGCAGCCTTGACCTTGCGATCAAAAATGAAGATCGACTCAAACAGAATGAATCGACAGGACTATGATGAATCTGTTTAGTTCATATTTTTATGAATTTATGCTGCGAGAGCGAGTGGCGCAAATAAATTCGGTGAAATCTTTTGCTGCATCACATGCATTTTATGACATTTTAAACAACTTGTACTTTTATTTATTATCCTTTATATAATATTTTGAAATTCCCCTCTGCACCAAATTGCCATAGGTTTTCATTAACAGATGCTACATACAAATTTATTATGTCCAAACCTTCAACCCCCGTCTCCTGTAACTTTACTACACCATTTTATACACATTTATTCATTATAATTAAATCCTATATTTCATCCTAGGAGAAGTATCATCACCATCGTCACATCTACAGAGGAAGAAGTTCCTATTTTTCTCTCTGACTATCAAGTCCTACCACAACTACCACTATACATCGTGTACTATTCTTCATTTTTCTATAATGTTCTTAACTGCTTATGACATACATAGACTAAACATAACTTTCCCTTCTCCCTATACATAATTACTAATGCCTGCCGGGCCATCGTCCGGCCATTCCTATTGGTTGAGCTCGGCAAATTCCATTATTCTTAGAATCCCATTCTTGCCTACATTAATGAATGATTTATCATATTGAAATATGGCTACACTATACGTACCTTCCATAACATTATTACTATACCAGTTCTTGGTTAACAAATATTTTAATGAAAAAAAAAATTGTTACATATATCTACTATATACATATCGCATTATACATTTCATTTTCTTTTTTCTTTCCTTTTTTTTCTTTTCTTTTTTTTCCCTCAATAGTGCGATGCTAGGTTTCTTTTCCTTTGTCTCGCTGAAGATAATGTTGAAAACACGGTTTTCTTCTTTTGGGTTCAAAAACAAACTACATTGCAGTAACAAACATGAAATGCACATGTGCGTATGTGTATATATACATACATATATATACACACACACACATCACATGCTCGAGCGCGCACACACGTGTGCACGCGCTTGCAGACTCAAGCACACACACACACACAAATTAACACAAACACAATTTTTTATTGCAAGATTGAGTTTCTTATAAAACCATTTCTTGATTAGATTTAAAAACCGTGTTTTCCACATTCTCTTTTAAACAAAGAAATCGTTATGTTTTTAATTTATTATTTGGTACGTTAAATTGAGTTCACTGTACATTGCTGCACTACCCTACCAAAACAGGTGGCCATAAAGTAGATGCACAGTGTACGTAAAATTTTTACAGGAAAGTGATATTTCCTTGTATATTAGAAACTGTTAAGTCCAAAGTAGCTGAGCAGCGGTTTGGTTCCCACCAGTTTTGGCAAATAGCAAACAGAATCCTGAACAGAAACGTGTGCTCCATCCCAACTATTATCAATGGACCTGAGGTAATCTCGTCAGCATCAGACAAAGCCAAACTCTTTGTCAAGAACTTTGCAGCTAATTCTACCCTTTGCGACCAAGGCCGCCAACCCCCAATATTTCCTCCTGTATCAGAAAACACGCTATGTGATATACGTATATCTGTACGTGATGTTGCCAAGCTAATCAAAAACCTTGATTCCAGTAAAGCAACTGGCCCTGACGGTATTCTAATTATAGTACTCAAAAAACTTCAACCTGAACTAGCGCCCATACTTACAAAACTGTTTAAACGTTGTCTTAAGGAGAATAGTTTCCCACCTCCCTGGAAAATTTCATCAATATGCCCTGTATTTAAGAATTCAGGTGATCGCTCATCCCCCTCTCAGTACAGGCCAATAAGTCTCCTGTGCGTCATGAGTAAGTTGCTAGAATCTGTGTTAAATACAGAAGTAATCAACCATCTCAACAAAAATAACCTTCTTAGTGACACTCAATATGGTTTCCGTTCTGCTAGATCTACAGCAGATGTGCTTACAGTTATATCGCATAGGATTAGCAAATCTCTCAACGGTGGCAATCTTTCTAGGGCAATTGCTCTTGACATATCTAAAGCCTTTGATAGGGTATGGCATAAAGGTTTACTTCACAAGATCTCTAGTTATGGTATAGCTAGAAATGTCTTCTCAATTATTAAATCATTTCTTTCTGATAGGTTCATAAGAGTAGTAGTTGAGGGGCAAAAATCAGAAGCTCACAGTATTAATGCCAGTGTCCCTCAGGGGTCCATCCTGGGCCCAACTCTTTTCCTGATCTACATTAATGATCTTCCAAATCACATCCTTACATCATTTGTAGACATTTATGCTGATGACACTACCATTTATGGTAGCACATCTAAGACAGTAAACAACCAAGTTCTCTCCAATTCTCTCTCCTCTGATCTTGAGCACGTAGTACAATGGGGAAAGGAGTGGCTGGTTACTTTTAATGCATCTAAAACCAAGCTTCTCTCTTTACACCATCAACACTCTGATCCCCATTTGGCATCAATTGAAATGAATGGCTCTCGTCTTCAGGAGGCTTCAAGTTTTGACAAGCTTCTGGGCTTGACCATTACTCCTGATCTTAAATGGAACACGTACATCAAATCTGTTGCCAAGGCCGCTGGAAAAATGGTGGGATCTTTCTATTGATCCGGTAAATATCTCACTGCTGATTCTATTCTCTATCTATATAAGAGCCAGGTACGTCCAAGGATGGAATACTGTTGCCACATCTGGGCAGGAGCTGCTAGAAAGGACTTGTCCTGCCTTGATAGAGTTCAAAATAGACTTCGTAGCCTCGTAGGAGATGTCCTTTTCTCCTCCTTGCAACCTCTATCTCACAGAAGAGATGTTGCGAGTTTGTCTCTGATGTATCGTTATTTTCATGGAAAGTGTTCGACTGGGCTTCAGTCTATGGTCCCCCCTCACCAAACTTTCACAAGAAACACTCGTCTAGCTGTAAACACTATCAATAATTCCCCACACTCTTTATCTGTGCCTAAACCTAAACGTAGATTCCATGAACAAAGCTTCTTTCTTAGAACTGCACGCCTGTGGAATTGTTTTCCGTTTTCCTGCTTTCCGGCTGACTACAATATGGTTGTGTTCAAGTCTAACGTAAATAAGTTCTTGATGAGCCGTTCCATATAAGTTATCAAATTTACCAAATTTTCATTACTAATGATTACTATATTGTCCAATTTCTACTGTACACTCTTTAACCCTTATCCTTGAGTGGCCTCTTGGCCTTGATAATGTGGTGATGCCTATGTAAAAAAAAAAAACAAAAAAAAAAAACTATGAATTGCCAGTAAACGTTATTTTCGTTTTCAGCATTTTTCTTGATGGTGGAAATGCCCACTCCCCCACCCCCCGACTAAAAAATATAAACCGTCTTCATAAATAAAATAAAATAAAAAATGAGGGTACCAATATTTATTTTTAGGATCGGACACTATCAGTTGAAAATCTTACACACGTGTGTTGTGATGGGGGGGGGGTAAAAAGTTAACCTATTCGGTCAACTACACTTACACACCTGTGCACGTGCTTATATATGTGTGTGTGTGTGTGTGTGTGTGTGTATAGATGTTATTTATTTGTTTTTGCTGTATGTTTGAATGAATTCAATTATTTATAAAAAAGTGAATTTTTACCTAAATGTGAGTTGGGAATAATTTTCTTTTTGACCATTGGGTAATTATATTTTAAAAACAATATATATAATTTTGTTTTATATATAAAAAAAAAAAAAAAAAAAAAAAAAAAAAAACAGTGTTTTCGACAGTCTATTTATAATCAAAAATAAAAAAGTTTTGTTTTTTATAATTTTTCTATTTTTTACAAGCAGTCCAGCCCGGCTTTGCTCGGGCCCTATATAGTGTTCATAACTTTATGTGCATATGTATATATATATATATATTAAAAATTTTAACTCATGTCCAAGTAACCTCTAAAACATCTAAAATTTCAAGTGTCTGGACTCAAAATTGGCAGAGGAGTTTGGTAGAATTTACAAAGGTCAACCCTTTCAACTTTGACCTTTTGGCAGCCAAATTTTCGCCCAAAAACTGATTAAAAAGCTTGTTGCATGTCTCAATACTCTTTATGTAAAATTTCAAATGTTTAGACCAAAAATTAGCTGAATAGTTTGCTAGAGACCACAAAGGTAAAATCTTTGGAACTTTGACCCCTTGGCAGCCAAATTTTCGGCCAAAAACTGATTAAAATTGCCCTATGTCTGAATACACTTTATGAAAATTTCAAATGCTTAGACCAAAAATTGGCTGAGAGATCAAATTCTTTTTAACTTTGACTCCAATTTTGATCCCTTAACATTTGTTTTGGGATTAAATCAAGTTAAAAAGTTTGATCCATGTGCAAGGAACCTATATCTAAAATTTCAAGTGTTTAGACTAACAATTAGCAGAGGAGTTTGGTAAAGTTTTCAAAGGTCAAATCATTGAACTTTGACCCCTTGATAGCCAAATTTCTGACCGAAAATCTCAATACTCCTTATGCCAAATCTTGAGTCTGTAGACTGAAAATTGACAGAGTAATTTGGTAGGGAATTGTACACACACACATGGAGTTAGGGAATTGTACACACAAACACGGAGGAGTTTGGTAGAGTTCTCAAAGGTCAAATCATTTTTTTTTTTTACATGGAGTTCAACACTTATCAAGGCCCAATGGCCACTCAGGGATAAGGGTTATTGTGTGTACAGTAATCAAAGGGATAGTGTAGCAATAGTATTGGATAATTGGTAAGGTGTCATTACTTGGGGGGGGGGTCATCAGGAATTTGTTTGTGTTGGACTTGAAGACATCCAGGTTGAAGTCGGGAGGGAAACAGGCAAGCGGAACAGAGTTCCACAGGCGTGCAGTTCTAAGAAAGAAGCTTTGTTCATGGTATCTACGTTTTGATTTAGGCACAGATAGGGAGTGGGGAAAATTATTGACGGTGGTTTCAGCTAGTCGAGTGTTTTTTGAGAAAGATTGGCGAGGGGGGACCAGAGAATGGAGCTCTGACGAGCACCTGCCATGGAAATAACAATAGAACAATGACAGGCTCGCTACGTTTCTTCTGTGGGAGAGAGGTTGCAGGGTAGAGAAAAGGGCATCCCCCACCAAGCCACGAAGTCTATTTTGTACTCCGTCAAGGCAGGATAGGCTGTTTTTTGCAGCCCCCGCCCAGATGTGGCAGCAGTACTCCATCTTTGTACGTACTTGGCTCTTATATAGATAGAGAATTGCATCATTAGTGAGATATCTTCTGGAGCGGTAGAAGGATCCCACCATTTTCTCAGCGACCTTGGCCACAGACTTGATGTATGTGTTCCATTTAAAATCAGGTGTAAAGGTCAAGCCCAGGAGCTTATCAAATCCTGGGGCCTCCCTTAGACGAGAGCCATTCATTTCAATTGATGCCAGATGGGGATCAGAACGTTTATGATGTAGAGATAGGAGCTTGGTCTTAGATGCATTAAAGGTAACCAGCCACCTCTTTCCCCACTGTACCACGCGCTCAAGATCAGAGGAGAGAGAATCAGAGAGAATATCATCATTTACGCCCTTTGATGTGTTGCCATAGATGGTCGTGTCATCAGCATAGATGTCAACGAAAGATTTTAGTATGTGTTTTGGGAGATCATTGATGTAGATCAGGAAGAGAGTTGGGCCCAGTATGGACCCCTGAGGGACTCCAGCATTAATACTGTGGGCCTCTGATTTCTGCCCATCAACAACTACTCTTATGAACCTATCAGAAAGAAATGATTTAATGATAGAGAAAACATTTCCAGTTATACCGTAGTTGGAAATCTTGTGTAGTAGGCCTTTATGCCAAACCTTATTGAAGGCCTTTGATATGTCGAGAGCAATTGCCCTAGAAATGAAGCCTTTGTCGAGAGATTCGCTAATCCTATGAGATATAACCGTTAGCACATCTGCTGTAGATCTAGCAGAGCGGAAACCATATTGCGTGTCGCTAAGAAGGTTATTTCTGCTGAGGTGGTTGACTACTTCTCTATTTATTGTGGATTCCAGCAACTTACTCATGACACACAGGAGACTTATTGGTCTGTATTGAGAGGGGGATGACTTATTACCTGAATTCTTAAATACAGGGCATACTGATGAGGTTTTCCAGGGTGTTGGAAAGCACTTCTCCTTAAGGCAACGCTTAAACAGTTTGGAAAGTATGGGGGCAAGTTCTGATTGTAATTTTTTTAACACTATAATTGGAATACCATCGGGACCAGTTGCTTTACTGGAGTCAAGGTTCTTGATTAGCTTGGCAACCTCACGCACAGATATTTGTATGTTGCATAGCGTGTTGTCTGTTATAGGACGGAATATGGGGAGTTGGTGGCCATCGTCACACAGGGTAGAATTTGCCGCAAAGTTTTTGGCAAATAGTTTGGCCTTGTGTCGAGATGACCTCTGGTCCATTGATAATGGTTGGGATAGAGCGCACGTTTCTGTTCAAGATCCTATTTGCTATTTGCCAGAACTAGTGGGAACCAAGTCGCTGCTCAGCTACTTTGGACTTAACAGATTGCGCATATAGTTCTCTTGCATTTTTTATTACTCTTTTACAGTGGTTACTGGTGGTTCTGAAAGCAGCTTTAGTTTCAGTGCATCTATTACGTTGGTAGCTATGGAAAAAGTGATTTCTGTGTGCGATGGCAGCAGCACATTCGGGGGAGAACCATGGCTGGCTGTTAGGTTTTTGTTAGAATTTTTTGGATGGTATGAATTGGCCTATGCCTACAAGTAACCATTCGGTCAGATCTGATACTATAGAGGACACATCCTTTTTAAACATGGAATGGAGAGGGAGATCAGATATGAATCTACGGAAGCTATCCTAGTCCGCCATAGAGTATCGGTATACAGTATGGTGGTGAGGTACGTCTGTAGATTTATTATATTTCATTTTTATCTTAACTGATACGACGCAGTGGTCGGAGGATCCCAGAGGAGATAGAACGGAACATGAGCATAGCTCAGGGGGAAGTGGATAGAAAAAGGTCTAGGAGGCTTGCGAACTGACCGGTACTATCAGGAAAAAGTGATTTCTGTGTGCGATGGCAGCAGCACATTCGGGGGGAGAACCATGGCTGGCTGTTAGGTTTTTGAAGCTATCCCAGTCCGCCATAGAGTATCGGTATACAGTACGGTGGTGAGGTACGTCTGTAGATTTATTATATTTCATTTTTATCTTAACTGATATGACGCAGTGGTCGGAGGATCCCAGAGGTACGTCTGTAGATTTATTATATTTCATTTTTATCTTAACTGATACGACGCAGTGGTCAGAGGATCCCAGAGGAGATAGAACGGAAAATGAGCATAGCTCAGGGGAAGTGGATAGAAAAAGGTCTAGGAGGCTTGCGAACTGACCGGTACTATCGGGCACACGGGTGGGCTCGCGGACAATCTGAGTGAGGTCATAGGCAATGGCAAAATCATGACAGAACCTCCCCTCTTCATCAGTCTTATTTGAGTGTGGTCAGCCATTCCACATTATGGACATTGAAGTCACCGCAAATGTGGATGTTAGCCAAGGGATGAGCAGACAGGATGTGGTCAATTTTTTCTGATATACTCTTAAAGACAGTAACTCCACTGTTGTGGGGGCGATAGAGGGCAAATATAAATGCGGTGGTGTAAGCAAGTGCAACCCGGAAGCCCATATAAGGTAGATTAGGGTCTTCTCTGGAGATATCCCTGCCACATGGGAAGCCATCTTTAATGTAGGCACATGTTCCATGCCCGTGGTGATCTTGGGGGTCAGATTTAGATGTTAGGTTAGAGTATCCTTTAATTATGAACTCATCTAGGGAGGTAGTCGGCCCTATTCCAGTTTCGCTTAGAAAGAATATGTCAGGTTTCGTCTCCTGTAATTGGGTTTCAACCTCTGGAAGGTTAGAACGTAGACCCCTGATGTTGGAGGAGATATGGTAGTAGGGGTCTACGTAGGAGGATGGGGTTCTAGGTTTATTCGTGTTTTCTTTTTTGAGATATTTCATGTTGAGGATTTTGTGGTTTGTGGAACAGGTCAGCATACTTGGTTAGAGCAGAACAGAGAGAGAAAGTAAGAAAGGAAAGACAGGAAATTTTTTTCCCAAATCTCAATACCCTTTATATCAAATTTCGAGTCTGTAGACTGAAAATTGACAGAGTTATTGCGTAGGGAAATGTACATAGACAGACAGATACACACACACTTCCACAGATATATAGATAGATTGTATCTAACAGGTGTACAATTTATCGTCCCCCTTAAAAAAAAAAAAAAACTATTCTTATTTTGAATAGATTTCAGGTGAATCTGTAGGAAGGCCTTACGTAAATCGCCTAAAAGAACATAATTGTTTCTTCTGAAGGCTAGTAATAGGCCCAATAGTCGAGCTGTTAAATTGACACCAGAGTAAGCGGCGTCATTGCCTGAAGTAAACCGTAAACCCCCACCCACCCAACGTTTTAACGAACAGTTGAAGACACGGCGGATCTTCGTTGTTACTCCAACAGGTCTGTGGGGGATTTAGATGTAATTCTCGTATGTTCCGGGTGAAACCGAGGAGGATTCAATTATTCCGCAGTCTTCATATTCTCTGAAAACTTGCAGGTAGTCATTATACAAACCTTTTAAGGATTCTGCCACCGTATGCATTATTTGTAGAGAGGGCACATAATTAGATTCTACTTTAGAAAGATTCTATGAGTCCCACGGGGGCAGATCAATATAATAATTTCAGTCCCTGATTGGTACTTGTACAGTTTAATCAAGACATTAAAAAATGAAAATATCGAAAAAAGGTTATATTGCACATATCCGTTTTGAACTGAAGATCTCTAAAAAAAATTCACTTAATTTGATCGAGTAGGTTTTTTTTTGTTTTTTTTACAGCAGAAAAAATACGTTTTTATGACAGCGCGTTGAAGGTAGACATCTTTGAATTTTTAAAATTTTTGTTTGGATTTTTAGAACACGCCACCGGGAGATAACTCAATTTAAAGCGCCGACACTCCCTCCTCGTCTTTAATACTAGATTTTCTTCCTAATATTCGAACCTTTTTGCTCGGTATCATAACAAACTGTTTTTCGCCGTATATAAAAAAATACTTGATGAAATTAAGTTAATTTTATTTTTTGGAGAACTTCATTCCATAACGGATACGTACAATATAAACTTTGTTCTATATTTTCATTTTTTAATGTCTTTATTAAACTGTACAAGTACACCCTGATTGATAGATTCTTCAAATTCATTTATCTTCTCTTCATCACAGGAAAACAACTTCACTTTTGGAACGGTATTTATACAGTGTATAAAACGTATTTTCACAATCCATTAATCCGCCATTATTTGGGGGGGGGACAAGACAGACTTAAGTTACCTTCCCTGTTTATCAAGAGACCTATCCCGTTTATTATTTAATTTGCTTTGAAAACTATTTTCATTCATTATTTTTTACTCTATCATTGTTCATAATTTTTGTATATGTTACTAATTTCGACATGACAATTAAGTAGATAAAATTGATTTTAATTGAAATTAAATATTTCGATTTTCGTTCTTATTCCGAAGAAGCGCGAAAATATTTCACAAGTTTCTGTTAGGTAAATAATATAGTTAGCCTATATTAGCGTTATTTTCATGGCAAGTGCTCGACTGAACTCCAATCTATAGTACCTCTTTGGCAAACTTTCACAAAAAAACAAAAAAAACACCTATACACAAAAGGACAACAACTATATACGATTTCTCACTATCTGTGCCTACATTTAAATACAGATTCCATGAACAAAGCTTCTTTCCCAGTACTGCTGAGTGCTGAGCAGTCCGACTGCTCATCTGTAGAACAGTGTTCTACAGATGAGCAGTCGGACTGCTGGCCAGTGTTCTACTAGAACACTGGCCAGCTTCTCGGTTGAATACAGGTAGTCTTCAAATCCAATGTAAACAAGTTCTTGTTAAGCCGTCCCCATAAATAATCAAATTCTACCCAATTTACACCAAGAACGATTAGTAAACTGTGCCACCTTACATTCATTAACCATTATCCTTGAGTGGACTTCGGGTCTTGATAAGTGGTGACTCCCAAGTAATTATATATATATTTTATTTATTTTGTAAAATAAAATTTTAGTGGACATTCGGAATACAGATTTCGTCGTTTTCACAAAATTACTTTTCTTTTTAAGTGTCTTTATGAGAGGAATTTAAATTTGTTCACCTTATAAAACAAAATTCGACACAAGGTCAGATTTGAGCGAGTCGCTTACTCGCTTACCCTTGGTTCACGCCCGAATGACAATTAAAAAGTGTCGGCTTATTTAAAAGAGAAAGTTGATATTTTGATTCAATTTATCTCAAGAAAAGAATTTTAAAAATAAATGAATAATGGAAC
Organism: Euprymna scolopes; assembly: GCF_053919585.1. Lineage (NCBI taxonomy): Eukaryota > Metazoa > Mollusca > Cephalopoda > Sepiida > Sepiolidae > Euprymna > Euprymna scolopes. Next base: position 166,665,239 of record NC_136485.1, on the reverse strand, counting down.
GATCAGAAAGCGAATGTTAAGAGTTATAAGAAGCAATGGATTGCAATGCAGATTGGATAAATAAAATAGGGTACTTCTATTGTTTACGGATCGTGCTATTTTTTAATTTTTATTTTTTAGATATGATTTGCATGTTAAATGTAACGTTTTGTCTATTAAATTGTTGGTACTTATGCATCTATGTTACTGCGCTGAAATAATAACGTTTTTATTGAGAAATCCATTCTTAACATGTAGAGGGTGTTTTGTAACTATTTTGTACTTTCACTTAATTTGATAAACAAAAATATCGAAAATATTTTTTTTAAATTGTTAAGTTGAAAGTACAGAATAATTAACAAAGCCCTCCCTCTGTCCTTCCCATGTGAAAATAGATTTTTAAACATTTATTTCAGCACGGCCCGTATTCTCCATAAATGCCAATATTCGATTCTCATTTAGAATTTGACTAAATAGAAAAAAAAAAAAAAATACAGACTAATCTTTGTCACAAAACGAACATGTCATATTCCAAAAATCACGTAAATTGAATGGCTTCCGAGTCTTGATGGCCGGTGGGTGATTATATGATGTTAAAAAAAAAAAAAAAAGGAAAAAAAAAAAAGTCCTCGTTATGATTCTATTGTCAATCGTGATGATGGTCACTTTACTACGCTTTATCTTCCTTTTGAGAAAAGGTTAGTTTATATTGTTAATCGCCCGATGCGCGATAACGGGGAATGCTGACAGGGTTGCTCGGGCATTTTTGGAGGCCAGGGTGTGCTTCGTTTATCACAGCGCACTAATTTGTTAAAATAACACCTAACTTGTCCATAACCTCCTGATTAGACGATAAATAAACACAAAAAAAAGTTTACGTTAAAATGGAAAATATAGAAAAATTCTTAACTCATGAAAAATGGCTTCTTTTCAGTAATTTTATGGCTATTTTGGTACATGTACATTACGATCGAACCGTGCTATTTTTCTTTTTTAGATAAAATTTTCAAGTTAAATTTTTACGGTATCTTATTTATTAAATTGTTAGATGAAAGTACAAAATAGTTTTAAAAGACCCTCTCCCCATGTTAAGAATAGGTTTCACCTGAAATGCATTGGTTTAAAACATCACTAATCTACACAAGCATCTAGGTTTCTAAATAACGTTTATTTTAGTACGGTCCGTATTCTGCATAAGTATGGGTATTTTATTATTAATGAAAGAAATCAAAGAAATAATCACTATCACTAAACAACATGTTTTACCTACACGTTTATAAGTTGAAAATCATAATAATAATAATAATGGTTGTATACATATCAAAATAAATACACATCGTAAATCTAGTTAGTAAAATAATCCAGTAAAAACTAAAATAATAACAATAATAAAGTAGAAATATATAATTATATAACTAGTGATTGGCGTTATATATTTTGTTAATTTCGAGATTTTTTCCCCCAAATTTTCTCAGCTTTTTTTTCTAAAGGTTCTTTAAAAAAGTAAATAACTTACACTCGGTCTTAACGAGTATCGAAGAGCCATCGAAGGTAATAAAATCGCAAATTTGGAAGTCGACATCATTTTAAAGAAATTCCAAGTTGATCTTTTTCGTGCTACCGAAGTAAAAGCATGGAGGTAGAAATGGGTGCGGCCATGATATGTGGGGCAAGAAAACAACAACAAAAACCTGATCTTTGCCTCACTTCCTGTCAGACTCGCAGTCAGTTTCGTATTCAATTTTATCAGATTTTTTTTTTTTTTTTTTTCACTTGAACCACTTAAAATTTTTACAAAGAAATTTACAATTTAATTACTAATTTTTTTGTACTTCTCTCGCCAGTCTATTTTATTTAAAAAAAATACGATATCATAAAGTTGCTGACTATTGTTAAAACCTTGTGCTATGAAAAAAGCGCCCTTTTTAGATCCCAGTAAGTAAGAAAGCAAAACTAGATAAGTTTGAAAATGATATTAGGAAAAGGCTAGAATCGAACCCAGTAGGCAAGTGTTCAAAGATAATAGATATTGAAATCCTAGGAATGCAGAACGATTAGCATTCTTCTTATAAATAACTAAATATTATTTATGTCAGAGATAGATATTTAATTTATGAATGCAGTTGATTGTGCATTCTTTTAGAAATAACTGGATATTAAATATGTCAGTTAAAAGAATGAACGATACGAGTTTTAGAAATAATTAATAAAATAGGTTAAAAACGATACAATTAAATTTAGGAATTTCTTTTGTTCATCAGAGGTGTGTAGATATATGCGGAAAGGGCATGGGTAAACTGAAACGAGATAAAGTCTGTGGGGATTAATAAGAATTGACTGCAGACTGGAAGATGCGGGACTTCCGGTGGAAAAAGGAAGTTTGGTTTTTGGCACGTTTTTTCTGGGGTTGAGAAGAAGAAGAAAAGGGAGGACGGTTGATTTTCCACGCGGCCGGAGGAGCCCCGAAAAGTTTATGAAAGTCAAAAACGACGTACTGGCCCCACGTTATGGCCCGAACGCCTTGAATGACTAAACACTGCTTCGTTTACGAAAACCAGAAAAGGAAGACACCGAAGTAAATTCAAACCAACTTTGTTCCCACCTAAACCGATAAGTATAACCCAATGAACATTCTTTCTGTTGATTTTCTCACACACATTTCATGAACATTCTCTTCTGCCACAAAACGAACCTTCTCTATATACCTCCCAAATAGTAAATAAAGTTGCCTTTTTTTATTCACCCTTAAAATATGTTTTTATTATTTATTTCTATGAAGTCAGAGAGTTAGACACAAACCTGATAAACCTCTATAGACTATAAGTCACATTGGTTGACCACACCTCTGACGTCATAAAGAAAAGAGATTCTCAATTTATTGAGACAGGGTTCGAAGTTAGAGTCAATCACAGTCACAGTCACGAACGGAGAGTTAGCAGACAAGAGTCGGAAAGCGATTTAGTGAGAGTTGATGCCCTTTTGGAGGTGAAAGGGGGAAGGAGGGAAAAGGAGACCATGTTGTCGTAAAAGCTTGAATCCCTGACAATCATCAATTATCCAGCTGGTATGAATAAAGAATCATCTAATATTTGTAAACTGTTGTCTTCGTCTGTTGTCATTCCACCCAAAAGGAAAACGAAAATGTGTTTTGTCTATCATCATCTTGTAAACGAACTTTGTATAACTCCTTCAAGTATAATATGTCTCCTCTGCCATCATCAATAATGATTCTCCCCCTCTGATGTAAAAGAACTGTATTACACATTCCTTCAATAATGAATTCACATCTATGTGTTATAAATATGAATAGTGTGTGTAATCTATATAAATATTATTATCATCCTTGTTCTGAGTCCCGTTATACACTGCGTGTCAAATTATTAACGAGATAAAAAATTTTTACCAGTTTCAGAAACTTACTGGTAGTTTTGTATCAAAAGCTTCAGAAACATTGGCAATGCTGAGCTGCGTCTACTGTGAAATTTTTGTACTGTTCTGTGCAATGTAAACAACTTGCCATCATAATTGCTGAATCCAAGGTATTTGAAGTGTGTCAAATTATTAACAAGGCAGTTTGTTTCGTCAAAAAAATGGGCCGTAAAGGTGGTTTGAGTAGTTCTGAAAAGAGTACTATTACAGAACAGCTAGCAAAAGGTAAAACTACCCTCGAAATATTGAAAATGATAGCAAGGTACCATCAAACTGTGAAGAACTTTGTCAAAGACTCTACAAAGGTACATAAGAGAGCTGATAAAGGTAAATCTAGAGTTGTTTCACGCCGTTCTCTACTCCAAATTAAAGGTGATGTAGTTAAGAACCCTTGGCAGACAAGTTAAGAAGTCTTTGACCAAGCCGGATTGAATAATGTCTCAAAAAGTACTCGATGTTGCCTTCTGAAAGAAGTGGCAAAGTCTGTTAAGCTTGTGACAAAGCAACCATTAAAGGAACATCACATACAAAACCGATTGAAATGGACAGAGGACAACATGAAAATGGATTTTTCTAAAGTCTTGTTCACGGATGAAGTGTGTGTCACTCTTGATGGCCCAGATAGCTGGAGCAAAGGATGGGTCCTAGATGAACGACATTGTTATCAGTGTTTAAGGCGCCAACAAGGTGGTGGTGGGATAATGATTTGGGCAGGGATTATCGGAGGTACTTTAGTTGGCCCATGGAGAATCCCAGAAGGCATAAAAATGACTTCAAATGCTTACATGGCTTTTCTGCAGGAGCACTTTGAACTATGGCTGAAGAAGCAAAGGTTCAGAAAAACCATTATGCAAATACTCTTTGCTTTTGTTATTATCCTGCATAAATGCAGGATAATGCACCCTCGCATGCAGCAAACAAAAGCAAAAATTATTTGCAACAACTGGGGTTCTCTGGGCTACGGAAGATGGAGTGGCCTGCAAATTCACCAGATTTGAACCCAATTGAGAACCTTTGGAGTATCATGAAGCAACGCCTCTATGTAAGTGGACGCCAATTTAAGAGCAAAGATGAGGTGTGGGATGATCTCCAAGACGTATCGCGAGGGATAACTGTTGACGAAATCACAAATTTGACAAATTTTGTGGATCAACGTCTTTTACAAGTCATTCATAAAGAAGGATCGCATATCCCCTACTAATTATGTCAACATAGAAATTGCTATGTAGTTATTGTGTTCTAAGCATTTTTCGTAGTTCATTTAATGTTTGAAAATTATTTCAATAAACAAGTTATTAGTATATTGTATTTCTTTCTCAACCTCGTTAATAACTTGACACACTTATATCAACAGATATTCCTATCTTCTGCCATAGTTTCGCTAATACTGCTTTAAATACTTTTATTTTCTGACTGGAGTCGCTGAATAGTATTGTAAGCACTTTCTGAAAGTTTCAGGGATTTTTATTCACTCGTTCCTTAAATATTTAAAAAATGTAAACTCGTTAATAATTTGATACGCACTGTATGTTGTCCCAATTTGTACGGGACTATTCAACATGTCCGAAAAATATGTAGCCGGTACATAACAATTGTAGTATCTGTTCTGATGCAACTTAATCTATTTTATCCTCATTCAGTGCATCTGAAGTCCTTCTGGACTGAGGCAATTTATATTTTTATTTCAACCCAGTGTGCCCCTTTTTGGGGAGCTGATTTTTCTCCCAACATCAAAAGTCGACTTTATGCCTAACTTTGCCTTCATGAGAAGGTAAGTAAATCGAAACAGCTTACGTGTTATAATCACCTGTAAATAGGAGATTACTTTAGATTAAATTAAGCAACATTTTTTTATGCCACTCACAATCAAACATATATTGTTGTTTTCGTTTGCTCTGACTATTTTAAAAATGAAAAAACCTTTCTTGTGATTAAACTATTGGCCGATTTTACAATATTTTTTTCTTTCCATTTTTTTATTTGTACTCACTAGCAATTCTAACACAGGCCATCGTCAGAAATTACTCACTGATAACAATTCCCTGGATTCTGAGTGATAGCAAATTTCTCCAAATTTCCAGTACTCTCTACCTTTTTCAATAACCTTTGCTATAAAAGCTGTACATTTCCGCTTGTCAAGTAGACGAATAGTAAGATTCTTAATTTAATAAAAAGATTACTTGATAAAATCTATTGTCCTATTTTCATTACAAACGCCTTTTGCTAAAACAGAAAAAAAAAGCAGAGTCAGAGTTATATATTTTTGTTTGTTTGTTCCTTTGCGACGGTACTGCATGGCGTGGGGATCTCAGAGAAGTTTGAACACGGCTTGGGTTTGAGCGTAACGGCTTACTAAAACTTTAGCTTGCTAAAACTATTTTTTAAGATTTTTTATTTAATTTATTTTTCAGCTGTCTTTATGACATACAAAATAAATGATTACTTGTCACTTAACTGTGTGTGTGAGTGGGAAGGGGCTTGATTCCTAAAAAAAATTGTAGAACACTATAATTACTACTAAGATTGGGGGGGGGGGGGGCTTGTATATCGAACTTAGGATTAGTGGTTAGTGATAGGAATAGTCATTTATTTCAAATTTCAGGAAATAAACCTTTTCCGTAGTTAAGTGAGAAAGCAGCTATTTGTTGTTTTTTCTCTTGTGTGTAAAGACCTCTGTGAACAAAATAATATTTTAAAATAAAAGCTTAAGCTTTTTGTACAACATGGACATCTGTTTAAGGAAACCCTGAATTAACATTCCCACAGAGGAATCATAACTAAAGGCTCCATTGCGTATAGATAGCAAATTCAGTCACTGTTTTTGCAAGGGACTTACCGTGAACCAAAGAACTTTCATTTACTGATACATCTTGAATAAAATTTGAGTTTTAAAGGTATGGGTTTGTTTGTGGAGTTCCATTTGCTTTCTACAGGGAGGAAATTGGGTGTGTAGGGAAGAAATCTCTTACATTAATTGCATTTTTTTCTTCTTATTTTAACGATATTCTTTGGAGTAATAAAAAAATAGTAAAAAACAAAATTAAAAATTAAAAACAAAAAACAGGGAGAGATTCGATTCTTCTTCGTTACTTTTTGTTTTATTTTTTTTAATTCGGTGCAGCTTAGATAAGTAGGTCCCGCAGACGAGCCTCTTTCTGACATTCGGAAAATTTAGCTTAGCAACTGGTGAAACTACCGAAAAGTAACCTTTTTGAATGAAGATGGATACAAACAATATTTTTGAAAATTAATTTCTCGTTTTAAAACTCAGTATTTTCTTTAATTTTCTATTTTTGAGCGATTATCGAGACTCCTAAGACGTGATCCTCTTGTGTCGAACATTTTTTTGTTCAAAAGTACCACTCGACATTACTTGTTTTTTGTTGTTGTTGTTTTTTTTTTAACTAAATAAACTCTTTAAAACAATTGAAACACCAAAAACTTAGAAAGCTAGTGTAATGTTTTGAAGGGTTTAATATAAGAACAGAACAAAAAGAGAAATATGAAATACGACAGGATTTATTGACTCCTCTTTCAGCCCCCGCGTGGGCCTTGATTACATTACATTTCTTTGTCTCCCATTCCAAAAGAGTTCAATTAAGAGGAAAGAGGGTTAACAGTCCAAGGGAGATAATTCCGATTATTCCACATCCCCCTTTCAAGTCCCAAATTCATAGTGAAAGTTTCTCTGGTGGTTGAATTTTTCTACCACTCTTTGTATATTTTACTTTGGGACTTTCTGAGTTAAAGGATTGGATATCCTCATGTACAGTTGACTGCACATCTGTTTGGTTAGTTTGTCCCATTAAATTATTGTAGCTGCACTCAGGAATGTCTCTGGATGCATTTGGTAAGACAGATAATTCTGTCGGTGCAGCTATTTGAGGAAAATCGATGTGCTCATTTCTTTTTCGAAGATGGTTTCTGTTTCTACGAAACAATCCTGAGTCCGTTTCAACCAGGACTGATCTTGGAGTAACAGTATCTACCACTTTGGTTGGGCTCGTTTTGGGTGTTTTCACCCAAACTGTCTGTCCTTGGGTAACAGGGGTTTGTTCTCTAGTTCTATGACGTTTATCAAAATACAACTTTTGTTTCATTTTGACCCGAGCGTCTGCTTCTTTGAATTTTTTGACACTTTGTTGATAATTTTCATTTTGGTGAGGAAGTGCTGGAATGCGAGTCCTGAGTTTCCTATTCATCAACAATTCTGCAGGGCTTTGGCCATGCTGTAGTGGAGTAGTACGGTAATTAAGTAAAGCAATGTAAGGATCCTTTGACTTTTTAAAAAGATTTTTGACTGTCTGAACAGCACGTTCTGCTTCGCCATTGCCTTGAGGATAGTGTGGACTGCTGGTAAGGTGAATAAAACCATGGATTTTTGAAAACTCCAGGAAATCTTTAGATATAAATTGAGGGCCATTGTCACTTATTATCATTTCAGGTATACCGTACTTAGCAAATATTGATTTGCAGTGGTTTACGATACAACTTGCATTGGTATTTTCAAGATGTGATATTTCTATCCATCTTGAATAATAGTCTATAACTATGAGGTATTTGTGGCCATTCAATTCAAATAAATCCATTGCAACTTTTTGCCAAGGGTAGTCTGGCAACTTGGTTGGTTGTAGGGGTTCTGGCGGATATCTTCTTTCTTTTTCACAAATACTACATTTTTCTATTTTCTCCCCTATTTGCTTTGAAAGTCCTGGCTACCAAACATTACTCCGTGCCAACGCTCTACATTTCACTATACCTTGGTGTCCCTCATGAAGACGATCCAAGATGTCTTTTTGAAGATCCGCAGGGATGATTAGTCGGTTCTGATACAGTAAAAGTCCTTGGCAGACTGTAAGGTCCTGCCTTATAAACCAGTAGGGTCTTAGCTGAGGGTCTCGTGTAGCGGTTTCAGGCCAATGGTCCATTTTATAATAGTTCATGACTTGACTGCAGATTTTGTCAGAGTGTTGTTTCACCCTTATTTCTTCCAATCTCCTGTCGGTAACAGAGATGTTTTGTATAATTGAACGGATGAACATGTCTGTCTCTGTCTCCTGCTCAAATTCATGTTTGGTTGGTAGGCTGTTTGGAGCTCTAGATAGAGTGTTTGCTGTAATGAGATTTTTCCCAGCGGTATGTATGATTTCATAGGTGAATCTCATTAAGCGCATACGGAAACGTTGTATTCTTGGGGTTAGTTCATCAAGCCGTTTTGTTTTTAATAATGCCAATAATGGCTTGTGATCCGTTTCAATTATGAACTTATGCAGCCCAATCAAAAAGTCGGCAAATTTTTCGCAACACCAAGTGACTGCAAGGGCTTCTTTCTCAACCTGAGCATATCTCTGTTCCGTTTCAGTAAGTGCTCTCGATGCATAAAATACAGGTCTCCAGTCATTCCCTTGTTTCTGGAGCAGTACTCCTCCCAAGCCATAGGAAGATGCATCAGCCGAAATTTTTGTTGGCTTATCAGCACTATAATGGAGCAGTACCGGTGCAGAACTCAGATTTTTCTTTAGTGTTTTAAATGCAGTTTCCTGAGGCTCATCCCAAATCCATGCATTGTCTTTCCTCAGGAGATCTCTGAGTGGTTTTGTGGTCTCTGCTAAATTTTCAGCAAATTTACCAACATGATTTGCCATCCCTAGCAGTCGTCGCAGTTCAGACACGTTTTGTGGTCTGGTCATGTTCATGATTGCGTTAATCTTCTCTGGGTCTATTTGGATACCTTCTTCGGAAATGAGTTGCCCAATAAATTTAATTTTGCTAACAGAGAATACACATTTATCATTTAATGTTATTCCTGCTGCCTCCATTCTCTCTAGCACTATTTTTAAACGCCGGTCATGTTCCTGTTGGCTTCTCCCACTGACAAGAACATCATCTATGTCACAGATGACTCCTGGTATTCCTGACAAAATGTGTGTCATTTTGCGGTGAAAAATTTCAGGGCCTGAACTTATTCCAAATGGTAGGCGCTTATAGCAATATCTTCCAAATGGCGTAATAAAAGTGGTAAGCTTCTGAGAATCTTCATGCAACATAATTTGATGGAATCCGCTGTTGCAGTCCAGTTTACTAAATATCTTGGCTCCATCAAGTTGAGCTAATAACTGGTCCGAAGAAGGCAGTGGGAAATGTTCACGCTTCACACTTTCATTAAGTTTAGTGAAGTCAACACAAAGTCTGATTTTACCATCCTTCTTTGGAACTGCTACAATAGGAGCACACCAATCAGTAGGCATTTCGATTGGGCGGATGATATCTTCACTTTCTAATCTTTTCAGCTCATCCTGGACCTTTTGTTTCATAGGAATGGCTAGTCGTCTGGGAGTTGTAATTGAAAAAGGTTGAGCATTCTTATCCAAATGTATTTTATAAACATGCTTCAGTTTTCCTAGTCCCGTAAATACTTTTGAAAAATTTTTTTTGTATTGGTGATCTCTGCCTTCTATAGAGTTGATCTTGCTCAACAAGTTCAAAGGTTTAATTGCTGGTCCACCCAACAATGGTTCAATCAAGTCCTTAACGATGTACAACTCTTGCAGTGAATTTTTTTCTCTATAACAAAGTGTAGCATCTACTTTTCCAATCACCTTTATCTTGTTCTGACCTGGTCCATATAGTCTTTTATCCGTCTGCTTTATTATAGGAGAATTTTTCCTAAAGAACCGGTCCGGCACTACAGTAACATCAGCGCCTGTGTCCAATCTGAAGTTGACTATTCTGCTGTTCTTCGCGGTGGTGACCTTTATATTGGCTTCCCAGTCAATTTTTCCTTCCTCTTCACCGTTTTAAATGTTTCCCAATGAGATCGACCCTAGGAAGTCATTTTCTTCTTTTGCAACTCCCCTTACCGATTTTGTTCTACATTCCGATGCATAATGTCCTAGTTTTTTACATTTATTGCATGTTGCATGCATCGCTGGGCAGTCATCTCTGTCATGTGAAGTAAAATATCCACATCGTATGCACTTTCTTTTAGTCATTTTATTATTATACTGAAAATTATTTTTTCTAAATACACGGTTTATTTGTGTATCTGGTTCTGCTGAGGATATAGCTTGTGACTGTTGCTTTGAGGTTTCATGCCTCTGCTGTTCTACCCATTTGCAGGCATTTATCTAGAGTTAAGGTTTTATCGGCTTAAAATTTTTCCCTTAACATATCATCCTTCACCCCAACAACAACTTGATCCCTAATTAATCTGTTCGTTAATTGTCCAAAATTGCAACTTTTTGCAAGCTGGCGTAGAGCCGCTATATAGGTTTCTATATTTTCTTCCGGTTCCTGCTTTCGAAGGTGAAATTTGTATGACTCGTACGCTTCATGCGTTTCTCCAACAAAGAAGTCCTCAAATTTTTGCAAGACTTTTTGAAGATTATTTCGATCCTCCTCCGAATTAAAATGTAACCCTTCAAAAATATCGAAACATTCCTCACCGATTATAGAAAGGAAAACAGAAGTCTGATATACTGAATCAACCTCGTTTGACAATCGACTGACCACAGAATAATTCAAAAAATTTCGTTTAAATTTCCTCCAATTGTTTGCAACATTTCCTGACAGAGACATTTTTGCCGGGGGCGGTATATTGGCGTTGAAATTTCTTTGAGCCATAATTTTATTTCTTTCTTTTTTTTTTTTTTGTAAAAATAAAACAAACTTACTAGTTTTCTGACGAAACTCTTTTTTTTTTTTTTTTGGTAATTTACTTCGGTTGTCCGGGTTTGTTTGCTGTTTTGATGTCTTTCTTTTTTCCTTTTATATATAAAATTCTTCTTTTTTTTTTTTCGATCTCACTTCTGACTCCATGTAATGTTTTGAAGGGTTTAATATAAGAACAGAACAAAAAGAGAAATATGAAATACGACAGGATTTATTGACTCCTCTTGCAGCCCCCGCGTGGGCCTTGATTACATTACATTTCTTTGTCTCCCATTCCAAAAGAGTTCAATTAAGAGGAAAGAGGGTTAACAGTCCAAGGGAGATAATTCCGATTATTCCACAGCTAGGTAGAAAACGAAAACTTAGAAAAATAAATTAAATTTTTTTAAGACAACAGTAAACAAGTAAAAATATTTTTTTTTAAATATTATAGGATGTGTATTCTCTTTTAAAGACAATATCTTCTTCAAGAACGGTCATAAAATGTGTTTTCAATCGATATTTATTCAATAAGGGACCAGTTTTCCTACCTAGCAAAAGGGGAGTTTTCCGGGATCGAGTTTTCCTGGATCGAGTTTTCCGGGTACGAGTTTTCCGGGGACGAGTTTTCCTAAACTCTGCTTCATTACAGCTAAGAACACTGACAAAGTAATAGAAAGATAAATGACGCAAACATTTTAGGGTTAACGAGTTCAATATAGACAATTTTAATAAAATATAATCAAATAAAATGTTCATTTTTTTCGGCGAGGGTTTTCGGGTTTCTATTTTTTTCTAGTTTTTAGCCTTTTTTTCTGAAAAATTTAGCTTCAAACCACTGCAAAATGTCCAACAATGAAAGAATAACTGGCCAAAAACCCGCCATCCAACGCTAGACTCTGCGTTCGCGTTCCTTTCAAACATCTATGAAATTTTCATTTTTTTTAATAATTTTTTTTATATCATTATTATTAGGAAGGTTGCGTAGTAAATTCTGGTATGATGTTTTAGAAAGTAAATCTTCGAAATTTGTACTTTTTCTTTCTTTCAATGTTTGTAAAGTTTAGACACTTCGAATCACGACCTGAAGACTCTAAGAGAAGGAAAGGGAGGCGGCGCGAAAGGTAAGAAGAAGAAGAAGAAGAAGAAGAAGAAGAAGGAAGAGGAGGAGGAATGTCATTCGTCCTTTTCATCTTTCAAGCTTTCAAGCCGCGACATTCGCGCGTCTAGTCCACAAATGGAGTTTTCTTCACCTCAACAGTTTGAAAATGTTTCCTCTTTTTCTGAATTGAAAATTTTGGCGTTAAAAAATTTTTTTTTTCATTCGATTCAGTCATTTTTTTTTTTAATTTACAAAGCGTAAGTAAAATTTCTTTCTTTTAAATTTTCGTTCAGTTAACTTTTAGCGATTCTCACCGGAGCAAAATATAGTATCTGTTCGGTAAAAATATTACATTAAGGCCCGTCTCGCGTACGTATATGATAATGACATTTTCGGTTTGTATTACTGTACACATAGATTCGAAAAAGTTGTTAAAAAACAAATATATAACAAATAAATGTTATCAAAGGCAAGATAAGTTACTTTTCTACCAAACTGGATATATTTTTCGTGTTTTTATTCAATGTAACATGCTTATTCAGCTGGAAAAGCATAGTGTTTACCGATGTATTGGAAAATTCAAAATGGCGCCCGACACTCTCTTTAACACGGTAAGTTCAGGAAAAGATGCTATAAATAATAAACTAGACAAAATACTGTTAGAAATTCGCTCATTATATGTTACCGTGACATAAGTCGACATATATTCGGTGTTTTTTTAAAAATACTATTAAAAAAAACACCGAATATATGTCGACTTATGTCACGGTAACATATAATGAGCGAATTTCTAACAGTATTTTGTCTAGTTTATTATTTATAGCATCTTTTCCTGAACTTACCGTGTTAAAGAGAGTGTCGGGCGCCATTTTGAATTTTCCAATACATTGGTAAACACTATGCTTTTCCAGCTGAATAAGCATGTTACATTGAATAAAAACACGAAAAATATATCTAGTTAGGTAGAAAAGTAACTTATCTTGCCTTTGATAACATTTATTTGTTATATATTTGTTTTTTGACAACTTTTTCGAATCTATGTGTACAGTAATACAAACCTACTTTCCCGTTCTCATTAATTAAATCGAAACATTTCCAATTAAACAATTACGGATATTTTATTTACTTTTAAAGCAACATTGGACTTTTATAGAATAAGAATTTCGAGGGTGGAGTAATTAATATTTACCTTCATTTTGTATTTTTATAGTGAATTTAAGATGTTCCTTACAAAATTGAAATCATGGACTTTTTATGCTTGTGGGAGGGGATTTTTTTTTTTTTTTTTATAAATACATTTGTGCCAAGGAACATTAGTTTACATTTTTTAAGTGTACTGGAGAGTGTTAAGAAATATTTGAAAGTGTTTAAATAATTGTTGATAAATTTGTAAATGAGTTCCCTAATCTAAATCCTACTCCTTAAAAATAATTTTTTTAAATTTTTTTATAGGGGATTACTAGTTGAAAAAAGCTATTTAGAGTTGGGAATTGGTTTTGTATATATAAATATGAATTTAGGAAAACTCGTCCCGGGAAAACTCGCCCCGGAAAACTCGTCCCCTTTCGCTAGGTAGGAAAACTGGTCCCTTATTGAATAAATATCGATTGAAAACACATTTTATGATCGTTCTTGAAGGAGATATTGTTTTTATAAAATAGACTATAGCCCCCATAATATCTTTTGAAAATATTTTTACTTGTTTAATTTTTTTTTTTTTTTAATAAAATCGATTTTCTAAGTGTCCGTTTTCTACCTAACTAGCTAAGTTCTTAGTGGTTTCACTTTTTTTAAAGCGTTTATTATGTTCATAAACGAGACCGCATATTTTTTTATATTAATATAAAAAGAATTTACTGTTGTTTATAAAAGAGTAAAATCGATGTTTCTACCTCGCCGACTATGTTGTTTAATTTATTTGAAATCGTTTATTCGGTAAAGAAAAAAAAAACACAGAAAACAAATAAACATGTCGAGTGTTACGTGAGAACGAGAAATAATGTCCGGTATATCACATCTTAGGGGTATTGATAATTGCTAAAATATAGAGAATTAAAGATATTACTGTGGGAGATTTGGTTTTAAAAAGAAAATAATAAAGTTTAATATTTTTTAAAATATAATTTAGAGAGGGGGGGGGTAAAAACTATATCTCCTTCCGAAAAACAACCAACAAAAAATGAAATTAAAAATATTCTTGATAAACGATAGCGGAGTTTTCAATAAAATTGATTAATAAATTTATTTAGTGATTACTTTTTCTCTTAATGATTGATTTTAGAATTTTGAAGTAAAAATTAAAAATTAGTTAACGAGGGGGCACATGGGCCTGGCATCTCTCGCGCCAAAAAAAATATTTCGCTTTTAATTTATTAGTTAATTTTTGCAAAATTTGACAGGACGACAATAAATGGTGATGATTGATAAAATTATAATTTTAAATAACGCATGAGTGCATTTGGTATGAGAGAAACCAAAAACATAAAAAAAAACTATCATAATTAAAAAAAACAAAAACAAAAAAGTAACGAAAAATCGAATCGCTCCCTGTTTAATTTTTTTATTTTGTTTTTTATTATTGTTTGGGTTTGTATTACTGTACACATAGATTCGAAAAAGTTGTCAAAAAAACAAATATATAACAAATAAATGTTATCAAAGGCAAGATAAGTTACTTTTCTACCAAACTGGATATATTTTTCGTGTTTTTATTCAATGTAACATGTTTATTCAGCTCGAAAAACATACTGTGTTTACCGATGTAATACATCGGCGATGTATTGGAAAATTCAAAATGGCGCCCGACTTTCTCTTTAACACGGTAAGTTTGGGAAAAGGTGCTATAAATAATAAACTAGACAAAATACTATAAAAAAAAAACACCGAATATATGTCAACCTATGTCACGGTAACATATATTGAGCAAGTTTCTAACAGTATTTTGTCTAGTTTTATATTTATAGCGCCTTTTCCCAAACTTGCCGTGTTAAAGAGAGTCGGGTGCCATCTTAAATTTTCCAATACATCGGTATGTTTTTCGTGCTGAATAAACATGTTACATTAAATAAAAACACCGAAAACATATCCAGTTAGGTAGAAAAGTAACTTATCTTGCCTTTTATAACATTTATTTGTTATATATTTGTTTTTTGACAACTTTTTCGAATCTATGTGTACAGTAATACAACCCCTCCCCCCCCAATTCAGACCAATTGTCCATCCAAATAGCAATTTAACCCAATTTCTTTTAGCTAAATGAGATAAATTGTGTATTTTTTGAGGAAGAGGGATTGTAAAAAAAACTTCGTAAGCTCTACCACAAACCCTAAGTCTGTGTAGCAACGAATTTAGGAAAACTCGTCCCGGGAAAACTCGTCTCCGGAAAACTCGTCCCCTTTCGCTAGGTAGGAAAACTGGTCCCGTATTGAATAAATATCGATTGAAAACACATTTTATGATCGTTCTTGAAGGAGATATTGCTTTTTAAAATAGACTATAGCCCCCCCCCCCCGATAATGTTTTTAAAAAATATTTTTATTTGTTTAATGTTTTTTTTTGTTTTTTTTTCTACCTAACTGGCTAAGTTCTTAGTGGTTTCACTTATTTTAAAGCGTTTATTATGTTCATACAAAGTTAATTAAAAAATTTTTTGGTTCTTATTTTAACGATGTTTTTTGGAGTCATAAAAACAATAATAAAAAAAACAAAACAAAAAAATTAAAAACTGGGAGCGTTACTTTTTTGTTTTGGTTTTTTAATTATGATAGTTTTTTGTTGTTATGTTTTCGTTTTCTCTCATACCAAATGCAATGCACTCATGCGTTATTTAAAATTATAATTCTATCAATTATCAATATTTTTTGTCGTCCTGTCAAATTTTGCAAAAATTAACTAATAAATCAAAAGCGAAATATTTTTTGGCGTTAACTCATTTTTTAATTTTTTTAATTTTTACTTCAGAATTCTAAAATCAATCATTCAGAGAAAAAGTAATCACTAAATAAATTTATTAATCAATTTTATTGAAAACTCCGCTATCGTTTATCAAGAATCTTTTTAATTTCATTTTTTGTTGGTTGTTTTTCCGAGGGAGATATAACCTCCCCTCTCTAAATTATATTTCAAAAAATATTAAAATTTTGGTTTGTATTACTGTACACATAGATTCGAAAAATAATAAACTAGACAAAATACTGTTAGAAATTCGCTCAATATATATTACCGTGACATAGGTTGACATATATTCGGTGTTTTTTTTAATAGTATTTTGTCTAGTTTATTATTTATAACACCTATTCCCGAACTTACTGCGTTTAAGAGAGAGTCGGCCGCTATTTTGAATTGTCCAATACATCGGTAAACACTGTATGTTTTTCGAGCTGAATAAACATGTTACATTGAATAAAAACACGAAAAATATATCCAGTTTGGTAGGAAAATAACTTATCTTGCCTTTGATAACATTTATTTGTTTTATATTTGTTTTTTGACAATTTTTTCGAATCTATGTGTACAGTAGTACAAACCCAAATCGATTTTACCCTTTTATAACAACAGTAAATAAGTAAATTCTTTTTATATTAATATAAAAAAAATATGCGGTCTCGTTTATGAACATAATAAACGCTTTAAAATAAGTGAAACCACTAAGAACTTAGCCAGTTAGGTAGAAAACGGATACTTAGAAAATCGATTTTATTTAAAAAAAAAAAAAAAAAAAAACATCAAACAAGTAAAAAAAAATTTTTTTTAATATTATGGGGGGGGGGCTATAGTCTATTTAAAAAAAATAATTTCTCCTTCAAGAACGATCATAAAATGTGTTTTCAATCGATATTAATTCAATAAGGGACCAGTTTTCCTACCTAGCGAAAGAGGACGAGTTTTCCCGAGACGAGTTTTCCGGGCACCGATATGACCACCATTCTATTATTATTTTTTTCTTTTAGTTTTATTGATTTATCCCTCCTTTCTTTTGAGTTGACTGGGAAATATAGGTGTGGATGGGGTGAGGCATTTTAAATGTGAATATAAAGAGTGTTGATTTTACCAACAAGCAGCTTCTCCTTTCAAGTTCAGACTCTGCGACGCCACCTCCCAGACTTCATACATAAAGGGTGACGTGAAAAATGGAGAAGGTTTTATGTGGAGACTGAGTGCTAAGAAGACTAAAGACTTGCCAATAAATACAAGTGAGTGGGGGGAGAGGATCTCAGGATGTTGTATTTCAAGCCAGGCTTATTTCATCTTTTGACTTTTACCAATTTAGAAATTGTATCGGGATACTACTCAGGACCTGGCACAGTGCACAGTAAAAGTAGCACCACCGGTAAAAATGACATGAATTTAGAAAAACTCGTTCCCGGAAAACTTGTACCCGGAAAACTGGTTCATTTTTGCTAGGTAGGAAAACTGGTCCATTATTAAATACATATTGGGTGAAAACATTTTATGACTGTTATTGTTTTTAAAAGAGAATGCACATCTCATAATATTTAAAAAAAAAAAAATATATATATATTTTTTTTTTTACTTGTTTACTGTTGTTTTAAAAAATAAAATTGATTTTTCTAAGTGTCTGTTTTCTAACTAGCTTTGTAAGTTTTTAAGTGGTTCAACTTATTTTAAGGAGTTTATTTAGTTAAAAAAAAGAAAAACAAATGTCAAGTGTTACTTTTGAACAAAAAATGTCCGACCTGAGAGGATCATGTCTTAGGAGTATCGATAATCGCTCAAAAATAGAAAATTAAAAAAAAAATACTGAGGTAGATATAGTTTTAAAACAAGCCTCCCCCCCACCTCCAAAAGAAAATAAATTTTTATTTGGTAATGTCCAAGATCACTGCTCGGAAAAAATCAAGCTACCAAAAGTGGATACGTTAATTATGTAACGAAACCGAACGGAAGACACGAAAAACGAAACCATATATTTATTTAAAAAAAAAATACTTTAGTTTTTAAGGGTTTGTATCATCATACACATAGATTCGAAAAAGTTGTCCAGCAAAAACAAATATATAACAAATAAGTGTTATCAAAGGCAAGATAAGTTACTTTTCTACCTAACTGGATATTTTTTAGTGTTTTTATTTAATGTAACTTGTTTATTCAGCTCGAAAAACTTAGTGTTTACCGATGTATTGGAAAATTAAAAATGGCGCCGAACTCTCTGTTGAACACGGAAAGTTGGAGAAAATTTGTTAAAAATAAGAAAACTATACAAATTACTGTTAAAAACCTGCCGAATATATGTCAGCCTATGTCACGGTAACATATATTGAGCGAGTTTCTAACAGTATGTTTTACATTTTTTTTTAAATTTTTAACTCATTTTCCCAAACTTACCGTGTTCAACAGAGAGTCCGGCGACATTTTTAATTTTCCAATACATCGGTAAACACTTTTTTTTTTATATATATACATATAAATAAAGCATCGTAATTTGTAACAATAAAATAAAAATAAAATAATTTTTGCAGGAACATTACAAAAAAAGTCTGTATTAATAAATTCGATATAACTACAACATATGCAATAACCTATATCTATCAGGTATAACTGTACTCCATATCAAATGTTCTCTTGTATCTATACTGAGCATATCTTATCTTTCAGTCTTACTAAATATTCGGTTTGGGCACCAAATCAGAATCGAAGAAAAATTTATTTCTCGAACTACCAATATTATCATTGAATTAAGCATTGTTTATTTAACATTTTCACAAAAAAATATAATTGCAAAAATTATTTCTACTTTTTTTTACACTTACATTTTCAACGTAATCTTTGCATGTAAGATTCTAATATTTTCATTGCACGCAAGAACGTATAATTATCAACGTAAAATAATGTTCATATAATCTTGGAAAATAAAGTAAAAAAAAAAAAAAATTGAATTGAAAAACAGGAACATAGAAAAATAATTTAATTAAAAAATGGCAAAAATTATACGAACGTTCCATGTCGGTAAATACGGATGTACAGTTGAAAAGAAAACCAGTCTGTTTTGCACACTCTCCTCCTCTTTTGAACGACCCGCCTGTTTGTGTTTATCAACTTTACATTTCAGGTAAACATTCTGATAAATTTTAACGTAAGTCTGTGTTTTTTCAGTGTGTAATTTTTTTTCAATGATTATTGTGGGGGTCGCCTGGCCTTTTTTTGGGAACTGACTTCCTCCACAAATAATAAAAATAAGAAATCTTATGTGCAACACAAATGGAGGTTTATTTCTGGAATAGAAATAACAAACAATAACAAGTTAAAACATAGTTCTCAATATTTCAGAGTTCTTTTTTTTTGAGTTCATATGAAAGATGGAGAGTCTCTTTTTTGTGTTCTTTGAATGTTCAAATATGTAACATTGACAATATTAATGTTCGTCTGTTAAAAGAGAGTATTAATGCGCGGAGCAGTGGAAATGAATTAATTGATGTTTGTACGCGTGGTAAGTCCATATGAGAAAGCGTTGAATGAGTCGGAAGAGTTTAAAGAGACGAAAGAATGCTCGAAAGGCTAAGAGACAAAAGAAATAGATTTTGTGTTTGTGCATGTTTATATTCGATTTGATCGGCTCCAAACGAGCTCTAGAAAATCAGTTTTAAAATGTGTCCTAGGAGGAATTCCATTGGACGGAAGACATCACATGGGGTGCTTTCAACTACGTACGCACCTTTGGTATATAAAGGTCACGCCGGAATTTGCATGGGTGTCATTTTTCATTTTTTTAACGCGCCGAAACAATCAATTGCACTGCGCGCCTAAATTGTATTTAACGATTTTAAATTTGAATATTAAACTGTGCCAACTGGCACAAATACTCCCCCCAGATTGGAAAAAAATTTTTTTTTTTTAATATGTAATGTATTCCTTGAAATGTTTCGGCCAGTGGACTTTTCTACCCGTTTTTGTCGTGGGTTTGGTGTCCTCGTCATTTTCTGCTGGTCTCCCATGTTCTAAGGGAATTTGTTCTGGTGGGGAAATTGTCTGAGGGTATTCCTCAATCTATGCTGGTTTAATTCGGTCGATCGCGATGTTGTCTTTCCTGTCTTTCCGTTGGACAGTAAAATATTTTTCACTTCTGTCCAAAACTTGGTATGGTCCAGTGTAATTTGGACAAAATGGCTTTTTGACCGTATCATTCCTGATAAATACAAATTTGCATGTGTGAAGGTCGTTCGGTATATATGTTTGTTTGTCCGCCCTCCTGGTGGGGGTAAATTTGAGAGAAGACATTTTGTTCTTTAATTCCGTCACAAATGTAGCTGTGGGTGAAATATCTGTGTATGCATTAAAATACTGTCCAGGTAGTGTGACTACGGATCCAAAAACTAGCTCTGCTGGTGTGCTTTGTAAGTCTTCTTTTATTGTGTTTCGGATCATTAATAGGATTAATGGTAAATTATCTGACCAGTCCGCGTTGTTAAGACTCGTGGCCAAAGAAGTTTTTAGCTGTCTGTAAAAGCGTTCGACAAGGCCGTTTGAGTAAGGGTGATAAGCAGTAGTCTTTATGTGGGTTGTTCCCAACAATTGGTTGAACTCTGCGAAGAGTTTCGATTGAAATTGCGAACCTCTGTCCGTTGTGAGTATTGACGGTACTCCAAAAATTGCTATCCAGTCTTTTAGTATTGTTCCAGCTACTGTCGCTGCCGATGTGTCTTTCACGGGTATGGCTGTTGGCCATCTGCTGAACCTGTCGACTATGGTGAGAATGTGGGTGTGTCCTTTTGAGGGCGGTAATGGCCCCACCAAGTCAACATGGATATTGGTGAATCTGGCATCAGGCGCACTGAAAGTGCCCAGCGGTGACTTCGCGTGCCTGTGTATTTTATTTTTCTGGCAGGATACACACGTCTTGGTCCAATTTCGAATATCTGCATTCATATTCGGCCAAACAAGGCGGTCTGTTATTATTTTTACGGTGGCTCGTTTGCCTGGATGCGACATATTGTGAAAATGTAGAAAAACATGTCGTCTGATGCTTGGCGGTATGTATGGACGCGGTTGTTCTTTTGCTGTATCACAAAGTGTTGTTACACTAAAAGGTACGGGCATTTCCTTCAGTTGCAAAGACGTTTTCTGTTGTACGTCAGTGAGTGTCTTGTCCGTCTTTTGTTCTTGTGCAATTAATTCCATAGTTAACGAACTGGAATTTAGTGAAGTTATTGCAGCTCGTGATAATGCGTCCGCCACGATGTTTTCTTGCCCCTTGACGTATCTGATGTCTGTGGAATATTGGGCAATATAATCAAGGTGTCTGATTTCTCTTGGACCATATTTATCTACATGCGTATGCAGTGCATATGTTAACGGTTTATGGTCAGTGTAAATACAGAAGTTTCTTCCTTCTAACAGATGTCTAAAATGTTTAATTGACAAATAAATTGCTAATAGCTCCCTTGAAAAGGTACTGTACTTTGTCTGTGTCTTGCTCAGTTTGGCTGAGAAAAACGATATAGGGGTCATTGTATCCCCTGTCAGTTGATGTATAACTGCTCCTACAGTTATGTCTGACGCGTCTGTTGTAAGTGTAAGCTTCGATTCTTCGCTGTCCTTAATATAATTCAATTTTGTGAAATTTACTAAGTCAGTTTTAGCTTGATGGAAAGCTTTTAAAGCTGATCCGTCCAGTTTTAATTGTTTGTTTTTCGTTTTGTTCTTCAATAATGACGTTAACGGTGCAAGGATTGTGGAACAGTTGGGTAAAAATCGTCTGTAATAATTAATTATACCTATGAAGCGACGAACTTGTCTAACAGACGTAGGTTGTGGAAAATCCGTAATGGCGCTTACTTTTTCGGGTAATGGTGATATACCATCCTTATCAATTGAATGTCCAAGGAAGTTTACTTCTTGCTGACTGAAAATACATTTGCCCAAGTTTATTTTTAAACCGTAATGGGACAGTTTTTGAAAAATTTGTTCCAAGTGTTGTTTATGTTCGTCGAGGTTTCTACTAGAAATTAGGACATCGTCCACGTAAGCGAATACGAATGGAAGGTCCCTAAAAACCTCGTCTATTAACCTTTGGAAGGTTTGACAAGCGTTTCTAAGTCCGAATGGCATTCTGACGAATTCGTAAAGTCCAAATGGTGTGGTCAGTGCTGTTTTGTGGATATCTTTATCCGCCACCGGTATTTGGTAATACGCTTTTACTAAATCCACTTTGGAAAATACCGTGGCATTTTGCAGTCCGATTGCAAAATCGTGAATGTGTGGGATAGGATATCTATCCGGTACAGTTTGTGCATTTAATCTCCTGAAATCGCCGCATGGACGCCATGTTGTCGCGTCTGCTTTCTGTACCATGTGTAGAGGAGATGACCACGCACTTTTGGAAGGTCGGATAATTCCTTGTTGCAACATGCGTTGAAATTCGTCTTTTGCGATCTTGTACTTATCCGGCTTCAGACGTCTGGGGGTGGCGTAGACTGGTTGTCTATTCGTTTTAATATAATGCTTTGCATTATGTTTAATATTATCCGTGACTTTGAATGGCTGAGTAAGTTGTGGGTATTTTTGAAACAGCCGACGAATGTACGTCTCTTCAGGTAAGGCAGAACTAATCCCAGTAGACTGGTATCTTGTGGTGATACCTTTAATTACGATTTTTGTTTGGTTATCAGTCAGTGTGCGACTAGTCATGTCTACCGATAGATTAAACCGTGCTAGGAAATCTGCTCCTAATATTGGTGTCGTCACGTTGGCTATGGTAAAAATCCATGGAAATGTGCGGCGCAGGCCGAGATTGACGTCTAAATATTTTTCACCGTATGTCGGTATTTGTGTGCCATTAGCTGCTTGGAGGTGGTAAGGCTGTGGAATAGCTTTTTGTTTACGTAGAGGTGGTATCACGCTGATTTCAGCTCCAGTGTCTATTAAGAAATTATATCCATGATTATTATCACGAATAAAAAATAGACGACCTTTAGTGGAAAATCCAGCGACAGTCGTCGTCTCTACTGGCCGGAATATTCGTTTCCCTGATTCTTATTTTTAAAAGAACAAGGGTAAGTGCAACGCCGAGCTTGTGTGCCAAATTTTTTGTGGTAAAAACAGATTTCGTTCGCTCGTTCCCGTGTGTTGCTTCGACCTCTACTAAGACTTCGTTTTCGGTAGTCCGATCATTTATTAAATTAGTAACGATGGTTTATTTGTATTAATTCCTGCACTTGTCGAGTGAGATTTTCGACCGTCATTTTTAGTCCCGATATATCGCCGTCGCACGTCTGTTTCTGCTGTGCTTGTGCTGAGTTTACTTTGCGGTGCCTCAGATTTTCATGGATTCGATCTGCCATATCGGCGAGTTTTTCAATATTTGTCTCTTCCGTTGTGGGTGCTAGGATTTGTACTGTTGTGTCTGGAAGTTTATCCAGCCACAGACTTCTCATTATATTTTCGGACATTTTGTTGTCCCCTAGCAATGTACGCATGTATCGCAAAAGTTGTGACGGAGTGCGATCTCCCAATTCTACTTGGGTGAAAAGATTGCGTGACCTTGTTTCGTTTGAAAAGCCCATCCGTCGTAAGATGGCCTTCTTAAGTTTGTCATATGGGTTGTCTTCAGGCACATTCTCCAATAAATTCGCCACCTCTTCGACGACGTCTGCCGGGAGTTTTTCCACCAAGTAACAGTATTTGGTTCGTTGAGACGTTATCCGCTTTGCGTCGAAAAGGGCCTGGATTTGGATAAACCAGGTCTTTATGTTGGTAGGATTAAATGCTGGTATATTTACCGTTAACGTTGCCAGAGGTTTTTCAACACAGGAAGGTTCCATGTTTGTTTTCTTCGCTCGAAAGTGATTTCAAAGCCTTTAAACTGTCAACTGACTTTTTCCGATGACGCGGAGCTTGAAATTGTGGGCTACATAGAGAGAATGGAAATATTTCTCACAATCTACCTAATTATTTTCTTTAATTTTCGGACATTTTTTTGTTAAAAATTATTTACTAAGTAATGTCGAGTGCGACATTACTTTTATTTCTTTTTAACTAAATAAACTCTTTAATGTGAGAAATATTTCCATTCCCTCCATGTAGCCCTTTTTTGGGGGCGCCTAGCAGTGCATGAAAAAATATAAGCAAACAACAAAATTACCTTAAAATTGAACAGACGTCTTTATTAATGTAATCCTCGAGGTTGCAAAAAAAAATGCTACACTTTTTTCAGCTGCACATAACTGGCTCGGGTATAATAGGATCTTATGATCCAACAGTTCCCTTGGGAGTATCAGAGTTCGATTTACAGAGTTAACAGTTTATCCAGAGTTAAAGTCCATCTCCTTCTCGTTTCAACGTAAGTCGTCACTGTCGACAAGTTGAGAAATGTTTAACTTAGACTTTTCGTCTAAAAATGATTTGTTAACATCGGCACGCTGAAACACGTTTAACTTAGATTTTTCATCATAACGGTTCACTCATGCCTTGTTGGACAAACAAGTCCAAAAATTAATTAAACCCATTTTTTAGGGTTTTTAAAATCCCCTCGTGGGGAATATCTTTAGGCAAAGGCTGCCATATGGTGCGGCGGGAAGGGTGACGTCTCCTCCGTTCGCTGTCTTGTCAAAAAACTGTCTCCTGAAAAACAAACAGACACAAATTTCGCGCCCAATCTCTTCCGAGTGGCGTGACAAATTATTAACCAATGATGACTCCGCTGCTACTACTATAATTTCTCACACACTGCCAAGGGAGGGAATAAAAAGTAATGTGTTTGCATTACATTTTTGAAAATTTGTCGGTTAACTGACAATTACAATTTTTAATTATTATGAGCACTACAATAATATGTGTGTGTCTGTCCAACCCCTAAGATTTATAAATTTTTTTTTTTTTTTTTACAATAAAACAATGTTGATAAGTAATTACAATAATATTAAACACTAACTGATGAAGAAATTCAACTAATGATGTGTAGTTGTAGAACAATTGAAACAAACCCACTCGCCAATTTTCACGGACACGTTATGATTGTCCCTAACCAAGGGAAGCAACTCAAACTTCCACGGAAGGTCAACAAAATAATAACCTCTCCGCAGAGATATGGAGTCCTCAAACTCCCTAATTTTTCCCGTGTCAGTGATCGAACATTTTTCACCCTCCTCAATTCCGATTGAATCGAGAGATAAAAATTTTTCAATCCCTCTTTTGACATCCGAAATACCGAACAGGGATTCAAAGTTGTCCTCATAGGAACAAAGGGGGTTCAAAGCAGATTCAACAAGGAAACTGTCCGTTGGACTTAATTTATCGTATTTGCCCTTGGGGGGAGGCAACTCAGACCTTTCATCCAAGACAACTCCTGCCCTTCCCCATGGAATGAGGGTCTCATCTATCTTCCATGCCATACCTTTTAAACAGGGGGTGGCCCTTAAATTTTTAATATGTTGCAAAAGGTCCAATCCCATGATACCTTGCAACTGCGCACCGTTCTGGTCCCTATACCCAGGACACAGCCGGTAACCATTCTCTTCGAGATTGTGTATTACAGCCTCAAAGTCACTAACTTGAAATCTCAAGTTCAGGTCAGTCAGGAATAGGGCGTCATAGCTAAAAGGACTTTGAAGACCTAATTTTACAGACACCCTATACCGAAGAGCACTTAAGTTATTTTGACCCGTAAGTGTATTGATCGGCAAACGAGTCCTTTTAGCTCTTACAGCACCACCGACATGGAGCTGCTCAAGCAATTTGGAAGAAAAAAACGACCTCTGACTTCCCGTGTCCATCAGAACAAAAAAATAGACAGGGCCTCCCTCTGATTTCAAAGAAATCTTGAAAATGGGAAAAATGCTAGAACCATCCGAAGGAAGCATATTTTTTCCCACGAATGGTCTAGTCTGCTTGGGGCACATCACTGTAAAATGTTATTTAGAACCACAAGCATGACATGCATACGGAAAACCTGAATTTCCTTTGCAATCCTTTAATGAATGATTGCCCAAACAATTAGTGCAAATGCCTAACTTTTTGGCTTTCTTCAGTCTATCTTCATAACGAGGATAATTAGAGCAATCGCTCAACGAATCTCCTTTTACGTCGCACAATTTACAATATTTACTCTTAACGGTAGGAGACAGCACCGCCATCTTGGATTTTCCAACCGAAGAAGAAGAACTTGGCACCATTTTTTCCCGCCCAGAATTTTCAATGGGGGTGGCGATTAATATTTCTAAGATGTCGAAAACCTTCGACATTATAAAATTGTAAGAGGGAATTCTCTCTTCGCTCCTACAAAGAAGTTCCCTTTTAACGTTATTAGGGAATTTTTCAAACAAGACATGGGCTACTAAGGAACCGCTTGTCGAGTCCGGTCTAGAGAAATCCGTGTTAAAGGAATCGTCCAATTCACCCAATTCCGCTTTCACTTTTTTTAAAAAGAACTGTAGCTCCTGAATTTTCGTGAACCTATCAGGAGAAGAAAATATATCCTTATAAATTTTTGATTTTATTAATGAAGGGTCCAAAAATTAATCCTTCAAAATAGAAATTGCAATATTATAGTTGTCGGCTTTGATATCAAGATGCGATATTAAGTCAAATGCGCGACCATTTACTTTGCTTTTCAAAAAAATTCATTTCTCTGCCTTATCTATGTTGGCAGTGCAAAATTCAAATTTATTAATAAAAGTTCGAAACTCGAACTTATCTACATTACTACTAGGACCGGTGAAAGAAGGACAGTCTATATTAAAAGAAGCAGATTTGGAAGGATGGGTCGTTTTACTCACACTTAAAGCATCCAATCTACATTCTATACCTTCAGTAAACTTTTCGGCCTCCTGACTCAACATTTCTCTATTTTCCGACGAAGATTTAACTATCAAATCGTCGTAAAGTTTGTTGATATCGAGAAGCCAAATGGAGACTCTATTTCTTTTAGCTTCGGAGATCTCCGCTTCCTTTAAAGCACAGTCGATTCTTAATTTCTTCGACTCAATTTTGGCGGCTAATTCTTTCACCGCCATACCGAAGCCTTTAAAGGATCCCCCCAGCAAACTTTGTTACCGTGAGGCAAAGGCAAAACCAAAGTAAAAGGAAACAACAGACCAAAAGAATCACACTAAATCGTCTACATAAAAATAGCACCGATAGAATTTAATCAGAAGGACAGACACCACTTTAAATTTAAAACTGTGACAACAAGTCCCAGCAACAAAACTTTTTTGAAAATTTACCGATTTCGGTTTATTTAAAATTTAACAGATATTATTATTGTTTTAATTAGGTATGATTCCTCCTTTTTTATTTCACGACCTCGTGGGTCTTACATAAAAGGAAAGAATTACGATACGTTAGTAATATCAATATCGAATTAAAAATGTTTTCAACAACAATTTCTCTATTTATTTTAATATTCATCATTTTTCATTTTTTTTTTTGCAAGAAAAAGGGTCTACATGTGAGAAATATTTCCATTCCCTCCATGTAGCCCTTTTTTGGGGGCGCCTAGCAGTGCATGAAAAAATATAAGCAAACAACAAAATTACCTTAAAATTGAACAGACATCTTTATTAATGTAATTCTCGAGGTTGCAAAAAAAATGCTACACTTTTTTCAGCTGCACATAACTGGCTCGGGTATAATAGGATCTTATGATCCAAAAGTTCCCTTGGGAGTATCAGAGTTCGATTTACAGAGTTAACAGTTTATCCAGAGTTAAAGTCCATCTCCTTCTCGTTTCAACGTAAGTCGTCACTGTCGACAAGTTGAGAAATGTTTAACTTAGACTTTTCGTCTAAAAATGATTCGTTAACATCGGCACGCTGAAACACGTTTAACTTAGATTTTTCATCATAACGGTTCACTCATGCCTTGTTGGACAAACAAGTCCGAAAATTAATTAAACCCATTTTTTAGGGTTTTTAAAATCCCCTCGTGGGGAATATCTTTAGGCAAAGGCTGCCATATGGTGCGGCGGGAAGGGTGACGTCTCCTCCGTTCGCTGTCTTGTCGAAAAACTGTCTCCTGAAAAACAAAACGACACAAATTTCGCGCCCAATCTCTTTCGAGTGGCGTGACAAATTATTAACCAATGATAACTCCGCTGCTACTGCTATAATTTCTCACATTAAAATAAGTTTAAACACCCAAAACTTACAAAGCTAGGTAGAAAACAAAAACTTAGAAAAATCAATTCAATTTTTTTAAAACAATAAGCATGTAAACATATTTTTAAAAATATTATGGGATGTGTATTATTACCTGAAAATATACAAATGTATTTTCGGGTTTGTATTACTGTACACATAGATTCAAAAAAGTTGTCAAAAAACAAATATATAACAAATAAATGTTATCAAAGGGAAGATAAGTTACTTTTCTACCAAACTGGATATATTTTTTGTGTTTTTATTCAATGTAACATATTTATTCAGCTCGAAACCCATACAGTGTTTACCGATGTATTGGAAAATTCAAGATGGCGTCTGATTCTCTCTTTAACACGGTAAGTTTGGGAAAAGGTGTTATAAATAAAAAACCGGTTAAAATACTGTTAAAAACTCGCCCAATATATGTTACCGTGACATAGGCTGACATATATTCGGCGGGTTTTTAATAGTATTTTGTATAGTTTTTTATTTATAACACATTTCCCAAACTTACGGTGTTAAAGAGGGTGTGAGACGCCATCTTGAATTTTCCAATACATCGGTAAACACTGTACGTTTTTAGAGCTGAATAAATATGTTACATTGAATAAAAACACGAAAAATATATCGGATCAAGTAAAGAATAGATACCCTGTAGCAGACGACGCCGCCTGGCGGTGACAAGCGCACAATTCAACTAACACCGGTGATTCGACCTTGACATTGGCACAAGCACATGGCGTCGGGTGTTTGTAAACACGTCAAATAGCAAACATGCTCGAATATTCGCCAACAAATTTTTTTTTAATATATTTACAAAACATTTGAAGATTTAAAAGAAAAAGAATATATTTACAAAACATTTTTTTTAAGTAAGTAACAAAACGAACGTATTTAAATAAAAGATATTTAAATAAATGGTGTCTTTCTGTTTCGGATTTTTTCGACCCAGATTAATATTTATGTACCATGTTTTTTTTTTGGGGGGGGGGGGTTCTATGTGCGTTTTTAAGATAATTTATTATTTTTTTAATTACATTTTCACCCCAAACAAGGCGCATTGCCACCTTGGTGT
The DNA here is from genome assembly GCF_053919585.1 of Euprymna scolopes. Lineage (NCBI taxonomy): Eukaryota > Metazoa > Mollusca > Cephalopoda > Sepiida > Sepiolidae > Euprymna > Euprymna scolopes. The sequence goes on along the minus strand of NC_136485.1, from coordinate 166,635,913 downwards.
AGGGGGATACTATCAAGGGCAACAACTACTGGGGTACTATGTTGGGATTTGGGCAGCAAGATGTCGGTTCACGTTACACTTGAACTTCTGCATGTCAGTACAGTTGGGGAAGCACTAAGCAGTGGCCTGGGATGGCATTCCAGAGTTTAATTATTCTTTAAAACATTACCTTCAGCGGCAATTAATATATTTTTAAAATAATATTTTTAAATATTAAATTTTGACGAATATTCGCTAGCAAGATTTAAAAAAAAAATAAAAGATATTTAAATAGATCAGTGTCTTTCTGGGTGCGTTTTTAATATATTTACAGAACTTTTAAATAACTGTTTTATTCTTTTTATCAAACAAAAATAGAACTTTTATGACATATATATTATGGTGCCCGGAAAACTCGTCCCGGGAAAACTCGTATCGGGAAAATTCGTCCCGGGAAAACTCGTCCCTTGTCGCTAGGTAGGAAAACTGGTCCCTTATTGAATAAATATCGATTGAAAACACATTTTATGATCGTTCTTGAAGGAGATATTTCTTTTAAAAATAGACTATAGCCCCCCCCATAATATTTAAAAAAAAATATTTTTATTTGTTTAATGTTTTTTTTTTCTACCTAACTGGCTAAGTTCTTAGTGGTTTCACTTATTTTAAAGCGTTTATTATGTTCATACAAAGTTAATTACAATTTTTTTGGTTCTTATTTTAACGATGTTTTTTGGAGTCATAAAAACAATAATAAAAAACAAAACAAAAAAATTAAAAACTGGGAGCGTTACTTTTTTGTTTTGGTTTTTTAATTATGATAGTTTTTTGTTGTTATGTTTTCGTTTTCTCTCATACCCAATGCACTCATGCGTTATTTAAAATTATAATTCTATCAATTATCCACATTTATTGTCGTCCTGTAAAATTTTGCAAAAATTAACTAATAAATTAAAAGCGAAATATTTTTTTGGCGCGAGAGATGCCATGTGCTAACAATCTCTCGTTAACTCATTTTTAATTTTTTAAATTTTTACTTCAAAATTCTAAAATCAATCATTCAGAGAAAAAGTAATCACTAAATAAATTTATTAATCAATTTTATTGAAAACTCCGCTATCGTTTATCAAGAATCTTTTTAATTTCATTTTTTGTTGGTTGTTTCTCGGAAGGAGATATAGTTTTAACCGCCCCCCCCTCTCTAAATTATATTTTAAAAAATATTAAAATTTGGGTTTGTATTGCTGTACATATAGATTCGAAAAAGTAGTTAAAAAACAAATATATAACAAATAAATGTTATCAAAGGCAAGATAAGTTACTTTTCTACCAAACTGGATATAATTCTCGTGTTTTTATTCAATTTAACATGTTTATTCAGCTCGAAAAACATGCAGTGTTTACCGATGTATTGGAAAATTCAAAATGGCGGCCGACTCTCTCTTAAACACGGTAAGTTCGGGAAAAGGTGTTATAAATAATAAACTAGACAAAATCCTGTTAGAAATTCGCTCAATATATATTACCGTGACATATGTTGACATATATTCGGTGTTTTTTTTTTAATAGTATTTTGTCTAGTTTATTATTTATAACACCTTTTCCCGAACTTACCGCGTTTAAGAGAGAGTCGGCCGCCATTTTGAATTTTCCAATACATCGGTAAACACTGTATGTTTTTCGAGCTGAATAAACATGTTACATTGAATAAAAACACAAAAAATATATCCAGTTTGGTAGGAAAGTAACTTATCTTGCCTTTGATAACATTTATTAGTTATATATTTGTTTTTTTGACAACTTTTTCGAATCTATGTGTACAGTAATACAACCCTAAAATTTATTATTTTCTTTTTAAAACCAAATCTCCCTCAGTAATTTCTTTAATTTTCTATTTTTTAGCGATTATCAAGACTCTTAAGATGTGATATACCGGACATTATTTCTCGTTCTCACGTAACACTCGACATGTTTTTTTGTTTGTTTTCTGTGTTTTTTTTTTCTTTACCGAATAAACGATTCCAAATAAATTAAACAACACACAACATAGTCGGCGAAGTAGAAAACTCGATTTTACCCTTTTATAACAACAGTAAATAAGTAAATTCTTTTTATATTAGTATAAAAAATATGCGGTCTCGTTTATGAACATAATAAACGCTTTAAAATAAGTGAAACCACTAAGAACTTAGCCAGTTAGGTATAAAACGGACACTTAGAAAATCGATTTTATTTAAAAAAAAAAAAAAAAAAAAAACATTAAACAAGTAAAATATTTTTTTTTAAATATTATTGGGGGGGTGCTATAATCTATTTAAAAAAAAACAATATCTCCTTCAAGAACGATCATAAAATGTGTTTTCAATCGATATTTATTCAATAAGGGACCAGTTTTCCTACCTAGCGAAAGGGGACGAGTTTTCCGGAGACGAGTTTTCCCGGGACGAGTTTTCCGGGCACCGCTGATGCTGTACACACATAGATTCGAAAAAGTTGTCAAAAAACAAATATATAACAAATAAATGGTATCAAAGGCAAGATAAATTACTTTTCTACCAAACTAGATATAATTTTCGTGTTTTTATTCAATTTAACATGTTTATTCAGCTCAAAAAGCATACAGTGTTTACCGATGTATTGGAAAATTCAAAATGGCGGCCGACTCTCTCTTTAACACGGTAAGTTCGGGAAAAGGTATTATAAATAATAAACTAGACAAAATACTATTAAAAGACCACCGAATATATGTCAACTTATGTCACGGTAACATATATTGAGCGAATTTCTAACAGTATTTTGTCTAGTTTATTATTTATAACATCTTTTCCCGAACTTACCGTGTTAAAGAGAGAGTCGGCCGCCATTTTAAATTTTCCAATACATCAGTAAACACTGTATGCTTTTCGAGCTCAATAAACATGTTAAATTGAATAAAAACACGAAAATTATATCTAGTTTGGTAGAAAAGTAATCTATATTGCCTTTGATAACATTTATTTGTTATATATTTGTTTTTTGACAACTTTTTCGAATCTGTGTACAGTAATAAAAACCCATAAATTCTTTTTATATTAATATAAAAAAGCGGTCTCGTTTATGAACATACTAACCGCTTTAAAATAAGTGAAACCACTAATAACTTAACCAGTTAGGTAGAAAGCGAACACTTAGAAAATCGATTTTATTAAAAAAAAAAAAAAACATTAAACAAGTAAAAAAAAATTTTTTTTTAATATTATGAGGATTATAGTCTATTTTAAAAAACAATATCTCCTTCAAGAACGATCATAAAATGTGTTTTCAATCGACATTTATTAAATAAAGGACCAGTTTTCCTACCTAGCGAAAGGGGACCAGTTTTCCAGAGACGAGTTTTCCCGGGACGAATTTTCCTAAATTCCTTTTTTTATGCGGGTCAGAGAAGAATAGATTTGTTTATGGCGCGCGCTCGCGCGTAAAAATGGCCGCCAAAGAATACAATTCATAATACAACTTTTTATTTTTCGCTAACTACTTATTTATGCAAAATTTCAATGCGATTTTCGTATTCAGCATCGTCGAAAACCGTTAAAAGTCGTAATTTAAAAGAAAATTGTTGAGGTGGACCTAATCTGAAAATTTACCCAATATCTCATTCAAGAACGTTAATTAAATGTGTTTTCAGTCGATATTTATTTAATAAGGGACCAGTTTTCCTACCAAGCAAAAAAGGGGGAGTTTTCCGGGTACGAGTTTTCCGGGCTCTCTCTCTCTCTATATATATATATATATGTATGGTGTCGTTTTCCGTATCTTGACTCCGTTCCGTTCTATAATCAACCACCGTATACCGTTTTTTCACATTTGATTATAAACCCTGAAAACTTTTTCACTGAAAATATTTCTCTAAATCCGGCTCATCCCCAAAATACTTCTTTCCTTACAAAACACCCTAAAATAAAACCCCCAAACCGACGTGAACGTAACGTCTCCATAAAACTGGTGATAACCTCCAAGCTCTCTGCTTCATTACAGCTGTTCTTAGCTGTATAAGAAAGTAATAGAAAAAAAAATGACACAAACATTTGGGAGTTAACGAGTTCAATACAGACAATTTTAATAAAATATAATAAAATAAAATGTTCATTTTTTTTTTTCGGCGAGGGTCTTTCTAAAAATGTGCCTTTGGGTTTTTATTTGGTCTTTTTTAGCCTTTTTTTCTGGAAAATTTAGCTTCAAACCTCTGCAAAATGGCCAAATAATGAAAGAATAACTGGCCAAAAAACCCGCCATCCAACGCTAGACTCTGCGTTTGCGTCATTTCAAATTTAATCTGAACACCTATGAAATTTTCATTTTTCTTATAATTTTTTTATATCATTATTATTAGGAAGTTGCGTAGTAAATTCTGGTATGATGTTTTAGAGAGTAAATCTTCGAAATTTGTACTTTTTCTTTCTTTCAATGTTTGTAAAGTTTAGGCAATTCGAATCACGACCTGAAGACTCTAAGAGAAGGAAAGGTAGGCGGCGCGAAAGGTGAGAAGGAGGGCAGAAGGAGGAGGAGTGTCATTCGTCGTTTTCATGTTTCAAGTCGCGACTTTCGCGCGTCTTTAGTCCACAAATGGAGTTTTCTTCACCTCAACAGTTTGAAAATGTTTCCTCTTTTTAACGCTTTTCTGAATTGTAAGTGTTGACGTTTAAAATCTTTTTCATTCGATTCAGTCATTTTTTAAATTTACAAAGTAAGTAAAATTTATTTCTTTTAAACTTGCGTTCAATTAATGTTTAGCGATTCTCGCCGGAGAAAGTGTAGTTGTTTCTTGGTAGTACCCTCCACCTTTCAGTGAAAGCGAAATCTTTCTACACTGAGGAAATGCAGAGTTCCTTTTTGGGGGGAGCTGTATTTTGTCCCAAAATTAAAAACTGACCGTGGGGTTTGTATTACTGTACGCATAGATTCGAAAAAGTTGTCAAAAAACAAATATATAACAAATAAATGTTATCAAAGGCCAAGATAAGTTACTTTTCTACCTAACTGGATAATTTTTCGTGTTTTTATTTAATGTAACATGTTTATTCAGCTCGAAAAACCTACTGTGTTTACCGATGTATGGGAAAATTCAAAATGGCGCCCGCGCCCAACTCTCATTAACACGGTAAGTTTAGGAAAAGGTGCTTTAAATATAAAACTAGACAAAATACTGTTAGAAACTCGCGCAATATATGTTACTGTGACATAGGTTGACATATATTCGGTGGATTTTTAATAGTATTTTGTTTAGTTTATTATTTATAACACCTTTTCCCGAACTTACCGTGTTAAAAAGAGAGTCGGCCGCCATCTTGAATTTTCCAATACATCGGTAAACACTATGTTTTGAGGGCTGAATAAACATGTTACATTGAATAAAAACACGAAAAATATATCCAGTTTGGTAGAAAAGTAACTTATCTTGCCTTTGATAAACATCTATTCGTTATATATTTGTTTTTTGACAACTTTTTCGAATCTGTGTACAGTAACACAAACCCTGGTGTTCTAATTGGTAAATGTCGGTGTGTTAGTAACACACCGACATTTACCAATGTGTTACTTACGGAAAAACGGTTAACTAAACTGCAGAAGCACCTATTAAGCCACATAAGTTCTATAATTGAATCCCCCTCCCGCAAAAAAAGTATGGAAAACATGAAGATGTTTGGTGCTTATGTTTTTGTAAACCGCATTAACCTTTTTTGTACCAATGTTCCTTAAATGGAACATAGTTTTCAACATACTATAGAAATTGTACTTTTGCTTTAAATTCAATTTTTATAAGTTATTTCTATTAAAGTAGCTTCATTTTACTCCAGATTCATGAAAACTTTTATAAATTATTCTTATAGTTATATTTAAAGCAAAATTACAATTTCTATAGTATGTTGAAAACTATGTTCCATGTTCCATTTAAGGAACATTGGTACAAAAAAGGTTAAAAACTACGTGAGACAAAAAAAAAGGTCCCCCAATTTGTACTTTTCTTTACCTGTAAGTCATTAAAAAAATCCAACAGACTGACAGTCCGTAATTTTTTGATTGGTAATGGTACGCCATGTGAGAAGGCAGTTTGCTAGGTGAAACAAACCGTCGTTCATGCTGCAGCGAGCGCGCGTAGTGTAAACGGAAGCTGCAAAATGGTGGAAAGTACTTTGTGGGTTCAGGGGTAAATACCATGCAAACGGTAAATTTGCCCCAAGTTTCACTATCAGATTCGTTGTCAGCGACCTTTAAAAAAAAACAAAGGTACTGGTCGCGGTAAGAGTTCCCTGCCGAACACCATCAAAAAACAATGACTTCTCCCCGCGCAGGCGCAAAGGACATGTTTTAGTTGCCATGGTACCTATTTACTATGGCTCCCCACGGGACAGAGTTAGACACCAGGGTCGTTTTTTAACGTGGAGAAAAGGTACAAAAATAAAAATTGTCTCAGTCGTGAAGGATTTCTCCTCCACCGAAAGAGAACAAGAAATGGAAATGCAGCATCCGAAGAACAGATACTACACTTTGATCTCGTCCCGAAGGCCAAGTAGTTGCCATAGTAACGAAACTTTTTATCGACATTGTTTTACTGTTTATGAATATTGAAATAAAATACATTACTACACATTTATTAATATCTTTTTTTTTTTTTACTGTTTGTGTCAATTTTATCGACTTTTTAAATAAATGTTATCAAAGGCAAGATAAATTTACTTTTCTACCAAACTGGATATATTTTTCGTGTTTTTATTCAATGTAACATATTTATTCAGCTCGAAACCCATACAGTGTTTACCGATGTATTGGAACATTCAAGATGGCGTCTTATTCTCTCTTTAACACGGTAAGTGTGGGAAAAGATGTTATAAATAAAAAAACAGATAAAATACTGTTAAAAACTCGCTCAATATATGTTACCGTGACATAGGTTGACATATATTCGGCGGGTTTTTAATAGTATTTTGTATAGTTTTTTTATTTATAACACCTTTTTCCATACTTACGGTGTTAAAGAGGGTGTGAGACGCCATCTTGAATTTTCGAATACATCGGTAAAGACTGTTTTTCGAACTGAATAAATATGTTACATTGAATAAAAACACAAAAAATATATCCAGTTTGGCAGAAAAGTAAATTATCTTGCCTTTGATAACATTTATCTGTTATATATTTGTTTTTTGACAACTTTTTCGAATCTATGTGTACAGTAATACAAACCCTAAATGTATTATTCTATCACCATTTTGTGGTACTAGTGCACTTATTGATCCGTGCTGAAATAACGTTATTTAAAAAGCCATTCTTAACACGGGGAGGGTGTTTTGTACCTATTCTCTACTTTAACCTTACAATTTGAATAAAAAACATTAAACTTTAAGCTTAGAAATACGATTTAAAATATAGCGCGGATCATAAGTGCAGTGAGTGCACTAACACCCATTTTCTTATTAATAAATGTTTAGTAATTATTTTTCTTTTAATATTCATAAACAGTAAAAACGTCGTCATTTAAAAAGAAAATAACATTGATTAAACGTAAGTAAATTTATTATTCTATCACCATTTTGTGGTAAGTAAATTTCAAGAACCGCCGACAGATGTCGTTTGTCAGCCAAAGAATCGGACCGATAACTATTGTTGTAATGAAAAAAAAAAAAAAAAAAGTTTCATTCAACACACAAAACTAAAAACACAGATGAAAAAAGTTGGGAAATTCAAGAAGATATTATTAATAAATGTGTAGTAATGTCTTTTATTTCAATATTCAATATAAGAATAATTTCAATATTTCATATATATAATATTTCAATATTCATAAACATTAACGTTGTCATTTAAAAAGAGCAAAAAAAAGTTTTAAAAAGTCGATAAAAGTGATTAAAAGTGAGATTAATAAATGTGTAGTAATGTATTTTATTTCAATATTCATAAACAGTAAAACAATGTCGATAAAAAGTTTTGTTACTATGGCAACTAAAACATGTCCTTTGCGCCTGCGCGGGGAGAAGTCATTGTTTTTTTAGGGTGTTCGGCAGGGAACTCTTACCGCGACCAGTACCAAAAGAAATTAGAGTGGTCGGTGTACTGTTTTAGCGGATCTGGATATTTACCGAATTCACTGGATTATTATTGATTGGACACTAATTAGCCAGATTATGAAAAAAAAAATTTGAAATGGGTACTCACTTTTTAGTTACAACGTTCTGATAAATCAGTCACCCATTTTTTTCTTTTTTTTTTTTTTTTTTCCCCTCCTAAATACGGAAGTGTTTTCGGAAGATATGAAATGGTCCCATGTTGACAAAGCAGGAGGCGGGAGGCGTCGGATATGAAAATTGACAACGGGATGGAAAATTATGAAACATTTCTCCAGCATGTTAGTGAAATTTATAATACTTAATAAAAAAATAAAAAAAAACATGCGACATTAAATAAAAACACCAAAAACGGTACTCCTTGGGCGTTGAGTTCCATGGCGACCAGCTGAAAAAAAAACACGCGTCGCTTTCTTCCTGGAGCATGCGCACGCAACATTTTTATATTTATTGACATTGCCGTGCCGTAGTAACTAAACAATTATTATTAATAATGTCTCACTTTTACAGACATTTGTTTTTAAATTTCTTTTTAAATGACTTTTATCGACTTTTTATTTACTGACGTCGGAGTAACTAAACGATTATTTGTCACATTATTTATTTATTTTGAAAAAAAGTTTTACTCTTTATGAATATTAAAAGAAAAGTTACTAAACCTTTGTTAATAATGTCTCACTTATACAGACATTTGTTTTTAAATTTCTTTTTGAATGACTTTTATCGACTTTTTTTTTTTTTTAATAGCATTTGCGGGTGGGTAAAAAACGAAAAAAAATAAATAAACCATTTACTGATAATTTCTCACTTTTACAAATATTTTTAACAAAAAATGTTATCAAAATCAAGATACCGAGAAATTGTCAGTAAATGGTTTAGTTATTTTTTTTCGTTTTTTACCCATCCGCAAATGCTATTAAAAAAAAAAAAGTCGTCATTTAAAAAGGTACTTGTACAGTTTAGTAAAGACATTAAAAAATGAAAATATTGAAGTTTAAATTGTATGTATCCGTTATGGGACGAAGTTCTCTGAAAAAAAATTTCACTTCATTTCATCAAGTTTTTTTACAGCGAAAAAACAATTTATGATACCGAGCAAAATGTTTGATTTTTAGGAAGAAAAGCTAGTATTAAAGATGGGGAGGAGTGTCAGCGCTTTAACTGGAGTTATCTCCCTTTGTCATTTCTAAAATTCAAACAAACGTTTTTTTTTTAATCCAAGATGGCCACCTTCAACGCGCTCTCATAAAAACGTGTTTTTCCGCTGTAAATTGTATGTATCCGTTATAGAACTTCGTTCTATAACGGATACATACAATTTAAACTTTTTTCGATATTTTCATTTTTTTATGTCTTGACTAAACTGTATTAGCGCCAAAAAGAAAATTGAAAACAAATGTCGGGTTTGTATTACTGTACACATAGATTCGAAAAAGTTGTCAAAAAACAAATATATAACAAATAAATGTTATCAAAGGCAAGATAAGTTACTTTTCTACCAAACTGGATATAATTTTCGTGTTTTTATTCAATTTAACATGGTTATTCAGTTCGAAAAGCATACAGTGTTTACCGATGTATTGGAAAATTTAAAATGGCGCCCGACTCTCTTTAACACGGTAAGTTCGGGAAAAGATGTTATAAATAATAAACTAGACAAAATACTGTTAGAAATTCGCTCAATATGTTACCGTGACGTAAGTTGACATATATTCGGTGGTTTTTTAATAGTATTTTGTCTAGTTTATTATTTATAACACTTTTTCCAAAACTTACCGTGTTAAAGAGAGTCGGTCGCCATTTTGAATTTTCCAATACATCAGTAAACACTATGCTTTTCGAACTGAATAAACATGTTAAATTGAATAAAAACACGAAAATTATATCCAGTTTGGTAGAAAAGTAACTTATCTTGCCTTTGATAACATTTATTTGTTTTATATTTGTTTTTTGATAACTTTTTCGAATCTGTACAGTAATAAAAACCCTAAATGTCTGTAAAAGTGAGACATTAATAAATTTTTAGTAACTTTTTTCTTTTAATATTCATAAAGAGTAAAACTTTTTTTTCAAAATAATGTGACAAATAATCGTTTAATTATTACAACGTCAGTAAATAAAAAAAGTTACGTGCGTTTGCGTCAGGAAGGGAGTGACGCGTATTTTTTTTTTTTTTTGCTGGCCGCCATGGAACTCAACGACCAAGGAGTACCAAAAAATACACACACACACACACACACACACAAACGATAAAGTAAACAAAAAAAAATGTTTTGGTTTTCAAATAGCGCTCGCGTAAACTATTATGAATATGTCATTTCAATTTTCTGTTTAAAAAAAAAAACAATGTTTCATGAAAAACTTTCCCGTTCTCATTAATTAAATCGAAACATTTCCAATTAAACAATTACGGATATTTTCTTTATTTACTTTTAAAGCAACATTGGACTTTTATAGAATAGGAATTTCGAGGGTGGAGTAATTCTTAATATTTATCTTCATTTTGTATTTTTATAGTGAATTTAAGATGTTCCTTACAAAATTGAAATCATGTTTTTTTTTTTTTTTTTAGATAAATACATTTGTGCTAAGGAACATTAAAAATTCATTCTACAGTTTACATATTTTTTTAAGTGTACTGGAGAGCGTTAAAAAACATTTGAAAGTGTTTAAATAATTGTTGATAAATTTGTAAATGAGTACCCTAATCTAAATCCTACTCCTTAAAAATAACATTTTCTTTTTTAGGGGATTACTGGTTGAAAAAAAACTATTCAGAATTTAAAGTTGGGAATTGGTTTTGTATATATAAATATAATGTACATTTATAACCCAATTCAGACCAATCGTCTATCCAAATAGCAATTTAACCCAATTTCTTTTAGCTAAGTGAGATAAATTGTGTATTTTTTGGGGAAGAGGGATTGTAAAAAAACTTTGTAAGCTCTACCACAAACCCTAAGTCTATGTAGCAACAGTTCCTCCAAATCCCTTAATTTTATCATTAAGCTCGAGTTCAGATGCCCCCCCCCCCCCCCCGTTCCAAAAAACGAATGCTTTACATCTAAGAATTAAAATGATTAGATGCCATTCAAATGCAATCTGGTCAAAAAGTGAAAAATGATGTTAGACTCGTGTGTGAAACTGATACCTTAATCTAAATTACTGCTGTTTTTATTTTTTTTCTTTACTCAAGTTTTTCAGAGTGTTAATACTAATGTTGGGATGATTAATTAGAATCGGGAATCAGAAAAATCAGAACTTTTTAGGGTATCAGAATTGGAAAAATTATTTCCGATTCTAAAAAAGGGTTCTATAAAAAGTTTTTCTTGACAATAAAGAAACAAAAATGAATTTATTAGAAGTTTTTTTTTTATTTATTATTATTTATAACATAAGACCAAGGGCCACAAGGTCACAGATTAGGAATTCCATTCGCAAATTTACCATTAGATTTTCAAAGTTTATGGTAAACAAAGTAAACATTCTATTCCCTGATGCACACACAGGTGCAATAATAAGTGAAGAATTGCACAATGTCTTGGATGAGTATAAAATCTTCAATAAAGTTTTCTTAGTCTTGCAGGATTCATGAACAAATATGGTTGCTGGTGTCAGAGAATATGATTTAGAATAACTATCATACATTGTAACTCAGGCTGTGAAAACAACCATTACATACATAACAGAAATAAAGTTTCTCACTTTAATCGCTTTCTATTAGTAATTAGTAAATTAACTGAAATACAGGATCAGCTCCGTTTGAAAAAAAACACTCATTCAAGGTGTGACCACATGGTGGAATTCAACATATATCCTGAAAACAAATTAAGAACAACAAAAAGCTCTTGATGATAATAAAGAGTATACACTACCCTGCTTCGGTTGGAGAAGCACGAACATGTGTAAATGACAACATGTCAACTTTGAAAGCAACTGACAAAAAAATGTCACAAAAATGCTTTCAATCACTCTTTGTATACGAAGACAATAGGAAGTAAAAGTACAATTATTTCTAATTTAATTTTGGCCATCATTTTTAAGGTGTGGAAAGTGAACATTGCATCATTTATAATTGCAAAATTGCACTGATGGACAATTTTTAAAGTATCATCAAATAAAACTGAATTAAATGACAGTAATTTCTTTACATCATGATTATTATGCCTATTTTTTTTAACAATTCCAGCTGCAACTTAATTATAAGTTGATAAAAATGCTGACATATTCCATTTTGGTGGCAAAAATAAAGTAGTAAATGTCATAAACGCATACTAATTTGAAAATCACATGTCATAAAAACTATTAAAAGATACAATATTTCATGTCTAATCAATACTGTAGAAAGCTATTCGTCCAAATGTCAGAACTTTACACTATGTACTTCTTAAATAGTATTCGCAAGAAAATGTAATTTTATGTAGAATTTTTCACTTTGTTTTTCATAGTGATCTAATTAAGTAAACATGTTCAATATCAATTTAATTTTAATAAAAGAGAGAACTGAATGTTATCAGCAATAGTCCTTTATACAATTGTTATTTCTTTGCGATTCTGTTGAATTCTTCACTTGGCACTGATTACATTTGTCCATTTGAGGTAGTTCCTTCAACCCCTTCCCCAGTCAAACACATACAGAGAAAAAAAAAACTCCAGTTGTCCTTCTTCAATGCTTGTGGCACAAATCACTTGTTTTGTATTTATTAAATTGTTAGGTGAAAGTACAGACTAGTTAGAAAAACACCCTCTCCTCCACATAAGAAATGGCTTTCCAAAAACATACTCTGCATAAGTATTATTGGTTTTTTAATTTTTTTTTTTTATTCTTTTAACGTCTTTATTTTATTTTTGTATGGGCTTTGTTCAAGTTAACACTGTGATTGCTTAAAATGATTTATTTCTGGTTGGTGCAGACCGTTCTGCTTTACGTTGAATGCCCAGAAAAAGTCCCTTCTACCAATTTTAAAATAACCAAACGAACTCGGCTGTTGTTTAGAATAACAATATTTTTTCATCTGGTCAACATTAATTAGAAAGGAGTTTTTTCATGGCATATATGAAACAGAATGATTCGAAGAGATTTGTTAATTTTTTTTTATTTCATCCGAGAATTTAGGACACTATAAGATTCCTACCTTAACAATTTACTAACGGGGACTTGTTCAAAAAATTGTCCAGTTGAAGAAATCACGAAGAAGCAAGTCACAGAATTTCAATCCTATCGATAATACCTACAATTTTAGCTTTATTTCTTTCAAAAGCTATCCCATCTAATTCTGGTATTTCTGACTTGAGTGGTAAAACCAACACAAAGTCAAGTATCTGCAGAATGTCTTCTTGGTTCCTCCTCTTCTCTTTTATCTCTCTCCCAACAATCGAACACAGCATATAATAACAAAACTCTAAAGCACGTCTGACAGCACTGACTTCTGCCAACAGTCTGCCCCTCCTCTTAACAACACAGGCTTTTTATATCGCAAAATCGTTCACCTCTATTTGCATATTCTTCTAACTCACGTGATCACTACTCTATAAATAAGAGTCTTGACCATTTCTTTTCTTTCTTTTTATTTATTTTTGGTGACCGACCCGCACGTGGTCTATCCAGGTAAGTCACGCATTTCTCCACACTCCCCCCTGATCTCATGATCACAAACAGGACATGCGGGCAATCGTCGTTGGCGGGTACTCCTTCGAAGAAGCACTTCCTCATTGCTGTTTTCTTCATTACCACCATCATTACTACCAGTCTGTTCCATTATCCCGTCTCGTGGTTCCATAGGCGGTGTCTCACAATCAGGGCAGGGGGGCAGTATCCGTCTTTGTCGGGTACTTCTCCGAAGAATCGGAGGCGTCATCTCCTCGGTATGCTCCATCATCCCTTCTCGCTGGGTTTCGCAATCACGGGGGGTGGGCAGTATTCGTCTCTGTCGAGTATTTCGATGAGGCATTACTTCCTTGTGTCCATCGCTCTCCTCACTATTGTCATCAGTATGTCCCATCATTCCCTCATCTGGTTCTGTTGGTGGTGTTTCTATGCTCACCTGAAGGGGCAGTAAGTGATCAGGATCATCTCTGAACGGTGTGTGATCCTCCTCATCGTCCTCAGAATAAGAAGAGGTATAACAAGGGCGGATATCTTTTACGTGACGTGGTATGCCACCAATCAACATGGTCTGAGGACTTATGATTTCATCTATTTTTCCCTGGAAAAATTTCGTAGTGCACCCAGCATTTGGGGGTTTTATCCAAACAAGGTCTCCCACCTGATATGGTGTATTGACAACACTCACCACTGATGGTATGGCATCAACTCCTTTCACACGCTGTTCATATTGGTAAATCCCATTGGCTGGTGCAGTTGCTGGTGTTGCATTGTCCTTGGGTGTTATATTATACCAGTACACAGCTTCTGGAATAGAGCACTGCGTCCTGGCTGCAATTCTTTTGATGGTGCGGTGACACCGTTCTGCTATACCATTACCCTCGGGATAATATGCACACCGATAATGCATTTTAATCCCCCATTCGTGCACGAATTTCTGAAATTCTTGACATCGAAATGTGGCGGCATTATCAGTCAGAATTTCAATCGGGGCACCACGTTCAAAAAAGACGGCTCTCAACTGTTGTATAATGCTGGCTGCATCCTGTCGTGTCAACAGGCGCCATATTGTGAAACGCGTCGGGCCACAATCCGTCATGGTCAAAAAATGTTTGCCCCCATAATGTGTTATGTCCATCCCTACTCGCTGCCAGTTGCCCTCCACCTCGAGCTTCCCTTTTTGCCATTGGGATGGTGCCGGATCAATTCTCTGACACTCTTCACACGAACGTATGGCTGCTTTCACTGATGCTTTTGTAGTTGCAGGGCATACTCTTCGGACAAAATATGCAGTCCTCTGAATTCCAGGATGTCCAATCTGCTGGTGTATCATACGGATCTGGTCAGGTGTTAATTGATCCGTTACAGTCGCGCATGTTTGTTGTTGAAGATCGGATCCCTGCCTCATTGCATCGATCCACCTCTTTGGTACTCGAGTCAAGCTATCAGCCAAATTCTGCATCGACGAGACTAACGTAATGTCTACCTGCAAGCTGTATTCGTCAACTAGACGCTTAATTATTGCTAGTCTCCTTCGTACTAGCATTTCACTTGCAGCTCTAGTCTTAACTCGAGCCTTTCCAGTCAAGGTGTCGGTTGACCAATGGTAAACACACAATGAGTCAGTGTGGAGATGCACAACATTAGTCTGCCATTGCAATGCGAGATTAAGACCTTTTAACGTGGCATCAAGTTCTGCCAAATTTATATGTTGGGCATCATTTTTCGGACGAAGCCAGCATGCATCTTCCACAACAACACCTAGTTGCTCCAACACGACACCTGTAGCCAACGAACTTGCGTCAACCCATGCATTTAGTTCGTTTCCAGACACTTGCCACTCACCCCGGGCAGGGTCATTCCTATGCACTCTGGACAACATTTCAGCCATCATTTGTTGGAGAGAATCATCATCCGCAACATCGTCCCATCCTTTTGTTACTGTAGTCACTCGTCTTTTCACCACTCCTGTTGCCGATCGGAGCCATCCACAGACAGGTAGATGTCCTACCAATTTACCACAGATAGAAAACACAGTACGTCTTGTTAATACATTGGGTAACTTTGGAAGTGGGCTCCCTCGTTTCCATCGCAACGTATTGCCCTCCTCCCAGACCTCGAGGCCTAGCACGGGCACTCCATCCTTTAGGCGCTTAGGGTCTTTGCTTATTAACCCAAACGCTTTCAGTTTTATTCGAACTGCATCCGCAGACATTATGTCCTCATTAACATAGATGTCATCTATGTAGGCTGAAGCAGCTTTTGCTGTGGTCTCATCCTGCATCAAAACAGTTTTAATAATGGTTGTCATAATCAAGGGTGCTACGTTTAGGCCAAAACCCAAACGTGTCAACCAATATAGTTTTCCTTTGAGTAGTACTGTCTGAAACGGCCATAATGACTCATGGACACGTATCTGCAGGTAGGCCCTCTTTAGATCCAGAAGTGCTACATTGCTCCCTTTTTGACGCCACTCTCTCAGTTTAGCAGCGCACACATCTGCGTTTCCGGTAAACGCATCAACATGCCGATTCAACTCTCGGTAATCCATTACGGGACGAATTTTTTTCTTTGGTAGGTTGTTCAACAGCCATGAGCGGAATTAATCCCTTGGGTGGTCCCAGACGTTCCTGTGGGTATGGTATTAACCAACCGTTGTCAATCCACATCTGAAGTTCTTCTTCATATGCGGCCCTATTCTTGGTAGAAACTGCATACTCTGGAATCGTGTTGCACAGCCGATCTGGTTCCTGGCCCATGGCCCATTTCCACTTTGCAGTCCACACCCTTTCGTTGTCATCAAATGTAGCACAGAAGTCCTTTTCTTCAATCGACATGGCTGCACAGACGTCTTTCCCTTCTCCAAGCCTGATACCTCTAGCTGCTGTGATTGTAACGCCTCCTAGTGCTTGTATTGCATCAATTCCAAGCAACATGTCGTAGCCAAGGGGTTTCTCCTGCATCACCAGAACGTCAACTTTAGCTGTGTCACCCTTCTCAGTGCAGATTGTGACTGTCCCTTCACCACAACATACCCGTGATAAGCCATTGATGGTCATAACGCCAACTGGGTTCCTCCGCCACACCGGACAGCAATGGGCACTAACTATAGACCGGGAACACCCCGTGTCTATAAGTGCTGAACACTGCACATCATCAAGTTTAACGCTAATGACAGGCAATCCTGTGTTTATTGGTTGGCAGGGGGCAAGGGTAGTGATAGTACCTTGCCCCCAACTTCGTTTCCCGAACAGTTGCGAGATATGTGCCCAAACTTATTGCAGCGATAGCATTGCACTGGTCTCTTTGATTGTGGATATACACCTCTCCTATCACTCCGGCACTCTTTAGCAAAATGATTGGCCTCCCCACATTTATAGCACACTGGGGTGGCATGCTTATTACTATCTGGAAGAGAGTCCACATTGCCTCCATGTCGAAAACGAGCTGCTGCTGCAATTGGTTCCTGTTCCTTACAGATGTTTCGAGCTCGGGCCAATAACTCATCAGTTGACAATTCATCGATTCTTGATGATGCCCGCAACAGTTTACTGACCTCCTCGGGTAGGCCTACCAAAAAAGCACAGCTTAATATTTTATCGTTGACCCCACCAAACGGTACAGATAATTTTCGCAGGTCGGCTAGGTACACGTCGACTGTTTCCTTGGGTTGAAGTGTCCGGCTCGTGAACTGTTGCCACGCAACAAATGGATCTGTACCAAACGCTGTATACAGGCTCTGCTTGATTTCATCCCAGTCTGGTTCATCCCCGAGTTGTTGGTAGACTGCATAGGCCCCTCCGGTTAGCCTCAAAGGGATAACTGTGGCTGGTTCTTTAATTTTGCACAGTTTACAGATTTTCTCTGCCTTTTCAATCCATTCAACGACAGCCGGTCCAGTGGTAGATCCGTCGAACTCGGGTATTAAGCGAATGTCGAATCTGTCCATTGTTAGTAACCGCACACCAAGCGCCGAAATAGCTTAAAACCAACATAAAGTCAAGTATCTGCAGAATGTCTTCTTGGTTCCTCCTCTTCTCTTTTATCTCTCTCCCAACAATCGAACACAGCATATAATAACAAAACTCTAAAGCACGTCTGACAGCACTGACTTCTGCCAACAGTCTGCCCCTCCTCTTAACAACACAGGCTTTTTATATCGCAAAATCGTTCACCTCTATTTGCATATTCTTCTAACTCACGTGATCACTACTCTATAAATAAGAGTCTTGACCATTTCTTTTCTTTCTTTTTATTTATTTTTGGTGACCGACCCGCACGTGGTCTATCCAGGTAAGTCACGCATTTCTCCACAAGTGGAATCCTTACAACTGTTAAACAATTCAATGAATCAATAGAAACAAGATTTTCATCTTATCTAAATTATAAAAACTTGTCTACTTTTCTTGATCCAAGATTCAAATTTAAATTTCAAAAGAATGACATGGAAAACAATATTAAGAATTGGATTCTACATCTTCTACTGATGATAATGAAGCAGAATCGGCAGGATACACTTCAAGTTCTGTTGAGGGTCAAGAAGATCAAAGTGAAACTGTATCTCTTTCAAACCTGTTTGATGAATTAGCTTCGAATAAGTCTACAGTAACAAATCAAAACTTAGAGCAGGTAGAAGCTGAGTTAAACCTGGAGACTACAACGGAAATACAAGAATCACGATTTAAACTTAAACAGAAGTAAATCCCTTATTGTTAAGTGCACAAAAGAACTTGACCATTATGTAGCTTTACAAATTCTCGCAAGAGTTGATGATCCATTTCATTGGTGGAAGAAGGAGACCTTACCACTGTTGAGTAAACTGGCCTCAAAATATTTAAGCGGATCACCTTCATCTGTGGAGAGTGAGAGATTCTTTAGTACAGGTGGTAATGTGTATGAACTGATGAGGAACAGGCTGTGTCCTGAGAACAGAGAAACTCTAATATTTCGACATTACAACTTAAAAGTGTTCAACTTTAAATACTCTGAGAGGAGGCAGGCAGCAAGAATAGAAGAGGAAATAGAGCAGCAGCAGGTGCAGAACATCAGCTTATACTTATTCACTTAAATAATTACAATTTATACTTTGTAGTTGGTTTGTAATTTCTTTTTTATCTAATTGTTTAATTATATTCATTTAAGAATTGGAAATTTGTGTTTTGTAATTTTAGTTAATAAAGGCTAAAAGCCATAATAGTCGCCAGACACTCGAGTTAAATAAGCAGTTACTATGTACATGTATCAATGCTATCTGATGAGTTTCTTGGCAGTGATGAAATGATTTAAGTTTAATAGTAAAGAGAAAAGTAATTAATCAGTCAATTAATCGGTACAACCCTAGTTACCAACTAAACTTAAGGGTAGAAGTAGGAAAGTGGCAGATTTATGACAACAATGACGTATATTATGCTAAAGTTGAATCAGGAACATGACAGATTTAAAACAAACAAAATTGCTTACATATTCTTGACCGTCTGGTCTAAACGTGGGATCACTTTACATATTTTTATGCGAAACTGATGTTTTATTTGTTTTACCACTAAGTTTTTCAGGTGCTTGATTGCTTAAAAATTGGGAATCACATTTTTGTTTTTTGTTTTTGGTGAATTAACATCGGGCGCAGAGATGTAATAATACCTTATTATAATTGCAAAGAAATTGGGGGTGGAAAACCCTCAAAAAACAACAAGTGCCAACACTTTCATAAGAATGTAGTGTTTACAAAAATGTTTAAAAATGAAATAAAAACGGTTTTATCCTGAAAAACAAATACTGATATTAATTTATTGGTAATTATAAAGAAATTTAATATAAAACTATTTCTTTAATTGAGTCCGAGATCAGTTTCACACAAATTTAATGTAAAATGAACTTCTATTTCTGAGATATCCTATCTTTTTTTTTCTATGAGAGTTAAATTCTGTGTATTTTGGAGGGTGTCTATTTAAAAAAAATTATGCATGGTTTTACGACCTTGTCAGACTTAGCAGTAAAAAAAATTAGTGAACATTCCTAAAATGTTTCAATGCATGGGAATGATGATTTGATGTTAAATTTATATACGAAACCGATCTCCGACTCGAAATTCTAAGTTAATTTTGGAAATTTTACAGTATAGACAACAAAACGAAATAGTGGTAATAAACAAATATGTAACCAACATGTTACCAAAGGCAAGATAAGTTACTCTTCTGCCTATCTAGAAAAATTTTGTGTGGTTTGACATATTTTAAAGCGTCTATTGAATTTGTATTTCTAAGAACGACAAGATGGCTGACATCGGACATTTAACTGGAAAGTCTCAATAATCGCTTAAATCATGAAAAATAAACTAAATACTGATTCACCCAATAAATGTTATGGTGACACTTATTGGGTGGATTTCTACCAGTATTTTGTTTATTTTTCTAGTTTTGAGCCATTACTAACACGGCAAAGACGACATGTTCCTGTCGGCCATGTTGTTAGTAGTAGCGTGACTTATTTCGTCTTTGATAACATTTTTTGTTTATTTACCATTTTTTCATTTTGTTGTATATACAGCAAATGATATTTTTTCTTTCTACAAATGTTTTCAGTGTTTTTACATGTAATCACTTATGAATTAGAATTTTTTTTTTTTTTTTTTTTTTTTTTGGCAGTGGATGCGTATTTAGTTTAAGGTGCCCATCTACACATTTGCCATTATTGTTAATAGTAGTATTACTATTATCTTGGTTTATCAAATCAATCTATTAGCTGACCAAATCTAATAAAAACTAAACATTCTTTGATAAAGGAAAGACACATTAGTTTTAACTCCCCCCCCTTTACATATTAAGAATGGTTTTCTGAAGAGTACTATTATTTAGAAAATCTTTCTTAACATGGAAGAGGGCGTTGTTACACCATTTTTGTATTTTGCATATCAATCGACTTTTTTCAATTGTTTATTGAAAAAAAATTTAAATGGGACTTTTACACTAACAAAATTAATACAAATCTTGTTTCAAAAGAAAAATAAATCTTTAGCTGTCTCACGATTTTCAATAAATTGTGAGGAAAATATTTGAAAAAAAAATAGAATATGTGCATTTTGTACATTTACAAAAATATATGGATTTATTTAACAACTTATCGATTAAATCGTAATATAGGAACCACTACAGGATGCATAATGATTAAAGTTTGTAAGGAGATTGTTTATCTTCCAAACTGTCATGACCGATTCTTTTCACCTTCAGTGAAAGGAAAAACTCGGTATTTTTATTTTAGGCTTTGCCCAACACAACTACACACGTGTCTAGGTGAGTAATGAGTTCAGAACAGCACTTAAATATTTAAACTAGATAATATATAAGTATAAAGTACTTTATTAAAACAAAGCAACTTTACTTTGCAAATCACAATCGTTGCTCATTCTCTATCCCTATTTTTCTTTTATCACTCACTAGTTCCCACTTCCTCTTTGAGAGTGATCTGCTTGTTCTATTATACTATAAGTTCCTGAATTTCAAATAATTACAACTTTTTATATCACTCTATGGATTTGCGTAGCGAAAAAAAAAAATTAAGTACAGAGTCCTGGAGGGGGACTAAATAAACTACATTTAGCCATGTATTTTTAATGTTTGATTTGACTATTAAGTGAAGGGTTTAATTCTCTTTTTCATAAGCGATATATACATTTGTTGCCTACATAACCCCCAAAGCTAAGCAATGATGAGGCTGGCCAGTACCAGACGGGTGACCATTTTGGGAATCCTAGGCGTCGTATGTGTTGAAAACAACTCCTGCATCGAATATCACGGTTGTATAAAAAAAAATTGCAGTTTTAGCAAAATGTTCAGTTATCGATTTTTTTTCTTTTTAAACTTTAGCAAAAAAATAAAGTTTTTTTTTTTTTAAATCTGAAAGATAATTATGAACATATTCAACTTATTTTACACTTCAAAATACATTCCAAAATTTGGATTTTTAACCTTAAAATCTGATACATGCACAGTTTTTTTTTTTTTTTTTTTGCTTGCTACAATCCTAACCCTCCCCACAATACAATATATATTGCTCAGTTTCGGGTAATTATTTTAAGTATGTTTATACCAACAAATAAAGAAGGGGGGTTATAGGCAAAATCGATTATGAAAAAAAAATACACAATTATAAAGTTCATTCTTCACTTAATTGGTGAAAATGTATTGATTGAATAATTACTTGATTTTTGGTAGATTTTTAAAAAGACTCTGTCAAAAAAATGCTTACTTTATCCTTTTGTTTTAGCCGTGCCTAGATGTACACAAATTAAAATCAAAATGAGATAATGTCTTTGGAAAGTTAGGAACAAAATATATAATTAAGAATTTACTTTGAAATAATTACTCTATATAGATATTCTCAATTATTTGTTAATTTGAAGCAAAAAAAAAAAAAAAATTCAACCTCCTTTGACAATGTCTTTTACATCATATCTTTACAAATTAAGTGCTCCTCCATTTGATAAGATGATAGTTCAAATTGGTTAATATTTGACCTTCAATGAATAATGGAGAAATTGGATGTGTTTAGCTGTTGATATTAAATACTTAGCTAAAAGAAACCTGTAAATGGACATTTTGTTTAATGAAGAGCTGTATCACATATACTGCGCTGTTACTCCCAACAGCTCACGTATATTTAATTATTACGTTCTCTTTAATAGTTATTACCAAATATAAATGTAAAATCATTGGAAAAAATATCTAAAAATTAAAAAAAATAAAAAAAGACAAAACGTTTGAAGTCCAAATTGTTTCAAGAATACTTAGTTGTAACATTTTCACTAAAAATATACAATTATAAAGTCCTACACAATATTGAAGACCAAACTTAAATTAATTCTAAAGTGTTCTTAATCGGAAAAAAAAGCCAAATTTTTTAAAAGGCCAAAAATACAATTTTTGAAAAAAGAAAAAAAAGGCCAAATTCGCCAAATTTGGCTTTAAATCTGGCAACCCCTTTTTCTTACTGGTCAAAGGGAAATAACTCTTGATCCTGAAAATTCTCCGATTGAAATTAACAATAAATTATTGTATTTTGAATTTGATAATTAAATACTAATTTTAAAAATTAATTTATTGAACCGAATGAGTTTGTTTAAAAAAATAAAAATAAAATATTCAAATACCAAAAGCTTATTTATTAACAAAACAAACAACCGAGATGACTCATCTGACGAAACGAAAACAAAAGCGTAACTTAGTTGCCTGGTTTTGTCGTGATTTCTTTTCTCTATCTTATCGCATTTTTTTTTTTTTTTTTTTTTTTAATCGTTATTTTTTGTTTTTCTATTCTATTTATTTTATTATTTTCTATAAAAAATAAAAATGATTTCGGTTTCATATTTGTCTCTTGGGGTACGTTTTTAGGATTACACCGGTTATTTGAAAATACGATCGTGGCATTGTTTAATATTTGTTCTTTTAAAAACGATATAAAAATAAATATTCGATTAAATAAAGCACATTTGTAACCAATTATTATTTTAAGCAAAATATATTTTCTCCTAATACTTTTTATAATTACAAATTAGCACTTGAAAATCGAACTCGATTTAATCGAAAAAAAAAAGTAAACAATAATAATGTATTCCTACGCGCATGTTGGAAATTGGAAGATTCTTTATTTAAATTGCTTTAATGTTAAAATAAAAAATATTAACTCTGCAATTATATTTTAAAACTATTATAATAGTATACAGAAAGAAGTTGGATAATTTTCTGGTAAAATGATTATTTGTAGATTTTTTTATTGTTGTTTTAGTATTTTTTTTCTATGCTCGTTTCTAGTTTTCCGAGCACCTGCTAATTTAAAGAGCGCGTTTTTAATGAACTGCATCGCTTCTCGGCCTTATGGCTAAGATCAAAGTGTAGTATCTGTTCTTATCAGCTTAATATCTGATACGTCCCCGATTTGGGGACTACGATATTAAACTGATTTTTGCAACATGGCGAAGAGTTAGGGGCTTGCTCCACCTTTGCCACGGGTTGACCTGGTATTGCAGTACCTCCAGGATTATCAGCCCAGTTTCCCACCAGGGAAACAAATAATCAAATCTAAAAACAGACTCTCAACTCTTCTTGTCACATGACACACATACTAATAATAGCAAGTTACAGTCATCATTATTGCTGCAATTGTTTTGTTTAATTAGTTGAATATAAATATTTTCTTGAATATTATTATAGGCTATTATATGCCCATGAATAATATCTTTTCTTTTGTATTGTTTCCTTAGGTGTATCCTGCATTCATGTTTATGGATGGTGAATAAAATATGGAGAAATGTTAAAAAAGCAATGTCTTGCTGAAATATGTGCTAAGTGATGATCAGTGTGACATTTTTAAAGGTTCAATCCTCAGTACGAACGATACTGAAATACTGAAGATACAATTGAACATTACCTGAGCATTCTCTGCACAGCATATGGAACCACAAGAAGATGTTGTTAAAGAAAGGGTTCCAATACAGATTCTAGAGTTTGACAAGTTGCATATAAAAAAGATTGTGAAAATAACATCCAAAATGAGAAGAGGCAGAACAGTTGGCAAACAAAAATCTCAAATGGAAGCATGTCTAGCTCAAGCCTGAATACTTGTGCAAGAGGAGGACGACCGTCTCTACTGAATGTCCCCTGTTACCTCGGCTATAAACAGCTGAGGGAAGTGTTTAGCCAGTGGGGAGATGTTGAGTCCAACCTCGTGTTGGGGGATTACAAAATTAACGTGTGCATTGACCGCACCAGGTTCAAAGCTATTCTGGCCCTGCTCAGGTTCAAGCCATGAATGTTGTCCATAATCATCGAGGGCAGGAGGCCCCACTTTTGGCACTGCCAGCAGCTGGGACACATGCTAAAATTTCCCAAACAGAAATCCCTACTGCTACCATTTCATCAGCAAAAAACAATCTTTGGGTGGACCAAAAGTTGCAACTCCTGTTGTCCCTGAGGTGGAAACCGGTTGGAGCATGGTGACCAAAAAGGGCAAAGCCACTAGCCCCATCAAGACAACCTCTAACCAACCTCGGGTCACAGCGGAGCCTCTGTGTCCCGGTAGAACAGCAAAATCATTATCACCAGCAGCGCCACAGGCACCCAAAAGTCCCCGAAAAAAGGAAAAATCAAAGACCACCACTGCAAACACTGTGGCTAAGATCAAAGTGTTATATCTGTTCTTATCAGTTATGAAATGGTCTAGTCTCACCACTTAATTGTGAAGCAGCACTCACACCTGCCTAGCCAAACTTTTGTCTGTCTTTCTCTGCTCTTCTCCTCACGGGGGATCGAGACTGTACTAACCACCCACTTTCTCTCTTCCAGTTTTGTTGTTACTTTTTTCATTCCTACCCCCCTCCGGTAGGAATGGTCTAGTTCTCCCCCCTTAATTGCGGAGCAGCACCCTGTCTGCCGAGCCAAGATTGTCTCTCTCTCCCTGCTCTTTCCCTCATGGGGGATTGAGCTGCAGGGGGAGGGGGGGATCACCCACTCTTTCTCTCTTCCTCTTTTAACACTCCCCCTCTCAACATATCTCCCCTCCTCCCCCTCTTGGTGCCATTTTCTTGGTGTCCATTCGGCCAACACCCCGGACGCTGTCTCCAAGTCGGTCTGTGCAAATCGGTCTGTGCAACATTTAATGCCAAATGAGGAGAGGAGAAAAAGTGGAAAGTGGTCCACAGCCCATGGATCCCCAAACCAAGGAGCAGAAATCTACCCAGGAAAGCAACTCTACAGCAAGGGAAGAGGCGACTGTAAGTGAAGGTGAACCACAGTCCCTCTATCCCCTACACCAATAGCAACAACATCCACCGCCGCTCTCCCAGAAAGGGAGCTTCAAGCAAAGAGCAGGCGACGCCCACAAGCGGAAAAAGTGAACCACAGCCAGTGACACCACAGGGTCATCGTTCCCCAAGAGCCGCTAAGAAGTCTATCTAGGCTCCCCACAAGGGGAGATCACCAGCAAGAAAGGGAGATAGGCCAGCGTTACTGGTGATGGTAACCATAAACCAGTAACAATACAAGTCCCTCAGTCCACATCATCATCATCTGCCAAGAGCACCAACCCAGCTCCCCAAAAGTACGATTCCACCAAAGGGGAGAAAGACTATTTCTCAGGGAGAACCGAGGAACTCATCAACGCTACCACTGAGTCCATTAAGTTTCTCTTTGAGGAACCTGAGAAGGATGTCCAGCAGGCAGCAAGCGCTCCCCAAGAGGACAGTCGTCCTGCTAAAGAGGCAACAAAACTATCCAGAAAGTGCAGGTGAATGTGGGAGCCCAACAGAAGAGATCCAGAGCGGCAGCTGGATCCAACGCAGCAGCACCTGCTACAAGAACCACCGAAAACTCCTCCTCACAAAGGGGAAGCAACAGCAACTCCGCAGTGTCCACCACGGAAGAAAAAAGGAGAAGTCCAGAGAACAGGGAAAGGCAAACCGACAAACAAGGAATGGCCAGCCCTTGCACCCCAGACCCAACAAGCTACTCTCAATCAACCGCAGTCCCAGAAGGACAGCCAAAAAACGGCGACTGCATCTACCAGTCAAGAAGAGGGATCAACTTGGGGTCCGCAATCCAAGTTGACACTGCAACTGAAAGGCAAGCAGAGGGCATTACATCTCAAACTGCTGACATTCAAAAAAGTTAGCAATCGGCAAAATTTCCTTAACGCATTTTTGATGATGACCTTCATGTGAGCAGATCATGACAACCACACCCAGGTCCTTTGGATCATGATCAAGGCGGCCAAAGAAGCCTTTGAGAAGAAGATCGTAGATGATGAGGACTCCTCGTTCAGATCTGACAGCGTGAAAACAGAAGGTAGGGTCTCCATTTATGTTCACCCTTCATTCTACAGGGTATGCAAGGTAACTTTCTCGTTGGACGTGGGAGGCAGGAAGCCCCACTGTTGGCACAAAAAGACAAGCGTCCCTGCTGCCAAACCCACAGAGGAAAAATATACTTCAAATTATAAGACTTTCTTTTTTCAATGAATTGAACTCTTTTTCTCACTCACACACACACACACACACACACTATAATTTTGAAAATTGTCAATATGCTTATTAAAACATTGCAGAGTCATTAAATAGCTTGAACTCCACCGGACCGACCCCATTGTGTGTGGCAGTCAGGACTTAAAAACCGACCCCTTTTTTTTTTTTTTTTCTTTTTTTTTTTCACCACTAATTGGAAATCGTGACCTGGTTTTTTGCATGTTTTCTTTCTTCGTCTTTTATCCCCTTGAAGCAGAGATGGTCTAATTTCTCACCTCTTAATTCACTTAGCAGCACTCTGACCTGCTAAGCAACCACAAAGTCTTCCTTTGCTGCTCTCCTAACAGGGGATCAAGCTGATAACCAACTTTCCTTTCTCACTTCTATTTTGAGAAGAACTCACAGAAGCAATACCCTTAAAAGGGAACTCCGCCCCCTGGAGCTCCCCAAATAGAGGATTAAAGTCAGCAACAAGGTCGAACCTAACAAAAAAAAAACCCTCGCCTAAACTATCAGAAGGATTGTTCTGAAACCACTGCCGGGGGACTGGGAGGTGGTTCCTTGTCATTTCCAACCTTTGGGAAAATTGTGGAAAAAATGGGAGAGCTCCTCCAAAAATGAACTGCATCGCTTCTCGGCCTTTTGGTTAAGATCAAAGTGTAGTATCTGTTCTTCAGTGCAAAAACTTTTGCTCTTCAGCTACTTGTCTGCGAAGGGATCTGCCACCGGGCTCTTTAGCCAGGTTCAAGGGTTTTTACGTCTGCAAGGACCAGACCCCCTCCTTTGGGGAGTCAAGACCTTGATCTTAGCCTAAGATTTAGTTTTAAGTTTTAGTATTAAGGTTTTCTTCTTTTCTCCCTCTGTCTGGGAGGAATGTCTACTTCTCCCTAATTACTACTACCCGCTAGCCTTTGTCTTCCTTCGCTGCTCTCCCGTTGGATTGAGCAGACCGGGTCTCTTTGTCGCTTCCTGTTGGCGTTGTACGAGGGAACGGTTTTGGGGTTAATACCTTTCGTTTCTGCCTTCTCTCTGGGAAGAGATGCCTATCCCTCTCTTTCCTTAATTGCGACGCGGCACTCAGACCCACTGGCCACCACTACGTCTTACTTCTCTGCTCTCCCTCCCCGCAAGGGGGGATCGAGCTGACTAACCCGACTTCCCGCGAGGGAGGTCAACTCTCTTTTTCTCTTCACCCCTGACCGCCCCCTCCATCCCCTTTGTCCCCCGCAGTTTTATTTTTCCTCCCTCCCAAGCCTGGTCTGCGTAAGCAACCAATCCCCCTTCTACGATTCCAAGCAGGTGGGGTATACCACCCCAAATGCGGAACATCGCTCCCCTCGAGGAATCCCCGGAAAAGGGAGTCAAATCCCGGCCACGGGTCAGTGGAGAAATGGAGAGAAGAGCTGGACAAGATCTTGTTGACAGCAAGGTAGGGCCGCAGCCCGCGGCGACCCTGGACATTACAACCATAGCCCATGAAGAGCCACCAAGCGCGTTCCCAGCTCCCCAAGAGGACCACTCCCCACCAGAGGCGACTGCGAGTGGAGAAAAGGTACCACAGCCCATGGCAACTGGAGCCCCGCAGTCCCCTACATCAAGGCAGAAACAAGCTACCGCCTTTGCTCCCCAGGAGGGGAGCAAAACACCCAGGAAAAGAGGGAAGGAGCCAGTGAGTGAGGCCAAAATCACTGGAAAAGACAGCCCTCAACCGGTTACGGCATACGCCCCTCGAGCCCTACCATCGTCACCAACCAAGATCGCAAGTCCTGCTCCTCCAGAGGTCAACTCCACGCAAGGGGAGATGAACCAAGAAAAGGATTTCTCGGAGAGAACCCTGGACATCATAAACTCCACCATTGAGTCCATTAAGGTCCTCTTCGGGGAACCCGTGAACAATCCCCAAGCAGCTCCCCAGGAGGGGAGCCGCCCTAACACATCAGCTCCTGCCACGATTACCACTGAAGCTGCGTCGGCAGGAACAAAGTCCCCAGCCAAGAAGAAAAAGGGAGAAGCCCGGGGAACAGAGCCAAGCCCACGAATCAACAAGGAATGGCCAGCCCTGACTCCCCAGAGCCAACAGACTACCACTAAGCAGTTGCAGAAGCAGGATAGCAAAGAGGCATCTGCATCCACCAGTCAAATGGAGGGTGCAACTTGGGGTCCACAATCCCAGCTGACACCGGACGAATACAGGGAGCTATTCGAATCAACATACAAAGAGCTTACGGACGGGAATACCATCCAGCCCCTTCCGGGCTCCGTTGAAGATATGAAGAAAAGAATAGTCTCCCTGATAACCTCCGACATCAGAACGAAAAGCCTGGCGGGTATCGGAAAAGATACCATGGTGGATGTACTGCTGGAACTGAACATCCCAGTTAGGTACATCTGCAGAAAAAGCTTTGCAATGTATGATATCCTGCTCCCGACCCAGCAAGAGGCAGAAAGCATCGCAAAGAGGTCGCAACTCCGCTCAAAGAACATCAAGCTCCAGGTGGAGTACATGAGTCAGAGGAAGACAACAGTCTCTGTTCTCAACGTACCCTGTTTTTTTTTTTTTTTTTTCTTTTTTTTTTGTTTTTGTTTTTGTTTTTTTTTACATGAAGTTCACCACTTATCAAGGCCCAATGGCCACTCAGGGATAAGAGTTATTGTGTGTACAGTAATCAAAGGGATAGTGTAGCAATAATATTGGAGAATTGGTAAGGTGTCATTACTTAGGGGGGAGGTGGCGGTTCATCAGGAATTTGTTTGTGTTGAACTTGAAGACATCCAGGTTGAAGTCGGGAGGGAAACAGGCAAGCGGAACAGTTCCACAGGCGTGCAGTTCTAAGAAAGAAGCTTTGTTCATGGTATCTACATTTTGATTTAGGCACAGATAGGGAGTGGGGAAAATTATTGACGGTGGTTTCAGCTAGTCGGGTGTTTTTTGAGAAAGATTGGCGAAGGGGGACCAAAGAATGGAGCTCAGACGAGCACCTGCCACGGAAATAACGATAGAAAAAAGACAGGCTCGCTACGTCTCTTCTGTAGGAAAGAGGTTGCAGTCCTGGAGCCCAAACAACTAGGAGCTTTTTTCAGATAGTACGGAGACGTGGAGTCAGTGGTTCTGGTTAAGGGGAAAAGAAACGTCCTTACCGGAGAGTACAAGCTGGAGATGCGCCTCAACAGGGAGAATTTCCAAAAAATCCCGGCGACACTGAAGTGCGAGGAGGGGACGCTGTCCATCATAGTGGAGGGCAGGAAGCCGATTTGCTGGCAGTGTCAGAAGCAGGGCCATATGCCGAAGGATTGCCCCAAAAAGGTCCAAGCCAAGGCCCCAGTAAGAACTGCTGCTGACAAGACAGAAGCCAAAACCACAACAGCAAGACCAGCAACGCCAGGTACCAGCGAAGGATAGACCACGGTCACAAAGAAGGGGAAAACCAGGACGGTCAGCTCCTCCCCCAGCCAACCACCAGCCGAGGTGCCGACAGTAGTGGCAAACAAGACTGTCGTAGCAGCTCAAACCGCCTTCGCAGTACAGCAAAGCACGCAAGAAAAAGTCGAGGCTTCCGGTTCAGGCAAAAGAAAGCTGCAAGAGTCGGAAGAGGAGACGGTGTCGGAGGAAGAGGCAACTGCAAGCACCTCTGAATGCAAAGACAGGAGGGAGCGGAAGAATAAAAAATAGAAAGCTAGGGGAAGCTCACTAAGTCCCCTGCGCGGGGACGCTTCCAACAACAACAAGAGTGAGGTGCCGGAAGTTAAATTAGCCAACAACCCTCTGCCTCCCACCCCCATGCAGGCCGAAACGAGCTCCCCCGCCTCAGACGAGAACCGATCTGCGACAGCCAAGAAGCGGACAGCCAAGCCGAAGAGAAGGAGGAGGAAGCGCCTGGCGAGTACAAACACCCCAACACCAAATCCTTGCCCCCTGTGCGTAGGGAATGATCACGCAAACCACCGTTCCTGCAATCAACGGGAAAAGAGTTGCAGATCCCAGGAACTTCGCTGACGCCCCACGACTGATGACCTTTGTCAGAACAGACAAAGGTAAGAGGACCAAGACCCTGTAACTTTCTCGTTGGACGTGGGAGGCAGGAAGCCCCAATGTTGGCACAAAACGACTTACACGAGGAAAAATATACTTCAAATTATAAGACTTTGTTCAATGAATTGAACTCTTTTTCACACACACACACACACACACACACACTATAATTTTGAAAATTGTCAATATACTTATTAAAACATTGCAGAGTCATTAAATAGCTTGAACTCCACCGGACCGACCCCATTGTGTGTGGCAGTCAGGACTTAAAAACTGACCCTCCCCCCCCCCCTTTTTTTTGGGGGGGGGGACCGGCACCACTAATTGGAAATCGTGACCTGGTTTTTTTTGCATGTTTTTTTTCTTCGTCTTTGCTCCCCTCGAAGCAGAGATGGTCTAATTTCTCACCTCTTAATTCGCTTAGCAGCACTCTGACCTGCTAAGCAACCACAAAGTCTTGCTTTACTGCTCTTCTAACAGGGGATCGAGCTGATAACCAACTTTCCTTTCTCGCTTTTTTTTTTTTTTTTTTTTTTTTTTTTTTTTTAATAAAATTTCTTTGTTTCCGCTTTCCTCTCAGGGCAGAAATGGCTGAACCCTTTTCTTAATTGCTCAGCAACACTCTGACCTGCTAGCACCCACTGCGTCTTCCTTCTCTGCTCTCCCCCTCACAGGGGAACTGAGCTGCTAACTCCCACGTCCCCGCAAGGGTAGGTCACACACACTTTTCCGCTTCAGACCCCCACCCTCCATTTCCCCTATTTTTTCTTTTTTATTTTTCCCCCTCCCGCTACACTTTGGTCCGCGTCACTAGGTAGGTGGCTCGTTCACTGCGCATAGGATGCTGGCCAGAAGAGGAACATTACTCCCCTGGAAAGTTCCCCAATGGAGGGAGCCTCAGCTACCAAACCAAAAGAGGCCAAGAATGGTGGGGGTAAGGCTGGAGCTAGCGGTGACCCAGGATAAGCCATTACCAGTGGATCAACCAAGCCCAATCCCTGCTCCCCAAATGAGGAAGCAGAGCAAGTGACGTATTAGGGAACGAGGTACACCTCAGGTGGACTACAACCGGTGGCACCTCTAGCACCTCAATCCCCAGCAGCAAATTACAGAAAGAAAGGACAAGGAGACCAACATTTTGGGTGGACCACAGCCGGTAGCACCCCTGGCTCCTCAGTTCCCTGCGCCATCACCAAAATGCACCACCCCTGCAACCCAGGAGGCCGACTCTCCTATGTCGGAGGGAGAAGATTCCAGTAGAACCAAGGCGCTGATAAACGCCACCAAAGCATCCATGAAGGTTCTCTGTGGTGAAACAAAGGAATCACTCGCAATCCAAGCTCCCCAAGAAAAAAGGGAGCAGCAAAAGGCAAGAGTGGGACTACACTACCATCCGCAAAAGCCCCAGACACCACCACACCAAAAGAAGTGGTAACATCACCAGCTCCAAAGATAAAACTCCTGCAGGAGAAGTTTCGCCATGTGGAACATGCTGCTCCCCAACCAAGAAGATGCAGTAACGCTGTTCAGGACCAACCATAGATGGAAAAACATCTGACTCTAATAATCTAAAATTAAACAAAACACAGACTCCTTACAAGCTAGACTCCATCTTCAGTGAATTAACGGAACATGCAGCCTTGGGCCTCCCTACAAACAGGCAGTTTTAATTTTAGTAGGTCAGCACCATACACCGGATTAATGGTCCCAATGATCACACATGGCTACACCATTTTCCCCACATCTGGTGATCCCGACTTCAGCAGATTGGTATATTTCCATAAATTGGTGATTCTAGATTTTTCTTCTTCTTTCACGCATATGCGTCCTCCCTCGATACAGCGGTCCCAACGACAGCACATTGGACAATTCACCCACCAACTGGATTCTGCCTAAATTGATATCAACGGTGACTATCAATGCCTCTTTATCACCAACATTCCCATTGAAAATAAGATACAATGGCGACCAATCCTATATTATCAACCACAGCCACCTAAGCTGTGTTAAAGATCCTGCCATTTTGGACACAGGATCAAACTTTGTGGTTCGTTCACGTATAAGCATAATTCTTCACACAGAATCAATAGCGAGTTAACTAAGCTCAACCATGTGATGGCCTCATTAGCGCTTGAGGCTAACAGACATTAGCAAAACCCACGAGATTACTCTCCACCCCGACATGCTAACAAACAGAACTATACTTGTCGACAAACCAACCGCCACCATGATAACCATCTGTGCCATTATTAAGCCCGTTTTGGCAAAAAAACTTTCAATTCTCTATTTATGAAACCTGTTGACAAGGTGGAAAATGACCGGGCACAATATTTACTTGTCAGATCTCAGCAAAACCCACAGAATGATGAAGAATGAAATAACCTACAACACTTTGCCAACTTGTTGTTCAAGCACTTTACTTTTATTGAAACTAGACATGAACATTCATACATACCTCTCAAACGCAGAAAAACCGTTTTTTCAAAATTGCACCAATTATCACATCCAGACATCCGCACGTGACGTTTCATTTGGACTGACATCAACAGATATGTGATTGGACATGCAGTTGCATCCCTTGCCAGAAGTCCAAGGTTTATCAGCACATTAAGAGCCCTCCTGCAACATTCTCAACTCCTAAGGCCCGTTTTAAACATATTCATATTGACATCGTGAGTCCACTCCCACCTTCAAAGGATTTTACATATCTGCTCACTTGTGTTGACAGATTTTCAAGATGGCCTGAAACTTTCCCTATTATCGATATTTCAGCTGAAACTGTTACCAAAACTTTTTTTGCGTATTGGATATCCCATTATGGTGTGCCTGAAACAATTACAAATGACAGAGGTAGACAATTTTACTCTTATCTTTTGTCTGAGCTCTTGCATTTGCTGAGATGCAAACACATCCGTACTACTTTTTATCACCCAGCAACGAATGGCATGGTTGAATGCTTTGACTGTTGTTTGAAGCCAGGCTTATTTCATCTTTTGACTTTTGCCAATTTAGAAAATTGTATTGGGATGCTACTCAGTGTCTGGTACAGTGCACAGTAAAAATTACACAAATGAACAGATAGAAAAATAGCACAAAATAAGAACATTTCGCTAAGAAAAAATTAGGATTGTTCAGGAGAAGCAGGGTTAGAGGATGGGCTAAACTTTCTCCCATTTAGTTTTACAGATAACCTCCACCCATAATATTTTTTAATGTGGGTACATTTTTACTTTCTTTCAACCTTAACAATCCACC
This sequence comes from Euprymna scolopes, assembly GCF_053919585.1. Lineage (NCBI taxonomy): Eukaryota > Metazoa > Mollusca > Cephalopoda > Sepiida > Sepiolidae > Euprymna > Euprymna scolopes. Next base: position 166,601,942 of record NC_136485.1, on the reverse strand, counting down.
TTTTAAAATGACTTTTAAAGGTTCTCTGGTATACTGAAAACGAATATCACATTTAAATTTGGCGCAATCAAGTAATTTTCCAAATATTAAGCAATGTAATTCCTTATGTTATGACTGATGCTCTGAAAAAATGGCAAAAGTGAATACATAGGTAAAAATGCAATTTGACAATGGAAAATGGGACCATTCAAGAAGTGTGGGTTAAGCTCCCATAAGCTTTAATCTAATTTAAAATAGGGTTAATCCTCTTAGCTTTAGTTTGGAAAAAGTTGGTTTGGTTAGACTCAAATTCTGGAGAAGCACTGAACAGAATAATTGAATTTAGGAAAACTTGTCCCTTATTGAATAAATATTGATTGAAAACATTTTATGACCTTTCTTGAAGGATATCATTTTGAAAAGAGACTATACCCCCCCCCCCCTAATATTTAAAAAAAAAAATTTTTTTATTTGTTTACTGTTGTGTTTTGGAAAATAAAATCGATTTTCTAAGTGTCCGTTTTTTACCTAACTGGCTAAGTTGTTAATGGTTTAACTTATTTTGAAACATTTGAGTAAAAAACAAAAACAAACAAAAAGTAGCATCGAGTGTTACGTGAGAACGAGAAATAATGTCTGACATGAAGGTATCACATCTTAGGGGTCTTGATAATCGCTAAAAAATAGAAAATTAAGAAATACTGAAGATTTAGTTTTGAAAAGAGACTATACCCCCCATAATATTTAAAAAAAATATTTTTACTTGTTTACTGTTGTTTTTAACAAAAATAAAATTGATTTTTCTAAGTGTTCGTTTTCTACCTTGCTTTGTAAGTTTTTAGTGGTTCAACTTATGTTTTAAGTTTTAGTCAAAAAAAACAATGGCAAAACAAAAAAATGTTCGATATGAGAGGATCACGTCTTAGGAGTCTCAATAATCGCTCAAAAATAGAAAAACGAAGGAAATACTGAGATAAAGTGTTATAACAAATAAATGTTATCAAAGGTAAGTTACACTTCTACCTATCTGCAAAATTTTTTAGTGGTTTTACTCGCCTTAAAATGTGTAATTGGTTTGAAAATCAGTGTTTATTGGTACATTTGAAAAAGCAAAATGGCAGTGTGCTTGCTGTTGAATACGGTAAATTTGGGAAAATGAGTTTAAACTAAATAATTGCACAAAAATGTCCGCCTATGTCATGGTGAGTTTCTAACAGTATTTTGTATAATTATTTAGTTTAAACTCATTTTCCCAAACTTATGGCTACATTGAAGCAGTTACATTGAATAGATGTCAACTCTACTACATAATTGATTTTTTTTTTTAATAAAAGTTTTAAAATAAAGCTGTAGTGTTGTTTTCTTTAGGGCGACAATTTTATTGTTCTGGAAATGTATATTTTTGCATGCATAGGAGATATGTTTAGTCAATTTATGCCTACCAATTTTTACCCAAATTAAAACTGATTTTTATAAATGGAAAAAAAAAAAAAAATGGGGGTTGGTGGCAGGTAAGCTTGAACCCGGAGCCTTGAGGCCAATGCTTGCGAGACAATTTTTAAGTGTTTTTAATGAGGTCAAATCCGCACTTAATTTTACTGCGGGATAGTTTGTTTGGTTTTTTTCTTTTTTTTTACCCAACTTTTTCTGGTTTTGTTTCCCCAATATGTTGGTAAACCAGCTCTCCCGTATATTAGGGGAGTATCCAAAAACCGACATTGAACAAACGGCTATTTGCTTTCTGGATGCTACCAGCCCGTAGGCCGAGAACCGTGCCTTAGTTTCACTTTTATATGAAAAAGCCGAATCAACACGAGGGGCCAACATAGCAAGAATTGTGTAAAACTCAATGTAAATAAATCTAGCCGCGACGCACATTCGCAATTCGTACATATTATGATCAAGGTATATAAGAAGTTCTCTTGGATATACAAAAACTCTCACACACGTTTTGCCTTTTTTTTATATATATATATATTGCAATCATGAAGGGAGACCTTTATTTTATTTTTGATTTTGCTATTTTTGCAAAAATTGTTTTACAAATACCAAATACATCGTTTTTGTCTTGTGATAAGATGCAACAAAAATATTAAGCAATATTTGTGAAAATAAAACTATTTTTCTGAATTTTTTTTTTTTTTTTTTACTTTTTCACCCAATGTGACAGAAACACTCTTTCTGCACATACTGCCATTCAAGGCAACCAATTAGATCTTATCAAAGCATTATATCAGCAGCAGTCACTAATTCAACATAAAAGGAGTGTTTATTCACTTAGAGCTCATTCAAGTCCTTTGTATCCTAGCCTTGACATCTGATCCTGTTTCCTGGTGCTCATTCTCCAGCTCACTCCCTCTAGCTCTTTTCATGCAGCATCTGTTCCAGCTCGTACATCTTATTCTAGCAATCCTGGTTCCAGCAGACGTCATAACTCTTGTTGATCCAAGGTTCATACTATCTAGGTTCCAGTTTCCTCATTTCTGTTGATTCAGTCCTTCCTCCAGAATTATTCTTTTTTTCAACCATCTCTGGTTCCAAAAACGTCACTCAACCTTTTCCTCCAATTTTCCATTATTTATTCTTGTATTTTTGATGCAATAAATACAGCCTCTATTTTACAAGTGTTCTTTGCCATTGTCAAAAAAAGTGTTTTAGGATGCAAGTCCTGAGTTCAACATAATTAAAAAACAAAAATATCTTTTATGATGTACGTACCCATCATGGAACGAAAATATGGCACGTTTTGACTTTTTTTTTTTTTTAAATCTTGTTGAACACAACAGCTGAATCAAGCTAAGACGACTCCTAATAATTATGTATTGAAGATGGATGCTTTTAGCAGATAAGTTGTGAATTTGTGATATTTATTTTTTTTATTAGATGCCAATGTTAATATTAATTATTGATTTCATTTTTTAATTTTTTTTTTTTTAGATAGGTAGGTAGTTATATATATATAAGATAATCTGTTATCACTTGTGCCTTTTTACCTTAATTTGACCCATAGTGCGGGGGAACCTATTGATATTTTCTCCCCTAAGAAAAGGCTTACTTGAACTGATATTAAGTACGATACTTAGTATTTTAATAATGTATTAATACTTTTTGAAAACCAATTTCAAGCCACTTTTCACATCCAAATTAATGCAAAATGGCAAGTCTGCTCGCCATGATACAATAAAATACGATATTGCAATTTTGTATGAGAGACTTGTATTTTTTTTAACCTATATATCCACGTGGAGACACTGGTCCCTTAAGCTAGACTTACATGGGTCACGTGCAAAAATAAATTACTTTAGCTGAAATCAAAACTAAAACCTGAAGACACTGAGTTGAGTACGATAGCCATTAGGTCAGCTTGATGATTTTTTTTTAAAAAATCTGACATTCCCATGTACCAAATTTTCAATTTTGACCCCTTAGCAGCCCTTTTTCTGGATGAAAACTCGTGAAAAAAATTTCATGTCTGATTACCCTATGTATCAAATTTCAAATTGGTAGATCTAAAATTCGTTACGTGCATAGGTTGAGAAGTGTCCTCTCACACACATTCTCACTTTTACGGATATGTAGAATTGTCCGATTAATAGATTCTCTAATGCTGATTTATCAGCAAATTTTGTTGACAAATGATACTAATATTAATTCTATTGGAAAGACAAGTTAACTCACTCTTGATTGTTAGTGAAAATTTATCTGAGACATGTATCGCTAAATCATATGAAGTAACATGCATGACGCGCTTTTAATATGTACAACTGCACTGAATTTGAGACAAATAGACATAAGCATATGGAAAATTTCCCTTTCTGGTTCTATTAAATTATCATTTTTCTTTTCTTTAAATCACTGTCAAAGGAAATCATTATTTCATATTGAGGAATTGTACAGTAAATTGTGACGATGTGTGAACCAAAAATAAAGCATTCTTCAGTCATACCTTGTTCCTCATTTTTGGCTGGCTTAGTAATTTATTTCGATAAGATATACATTATCTATTTAGATCAGACATTAGTCATTTAAATACGTAAAAAATTAACTAAATATTAAAAAACCATTATGACAACTAGTTTCTGCTGGAAGTATTTTTATGGCAATCCCAATAATACAACTGCTTGAAAGTTATGTTAATCACATCAAACAGTAGCAAATCAGCAAAAACTTTCACAATAGCTAATATGTTAAACCATCTTTGAAAGGTTCGTGCAAATAAGAAAAATAAGCAAAATGAATATTCAGCGACAGACATTCCAGGAACAAGTGGCAGCAACTACAAGCCTCCAGTGAAACACCAAGATTGCTGTTGATATTAAACCATACTCTAACATTAGATTTAATAAGCTTGTTGCAAAACTTTGCTCAAATGACGGCATTCCATCAAAAATATACTTCACTGCAAAATACTTTGATATATTTACAAAAATAAAACAAAAATTGTTTCTTACTGAAATTAGCAATATTTCATGAACTACAGACATTTGAACAGTGCAGAGCTGTGCTTTGAGTGGTTCCATTCTCTGGTGCAATAATAAGTGAAGAATTGCACAATTTTCTGGATGAGTATAAAATCTTTAATAAAATTTTCTTAGTCTTGCAGGATTCATGAACAAATATGGTTGCTAATGTCAGAGAATATGATTTACAGTAACTATCATGCATTGTAACTCAGGCCGTGAAAACAACCATTACATACATAACAGAAATTCGGTTTCTATTAGTAATTAGTAAATTAACTGAAATACAGGATCAGCTTAATTTGAAAAAACACTCATTCAAGATGTGACCACATGGTGGAATTCAATATATCCTGAAAATAAATTAAGAACAACGAAAAGCTCCTGTAACGTGTGCTGTTGATAAGATTCCTACTTTAACAACTTACCAATAGGAAGTTGTTTGAAGAAAAAGAAAAAAAATTTAGTTACGGAGCTCATTTGAAGAAATCACCAAAGAAGCAAGTAACAGAACATCAACCATATCAATGATGCGTACAAATTTAGCTGATGTTTTTTTTTTGTCAAAAGCTATCCAATCTAATTCTAGTATTTCTGACTTTAGTGGAATTTTTTACAATTGTTGAACAATTCAGGTTATCAATTGAAACAAGATTTTCATCAATGATAAAAACTTGTGTATGTCTACTTTCCTAAACCCATAATTCAAATATTATTTTTAAAAGATGGAATAAAAAAACATATTTAGAATTGGATTCCACATCTACTTTTCACTGATCAGCAGTATACACTCCTGAGATTGAAGAAGCACAAACGTGTAAATTACAACATAGCAACTTTGAAACCAACTGACAAAAAAGTAACGAGTAAAAATGTCACAAAAATGTTTTCATCACCCATAATATAAAAAGACAGTAGGAAATAAAATTATTTAAATTCAATTTTGGCCTTCATTTGTAAGGTGTGAAAAGTGAACATTGCATCATTTATAATAGTAAAATTGCACTGATGGACAATTTTTATGGTATCAAATAAAACTGTATTAAATGACAGTAAATATGTACAATCAATATAATTCTATGCATAATGATTATTATGCCTATTTTTTTAAAACAATTCCAGCTGCAACTTACTTCATTATAAGTCGATAAAAATGCTGATATATTCAATTTTGGTGGTGGAAACAAAGTACCAAATGTCATAAACATATACTAACTTCAAAATCATATCACAAAAAACTATTAAAAGATCTGGAATTTTTTTTTAAGCCTAATCAATACATATTGTAGAATGCTATATAAATGTCAGCTCTTTAAACCATGTACTTCTTAAATAGTATCCTCAAGAAAATGTATTAATTATATAATATAATCATCTTATGTAGTACTTTTCACTTTGTTTAACATGGCAATGTAATTAAGTAAATATAGGTGTTCAACATCAATTTAATTTTAATAAAAGAGCTGCATGTTATCAATAGAATTCTTCATACAATTATTATTTCTTTGCGATTCTGTTGAATTCTTCACTTAGCACTAATCCATTTGAGGTGGTTCCCTCAACCCCTTCCCCAGTCAAACACAGAAAAAACTTGTTTTGAATTGTTCATTAAATTGTTATGTGGAAGTACAAACTAGTTAAAAAAACAGCCTCTCCTCCACACGTTAAGAAATGGGTTTCCAAAAAAGTTCTCTGCATAAGTAGTTTTACATCTTCATTTTATTTTGTATTGGCTTTAAGTTAACGCTGTGATTTATTTCCGGTTTGTGTGGACCGTTCTACTTTACGTTGAATGCCCAGAAAAAGTCCCTTCTGATTAATGTTTACCAGTTTTTAAATAAGCAAACGAACCTGGCTGTTTTTTTTTCAGAATAACAATATTTTTTAACTGGTAAACATTAATCAGAAAAAACTTTTTCATGGCAAATATGTGAAGCAGAATGATTTGCACAAACCGGAAATTTTTAATAACAGATTTTTTTTTGTTTTTTTACAAGAATTTGTGAATCCATTTGAAAAAAAAAAAAAAAATCACTAAAGAAGCATGTTTAATCATATCAATGATAATACCTACAATTTTAGCTTTGAGGTTATTTCTTTCAAAAGCTGTTCAATCTAATTTTGATATTTCTGACTTTAATGGAATCCTTACAACTGTTAAACAATTCAATGAATCAATAGAAACAAGATTTTCATCTTATCTAAATTATAAAAACTTGTCTACTTTTCTTGATCCAAGATTCAAATTTAAATTTCAAAAGAATGACATGGAATACAATATTAAGAATTGGATTCTACATCTTCTACTGATGATAATGAAGCAGAATCGGCAGGATACACTTCTTCAAGTTCTGTTGAGGGCCAAGAAAGTCACAGTCAAACTGTATCTCTTTCAAACCTGTTCGAAGAATTGGCTTTGAATAAGCGTGCAGAGGCTGTTCTTGTGGCCTTCGGGCCAGTAGCGGAAAAGGAAGTAATCAGTTCTGGTCAATGTGGGGGCAACCCTTCATATCGGACAACTGCTTTTTAAGTAAATTAGTTTGGTCAATGTAGGGGAAACCCTTCATATCAGACAATTGCTAATTTTGGACCCTGCCAGAGTGCCTCCTTGGGGGAACTGGTTTTTCCTCCCCACATTAAAAAAATGGCCTTCTGCCTAATTTGCTCAGTGGGGAAGCAAACAAGTAAAAAGCCTACTGTAACAAATCAAAACTTTGAGCAGGTAGAAGCCGAGTTAAACCTGGTGACGGCAACGGAAATACAAGAATCACAATCTACATTTAAAAGGAGTAAATCCCTTATGGTTATGCACAAAAGAACTTGACCATTATGGGTGGAAGAAGGAGACCTAACCACTGCTGAGTAAACTGGCCTCAAAATATTTCACCAGATCACCTTCATCCGTGGAGAGTGAGAGACTCTTTAGTACAGGTGGTAATGTGTATGAACCTATGTGAAACAGGCTACATCATGAGAATAGAGAAAGTCTAAAGTCAGAACTTCAGCTTTTAGTTATTCACTAAAAGAATTACAATTTGTACTTTGTAGTTGGTTTGTAATTTCTTTTTCATGTAATTGTACAATTACATTCATTTAAGAATTAGAAATTGTATTCTGTAATTTTGATTAAAACAAAAAGCCATAATAATAACCAAACACTTAAATTGGCAGTTACTATGATAATGTGTCGAAGCTATCTGATGAGTCACTTGGCAGTGATGAAATTATTTAAATTTAATAGGAAAGAGAAAAGCAAATTTGCCGATTACCAATTAATCGGTACAGCCTTAATTATAACAATACATACTGAAGTTTTGTTCCTGGGTAATTTAGTTTTTTCCATCCCCAGCCTTTCTCCCTCACAATAATCTGAAGAGAAATGATGTTGATAAGAGCAATAGTTCGAAGGGAACCTTAATAAACGCTAGATACTACCTGGGAAATTAGCATGTTTCAAAATCTTGAAATACGCCCTGAGATGAAATACTGCTGCCACATCTGTTTGCCAACATAATTAAAGTGTGTAACTTGGATTTTTTTGCAAAAGACATCATGAATCCCTTTATTAAGCCAAAGACGTTATTTCTTTGTTTTTGTAATACGTTTTTTGAATGACTTCAATTATTTATACGGAAGTGCATTTTTACCTAAATGCGAGTTGGGAATAATTTTCACTTTCACCAATTTGGTACCCCCAAATGGGGAGCGGCATATATATAGTTTTAAAGATATTGACAAATTTCCTGTTTTTATATGCATATAGATGTGCAATATATTGAAGTACATGAAGTTGAAAAACTATCACAATAAAAAAAATTGCTTGTCACTAAAAATTCTGACATAAATTGGATAAAAAAACTGTTTATTACACCCGAGAAAGAATTGTAGGTTTATAAAAAAGAACAGATTACATTCAAATTTTATCAAAATACAAAAAAAAAAAAAAAAAAAAAAAATTTGTCACAAGTGGAAATTTGAGAATTTTTTGAGAAACTCTTATTCAACCCAAACAAGTCATATTGGACGTAAGGGTCTACTATTCTATACCATGTCTACAGAGACACTATGTAAGGAGTTGAGTAGCAAGATGTCTGTTCACACTGCATTTAAATTTCAACACGAAAAGCAGTTCAGGGATGAGAGGTTCTTAGGAAAAAAAAAAAAAAAAGAAACTGTTCATGAATATCCCATTTGATGAAATCCCTTTTAGGGGTATTGCTTCTGTGAGTTCTTCTCAAACTGGAAGTGAGAAAGGAAAGTTGGTTATCAGCTCGCTCCCCTGTTAGAAGGCGAGCAGCAAAGGAAGACTTTGTAGTTGCTTAGCAGGTCAGAGTGTTGCTAAGCGAATTAAGAGGTGAGAAATTAGACCATCTCTGCTTCGAGGGGAGCAAAGACGAAGAAAAAAAACATGCAAAAAACCAGGTCACGATTTCCAATTAGTGGTGCCGGTCCCAAAAAAAAGAAAAAAAAAAAAAAGAAGGGGGGTCGGTTTTTAAGTCCTGACAGCCACACACAATGGGGTCGGTCTGGTGGAGTTCAAGCTATTTAATGACTCTGCAATGTTTTAATAAGTATATTGACAATTTTCAAAATTATAGTGTGTGTGTGTGTGTGTGTGTGTGTGTGAAAAAGAGTTCAATTCATTGAACAAAGTCTTATAATTTGAAGTATATTTTTCCTCTGTGGGTTTGGCAGCAGGGACTCGTGTAAGTCTTTTTGTGCCAACAGTGGGGCTTCCTGCCTCCAACGTCCAACGAGAAAGTTACAGGGCCTTGGTCCTCTTACCTTTGTCTGTTCTGACAAAGGTCATCAGTCGTGGGGCGTCAGCAAAGTTCCTGGGATCTGCAACTCTTTTCCCGTTGGTTGCAGGAACGGTGGTTTGCGTGATCGTTCCCTACGCACAGGGGGCAAGGATTTGGTGTTGGGGTGTTTGTACTCGCCAGGCGCTTCCTCCTCCTTCTCTTCGGCTTGGCCGTCTGCTTCTTGGCTGTCGCAGACCGGGGAGCGGTTCTCGTCTGAGGCGGGGGAGCTCGTTTCGGCCTGCATGGGGATGGGAGGCAGAGGGTTGTTGGCTAATATAACTTCCGGCACCTCACTCTTGTTGTTGTTGGAAGCGTCCCCGCGCAGGGGACTTAGTGAGCTTCCCCTGGCTTTCTATTTTTTATTCTTCCGCTCCCTCCTGTCTTTGCGTTCAGAGGTGCTTGCAGTTGCCTCTTCCTCCGGCACCGTCTCCTCTTCCGACTCTTGCAGCTTTCTTTTGCCTGAACCGGAAGCCTCGACTTTTTCTTGCGTGCTTTGCTGTACTGCGAAGGCGGTCTGAGCTGCTTGTTTGCCACTACTGTCGGCACCTCGGCTGGTGGTTGGCTGGGGGAGGAGCTGACCGTCCTGGTTTTCCCCTTCTTTGTGACCGTGGTCCATCCTTCGCTGGTACCTGGCGTTGCTGGTCTTGCTGTTGTGGTTTTGGCTTCTGTCTTGTCAGCAGCAGTTCTTACTGGGGCCTTGGCTTGGACCTTTTTGGGGCAATCCTTCGGCATATGGCCCTGCTTCTGACACTGCCAGCAAATCGGCTTCCTGCCCTCCACTATGATGGACAGTGTCCCCTCCTCGCACTTCAGTGTCGCCAGGATTTTTTGGAAATTCTCCCTGTTGAGGCGCATCTCCAGCTTGTACTCTCCGGTAAGGACGTTTCTTTTCCCCTTAACCGGAACCACTGACTCCACGTCTCCGTACTGGCTGAAAAAAGCTCCTAGTTGTTTGGGCTCCAGGATTGCAACCTCTTTCCTACAGAAGAGACGTAGCGAGCCTGTCATTGTTCTATCGTTATTTCCATGGCAGGTGCTCGTCTGAGCTCCATTCTTTGGTCCCCCTTCGCCAATCTTTCTCAAAAAACACCCGACTAGCTGAAACCACCGTCAATAATTTTCCCCACTCCCTATCTGTGCCTAAATCAAAATGTAGATACCATGAACAAAGCTTCTTTCTTAGAACTGCACGCCTGTGGAACTCTGTTCCGCTTGCCTGTTTCCCTCCCGACTTCAACCTGGATGTCTTCAAGTTCAACACAAACAAATTCCTGATGAACCGCCACCTCCTCCCTAAGTAATGACACCTTACCAATTCTCCAATACTATTGCTACACTATCCCTTTGATTACTGTACACACAATAACTCTTATCCCTGAGTGGCCATTGGGCCTTGATAAGTGGTGAACTTCATGTAAAAAAAACAAAAACAAAAAAAAAAACAGGGTACGTTGAGAACAGAGACTGTTGTCTTCCTCTGACTCATGTACTCCACCTGGAGCTTGATGTTCTTTGAGCGGAGTTGCGACCTCTTTGCGATGCTTTCTGCCTCTTGCTGGGTCGGGAGCAGGATATCATACATTGCAAAGCTTTTTCTGCAGATGTACCTAACTGGGATGTTCAGTTCCAGCAGTACATCCACCATGGTATCTTTTCCGATACCCGCCAGGCTTTTCGTTCTGATGTCGGAGGTTATCAGGGAGACTATTCTTTTCTTCATATCTTCAACGGAGCCCGGAAGGGGCTGGATGGTATTCCCGTCCGTAAGCTCTTTGTATGTTGATTCGAATAGCTCCCTGTATTCGTCCGGTGTCAGCTGGGATTGTGGACCCCAAGTTGCACCCTCCATTTGACTGGTGGATGCAGATGCCTCTTTGCTATCCTGCTTCTGCAACTGCTTAGTGGTAGTCTGTTGGCTCTGGGGAGTCAGGGCTGGCCATTCCTTGTTGATTCGTGGGCTTGGCTCTGTTCCCCGGGCTTCTCCCTTTTTCTTCTTGGCTGGGGACTTTGTTCCTGCCGACGCAGCTTCAGTGGTAATCGTGGCAGGAGCTGATGTGTTAGGGCGGCTCCCCTCCTGGGGAGCTGCTTGGGGATTGTTCACGGGTTCCCCGAAGAGGACCTTAATGGACTCAATGGTGGAGTTTATGATGTCCAGGGTTCTCTCCGAGAAATCCTTTTCTTGGTTCATCTCCCCTTGCGTGGAGTTGACCTCTGGAGGAGCAGGACTTGCGATCTTGGTTGGTGACGATGGTAGGGCTCGAGGGGCGTATGCCGTAACCGGTTGAGGGCTGTCTTTTCCAGTGATTTTGGCCTCACTCACTGGCTCCTTCCCTCTTTTCCTGGGTGTTTTGCTCCCCTCCTGGGGAGCAAAGGCGGTAGCTTGTTTCTGCCTTGATGTAGGGGACTGCGGGGCTCCAGTTGCCATGGGCTGTGGTACCTTTTCTCCACTCGCAGTCGCCTCTGGTGGGGAGTGGTCCTCTTGGGGAGCTGGGAACGCGCTTGGTGGCTCTTCATGGGCTATGGTTGTAATGTCCAGGGTCGCCGCGGGCTGCGGCCCTACCTTGCTGTCAACAAGATCTTGTCCAGCTCTTCTCTCCATTTCTCCACTGACCCGTGGCCGGGATTTGACTCCCTTTTCCGGGGATTCCTCGAGGGGAGCGATGTTCCGCATTTGGGGTGGTATACCCCACCTGCTTGGAATCGTAGAAGGGGGATTGGTTGCTTACGCAGACCAGGCTTGGGAGGGAGGAAAAATAAAACTGCGGGGGACAAAGGGGATGGAGGGGGCGGTCAGGGGTGAAGAGAAAAAGAGAGTTGACCTCCCTCGCGGGAAGTCGGGTTAGTCAGCTCGATCCCCCCTTGCGGGGAGGGAGAGCAGAGAAGTAAGACGTAGTGGTGGCCAGTGGGTCTGAGTGCCGCGTCGCAATTAAGGAAAGAGAGGGATAGGCATCTCTTCCCAGAGAGAAGGCAGAAACGAAAGGTATTAACCCCAAAACCGTTCCCTCGTACAACGCCAACAGGAAGCGACAAAGAGACCCGGTCTGCTCAATCCAACGGGAGAGCAGCGAAGGAAGACAAAGGCTAGCGGGTAGTAGTAATTAGGGAGAAGTAGACATTCCTCCCAGACAGAGGGAGAAAAGAAGAAAACCTTAATACTAAAACTTAAAACTAAATCTTAGGCTAAGATCAAGGTCTTGACTCCCCAAAGGAGGGGGTCTGGTCCTTGCAGACGTAAAAACCCTTGAACCTGGCTAAAGAGCCCGGTGGCAGATCCCTTCGCAGACAAGTAGCTGAAGAGCAAAAGTTTTTGCACTGAAGAACAGATACTACACTTTGATCTTAACCAAAAGGCCGAGAAGCGATGCAGTTCATTTTTGGAGGAGCTCTCCCATTTTTTCCACAATTTTCCCAAAGGTTGGAAATGACAAGGAACCACCTCCCAGTCCCCCGGCAGTGGTTTCAGAACAATCCTTCTGATAGTTTAGGCGAGGGTTTTTTTTTTGTTAGGTTCGACCTTGTTGCTGACTTTAATCCTCTATTTGGGGAGCTCCAGGGGGCGGAGTTCCCTTTTAAGGGTATTGCTTCTGTGAGTTCTTCTCAAAATAGAAGTGAGAAAGGAAAGTTGGTTATCAGCTTGATCCCCTGTTAGGAGAGCAGCAAAGGAAGACTTTGTGGTTGCTTAGCAGGTCAGAGTGCTGCTAAGTGAATTAAGAGGTGAGAAATTAGACCATCTCTGCTTCAAGGGGATAAAAGACGAAGAAAGAAAACATGCAAAAAACCAGGTCACGATTTCCAATTAGTGGTGAAAAAAAAAAAGAAAAAAAAAAAAAAAAGGGGTCGGTTTTTAAGTCCTGACTGCCACACACAATGGGGTCGGTCCGGTGGAGTTCAAGCTATTTAATGACTCTGCAATGTTTTAATAAGCATATTGACAATTTTCAAAATTATAGTGTGTGTGTGTGTGTGTGTGTGAGTGAGAAAAAGAGTTCAATTCATTGAAAAAAGAAAGTCTTATAATTTGAAGTATATTTTTCCTCTGTGGGTTTGGCAGCAGGGACGCTTGTCTTTTTGTGCCAACAGTGGGGCTTCCTGCCTCCCACGTCCAACGAGAAAGTTACCTTGCATACCCTGTAGAATGAAGGGTGAACATAAATGGAGACCCTACCTTCTGTTTTCACGCTGTCAGATCTGAACGAGGAGTCCTCATCATCTACGATCTTCTTCTCAAAGGCTTCTTTGGCCGCCTTGATCATGATCCAAAGGACCTGGGTGTGGTTGTCATGATCTGCTCACATGAAGGTCATCATCAAAAATGCGTTAAGGAAATTTTGCCGATTGCTAACTTTTTTGAATGTCAGCAGTTTGAGATGTAATGCCCTCTGCTTGCCTTTCAGTTGCAGTGTCAACTTGGATTGCGGACCCCAAGTTGATCCCTCTTCTTGACTGGTAGATGCAGTCGCCGTTTTTTGGCTGTCCTTCTGGGACTGCGGTTGATTGAGAGTAGCTTGTTGGGTCTGGGGTGCAAGGGCTGGCCATTCCTTGTTTGTCGGTTTGCCTTTCCCTGTTCTCTGGACTTCTCCTTTTTTCTTCCGTGGTGGACACTGCGGAGTTGCTGTTGCTTCCCCTTTGTGAGGAGGAGTTTTCGGTGGTTCTTGTAGCAGGTGCTGCTGCGTTGGATCCAGCTGCCGCTCTGGATCTCTTCTGTTGGGCTCCCACATTCACCTGCACTTTCTGGATAGTTTTGTTGCCTCTTTAGCAGGACGACTGTCCTCTTGGGGAGCGCTTGCTGCCTGCTGGACATCCTTCTCAGGTTCCTCAAAGAGAAACTTAATGGACTCAGTGGTAGCGTTGATGAGTTCCTCGGTTCTCCCTGAGAAATAGTCTTTCTCCCCTTTGGTGGAATCGTACTTTTGGGGAGCTGGGTTGGTGCTCTTGGCAGATGATGATGATGTGGACTGAGGGACTTGTATTGTTACTGGTTTATGGTTACCATCACCAGTAACGCTGGCCTATCTCCCTTTCTTGCTGGTGATCTCCCCTTGTGGGGAGCCTAGATAGACTTCTTAGCGGCTCTTGGGGAACGATGACCCTGTGGTGTCACTGGCTGTGGTTCACTTTTTCCGCTTGTGGGCGTCGCCTGCTCTTTGCTTGAAGCTCCCTTTCTGGGAGAGCGGCGGTGGATGTTGTTGCTATTGGTGTAGGGGATAGAGGGACTGTGGTTCACCTTCACTTACAGTCGCCTCTTCCCTTGCTGTAGAGTTGCTTTCCTGGGTAGATTTCTGCTCCTTGGTTTGGGGATCCATGGGCTGTGGACCACTTTCCACTTTTTCTCCTCTCCTCATTTGGCATTAAATGTTGCACAGACCGATTTGCACAGACCGACTTGGAGACAGCGTCCGGGGTGTTGGCCGAATGGACACCAAGAAAATGGCACCAAGAGGGGGAGGAGGGGAGATATGTTGAGAGGGGGAGTGTTAAAAGAGGAAGAGAGAAAGAGTGGGTGATCCCCCCCTCCCCCTGCAGCTCAATCCCCCATGAGGGAAAGAGCAGGGAGAGAGAGACAATCTTGGCTCGGCAGACAGGGTGCTGCTCCGCAATTAAGGGGGGAGAACTAGACCATTCCTACCGGAGGGGGGTAGGAATGAAAAAAGTAACAACAAAACTGGAAGAGAGAAAGTGGGTGGTTAGTACAGTCTCGATCCCCCGTGAGGAGAAGAGCAGAGAAAGACAGACAAAAGTTTGGCTAGGCAGGTGTGAGTGCTGCTTCACAATTAAGTGGTGAGACTAGACCATTTCATAACTGATAAGAACAGATATAACACTTTGATCTTAGCCACAGTGTTTGCAGTGGTGGTCTTTGATTTTTCCTTTTTTCGGGGACTTTTGGGTGCCTGTGGCGCTGCTGGTGATAATGATTTTGCTGTTCTACCGGGACACAGAGGCTCCGCTGTGACCCGAGGTTGGTTAGAGGTTGTCTTGATGGGGCTAGTGGCTTTGCCCTTTTTGGTCACCATGCTCCAACCGGTTTCCACCTCAGGGACAACAGGAGTTGCAACTTTTGGTCCACCCAAAGATTGTTTTTTGCTGATGAAATGGTAGCAGTAGGGATTTCTGTTTGGGAAATTTTAGCATGTGTCCCAGCTGCTGGCAGTGCCAAAAGTGGGGCCTCCTGCCCTCGATGATTATGGACAACATTCATGGCTTGAACCTGAGCAGGGCCAGAATAGCTTTGAACCTGGTGCGGTCAATGCACACGTTAATTTTGTAATCCCCCAACACGAGGTTGGACTCAACATCTCCCCACTGGCTAAACACTTCCCTCAGCTGTTTATAGCCGAGGTAACAGGGGACATTCAGTAGAGACGGTCGTCCTCCTCTTGCACAAGTATTCAGGCTTGAGCTAGACATGCTTCCATTTGAGATTTTTGTTTGCCAACTGTTCTGCCTCTTCTCATTTTGGATGTTATTTTCACAATCTTTTTTATATGCAACTTGTCAAACTCTAGAATCTGTATTGGAACCCTTTCTTTAACAACATCTTCTTGTGGTTCCATATGCTGTGCAGAGAATGCTCAGGTAATGTTCAATTGTATCTTCAGTATTTCAGTATCGTTCGTACTGAGGATTGAACCTTTAAAAATGTCACACTGATCATCACTTAGCACATATTTCAGCAAGACATTGCTTTTTTAACATTTCTCCATATTTTATTCACCATCCATAAACATGAATGCAGGATACACCTAAGGAAACAATACAAAAGAAAAGATATTATTCATGGGCATATAATAGCCTATAATAATATTCAAGAAAATATTTATATTCAACTAATTAAACAAAACAATTGCAGCAATAATGATGACTGTAACTTGCTATTATTAGTATGTGTGTCATGTGACAAGAAGAGTTGAGAGTCTGTTTTTAGATTTGATTATTTGTTTCCCTGGTGGGAAACTGGGCTGATAATCCTGGAGGTACTGCAATACCAGGTCAACCCGTGGCAAAGGTGGAGCAAGCCCCTAACTCTTCGCCATGTTGCAAAAATCAGTTTAATATCGTAGTCCCCAAATCGGGGACGTATCAGATATTAAGCTGATAAGAACAGATACTACACTTTGATCTTAGCCATAAGGCCGAGAAGCGATGCAGTTCATTAAAAACGCGCTCTTTAAATTAGCAGGTGCTCGGAAAACTAGAAACGAGCATAGAAAAAAAATACTAAAACAACAATAAAAAAATCTACAAATAATCATTTTACCAGAAAATTATCCAACTTCTTTCTGTATACTATTATAATAGTTTTAAAATATAATTGCAGAGTTAATATTTTTTATTTTAACATTAAAGCAATTTAAATAAAGAATCTTCCAATTTCCAACATGCGCGTAGGAATACATTATTATTGTTTACTTTTTTTTTTCGATTAAATCGAGTTCGATTTTCAAGTGCTAATTTGTAATTATAAAAAGTATTAGGAGAAAATATATTTTGCTTAAAATAATAATTGGTTACAAATGTGCTTTATTTAATCGAATATTTATTTTTATATCGTTTTTAAAAGAACAAATATTAAACAATGCCACGATCGTATTTTCAAATAACCGGTGTAATCCTAAAAACGTACCCCAAGAGACAAATATGAAACCGAAATCATTTTTATTTTTTATAGAAAATAATAAAATAAATAGAATAGAAAAACAAAAAATAACGATTAAAAAAAAAAAAAAAAAAAAAAATGCGATAAGATAGAGAAAAGAAATCACGACAAAACCAGGCAACTAAGTTACGCTTTTGTTTTCGTTTCGTCAGATGAGTCATCTCGGTTGTTTGTTTTGTTAATAAATAAGCTTTTGGTATTTGAATATTTTATTTTTATTTTTTTAAACAAACTCATTCGGTTCAATAAATTAATTTTTAAAATTAGTATTTAATTATCAAATTCAAAATACAATAATTTATTGTTAATTTCAATCGGAGAATTTTCAGGATCAAGAGTTATTTCCCTTTGACCAGTAAGAAAAAGGGGTTGCCAGATTTAAAGCCAAATTTGGCGAATTTGGCCTTTTTTTTCTTTTTTCAAAAATTGTATTTTTGGCCTTTTAAAAAATTTGGCTTTTTTTTCCGATTAAGAACACTTTAGAATTAATTTAAGTTTGGTCTTCAATATTGTGTAGGACTTTATAATTGTATATTTTTAGTGAAAATGTTACAACTAAGTATTCTTGAAACAATTTGGACTTCAAACGTTTTGTCTTTTTTTATTTTTTTTAATTTTTAGATATTTTTTCCAATGATTTTACATTTATATTTGGTAATAACTATTAAAGAGAACGTAATAATTAAATATACGTGAGCTGTTGGGAGTAACAGCGCAGTATATGTGATACAGCTCTTCATTAAACAAAATGTCCATTTACAGGTTTCTTTTAGCTAAGTATTTAATATCAACAGCTAAACACATCCAATTTCTCCATTATTCATTGAAGGTCAAATATTAACCAATTTGAACTATCATCTTATCAAATGGAGGAGCACTTAATTTGTAAAGATATGATGTAAAAGACATTGTCAAAGGAGGTTGAATTTTTTTTTTTTTTTTGCTTCAAATTAACAAATAATTGAGAATATCTATATAGAGTAATTATTTCAAAGTAAATTCTTAATTATATATTTTGTTCCTAACTTTCCAAAGACATTATCTCATTTTGATTTTAATTTGTGTACATCTAGGCACGGCTAAAACAAAAGGATAAAGTAAGCATTTTTTTGACAGAGTCTTTTTAAAAATCTACCAAAAATCAAGTAATTATTCAATCAATACATTTTCACCAATTAAGTGAAGAATGAACTTTATAATTGTGTATTTTTTTTTCATAATCGATTTTGCCTATAACCCCCCTTCTTTATTTGTTGGTATAAACATACTTAAAATAATTACCCGAAACTGAGCAATATATATTGTATTGTGGGGAGGGTTAGGATTGTAGCAAGCAAAAAAAAAAAAAAAAAAACTGTGCATGTATCAGATTTTAAGGTTAAAAATCCAAATTTTGGAATGTATTTTGAAGTGTAAAATAAGTTGAATATGTTCATAATTATCTTTCAGATTTAAAAAAAAAAAAACTTTATTTTTTTGCTAAAGTTTAAAAAGAAAAAAAATCGATAACTGAACATTTTGCTAAAACTGCAATTTTTTTTTATACAACCGTGATATTCGATGCAGGAGTTGTTTTCAACACATACGACGCCTAGGATTCCCAAAATGGTCACCCGTCTGGTACTGGCCAGCCTCATCATTGCTTAGCTTTGGGGGTTATGTAGGCAACAAATGTATATATCGCTTATGAAAAAGAGAATTAAACCCTTCACTTAATAGTCAAATCAAACATTAAAAATACATGGCTAAATGTAGTTTATTTAGTCCCCCTCCAGGACTCTGTACTTAATTTTTTTTTTTCGCTACGCAAATCCATAGAGTGATATAAAAAGTTGTAATTATTTGAAATTCAGGAACTTATAGTATAATAGAACAAGCAGATCACTCTCAAAGAGGAAGTGGGAACTAGTGAGTGATAAAAGAAAAATAGGGATAGAGAATGAGCAACGATTGTGATTTGCAAAGTAAAGTTGCTTTGTTTTAATAAAGTACTTTATACTTATATATTATCTAGTTTAAATATTTAAGTGCTGTTCTGAACTCATTACTCACCTAGACACGTGTGTAGTTGTGTTGGGCAAAGCCTAAAATAAAAATACCGAGTTTTTCCTTTCACTGAAGGTGAAAAGAATCGGTCATGACAGTTTGGAAGATAAACAATCTCCTTACAAACTTTAATCATTATGCATCCTGTAGTGGTTCCTATATTACGATTTAATCGATAAGTTGTTAAATAAATCCATATATTTTTGTAAATGTACAAAATGCACATATTCTATTTTTTTTTCAAATATTTTCCTCACAATTTATTGAAAATCGTGAGACAGCTAAAGATTTATTTTTCTTTTGAAACAAGATTTGTATTAATTTTGTTAGTGTAAAAGTCCCATTTAAATTTTTTTTCAATAAACAATTGAAAAAAGTCGATTGATATGCAAAATACAAAAATGGTGTAACAACGCCCTCTTCCATGTTAAGAAAGATTTTCTAAATAATAGTACTCTTCAGAAAACCATTCTTAATATGTAAAGGGGGGGGAGTTAAAACTAATGTGTCTTTCCTTTATCAAAGAATGTTTAGTTTTTATTAGATTTGGTCAGCTAATAGATTGATTTGATAAACCAAGATAATAGTAATACTACTATTAACAATAATGGCAAATGTGTAGATGGGCACCTTAAACTAAATACGCATCCACTGCCAAAAAAAAAAAAAAAAAAAAAAAAAATTCTAATTCATAAGTGATTACATGTAAAAACACTGAAAACATTTGTAGAAAGAAAAAATATCATTTGCTGTATATACAACAAAATGAAAAAATGGTAAATAAACAAAAAATGTTATCAAAGACGAAATAAGTCACGCTACTACTAACAACATGGCCGACAGGAACATGTCGTCTTTGCCGTGTTAGTAATGGCTCAAAACTAGAAAAATAAACAAAATACTGGTAGAAATCCACCCAATAAGTGTCACCATAACATTTATTGGGTGAATCAGTATTTAGTTTATTTTTCATGATTTAAGCGATTATTGAGACTTTCCAGTTAAATGTCCGATGTCAGCCATCTTGTCGTTCTTAGAAATACAAATTCAATAGACGCTTTAAAATATGTCAAACCACACAAAATTTTTCTAGATAGGCAGAAGAGTAACTTATCTTGCCTTTGGTAACATGTTGGTTACATATTTGTTTATTACCACTATTTCGTTTTGTTGTCTATACTGTAAAATTTCCAAAATTAACTTAGAATTTCGAGTCGGAGATCGGTTTCGTATATAAATTTAACATCAAATCATCATTCCCATGCATTGAAACATTTTAGGAATGTTCACTAATTTTTTTTACTGCTAAGTCTGACAAGGTCGTAAAACCATGCATAATTTTTTTTAAATAGACACCCTCCAAAATACACAGAATTTAACTCTCATAGAAAAAAAAAGATAGGATATCTCAGAAATAGAAGTTCATTTTACATTAAATTTGTGTGAAACTGATCTCGGACTCAATTAAAGAAATAGTTTTATATTAAATTTCTTTATAATTACCAATAAATTAATATCAGTATTTGTTTTTCAGGATAAAACCGTTTTTATTTCATTTTTAAACATTTTTGTAAACACTACATTCTTATGAAAGTGTTGGCACTTGTTGTTTTTTGAGGGTTTTCCACCCCCAATTTCTTTGCAATTATAATAAGGTATTATTACATCTCTGCGCCCGATGTTAATTCACCAAAAACAAAAAACAAAAATGTGATTCCCAATTTTTAAGCAATCAAGCACCTGAAAAACTTAGTGGTAAAACAAATAAAACATCAGTTTCGCATAAAAATATGTAAAGTGATCCCACGTTTAGACCAGACGGTCAAGAATATGTAAGCAATTTTGTTTGTTTTAAATCTGTCATGTTCCTGATTCAACTTTAGCATAATATACGTCATTGTTGTCATAAATCTGCCACTTTCCTACTTCTACCCTTAAGTTTAGTTGGTAACTAGGGTTGTACCGATTAATTGACTGATTAATTACTTTTCTCTTTACTATTAAACTTAAATCATTTCATCACTGCCAAGAAACTCATCAGATAGCATTGATACATGTACATAGTAACTGCTTATTTAACTCGAGTGTCTGGCGACTATTATGGCTTTTAGCCTTTATTAACTAAAATTACAAAACACAAATTTCCAATTCTTAAATGAATATAATTAAACAATTAGATAAAAAAGAAATTACAAACCAACTACAAAGTATAAATTGTAATTATTTAAGTGAATAAGTATAAGCTGATGTTCTGCACCTGCTGCTGCTCTATTTCCTCTTCTATTCTTGCTGCCTGCCTCCTCTCAGAGTATTTAAAGTTGAACACTTTTAAGTTGTAATGTCGAAATATTAGAGTTTCTCTGTTCTCAGGACACAGCCTGTTCCTCATCAGTTCATACACATTACCACCTGTACTAAAGAATCTCTCACTCTCCACAGATGAAGGTGATCCGCTTAAATATTTTGAGGCCAGTTTACTCAACAGTGGTAAGGTCTCCTTCTTCCACCAATGAAATGGATCATCAACTCTTGCGAGAATTTGTAAAGCTACATAATGGTCAAGTTCTTTTGTGCACTTAACAATAAGGGATTTACTTCTGTTTAAGTTTAAATCGTGATTCTTGTATTTCCGTTGTAGTCTCCAGGTTTAACTCAGCTTCTACCTGCTCTAAGTTTTGATTTGTTACTGTAGACTTATTCGAAGCTAATTCATCAAACAGGTTTGAAAGAGATACAGTTTCACTTTGATCTTCTTGACCCTCAACAGAACTTGAAGTGTATCCTGCCGATTCTGCTTCATTATCATCAGTAGAAGATGTAGAATCCAATTCTTAATATTGTTTTCCATGTCATTCTTTTGAAATTTAAATTTGAATCTTGGATCAAGAAAAGTAGACAAGTTTTTATAATTTAGATAAGATGAAAATCTTGTTTCTATTGATTCATTGAATTGTTTAACAGTTGTAAGGATTCCACTTGTGGAGAAATGCGTGACTTACCTGGATAGACCACGTGCGGGTCGGTCACCAAAAATAAATAAAAAGAAAGAAAAGAAATGGTCAAGACTCTTATTTATAGAGTAGTGATCACGTGAGTTAGAAGAATATGCAAATAGAGGTGAACGATTTTGCGATATAAAAAGCCTGTGTTGTTAAGAGGAGGGGCAGACTGTTGGCAGAAGTCAGTGCTGTCAGACGTGCTTTAGAGTTTTGTTATTATATGCTGTGTTCGATTGTTGGGAGAGAGATAAAAGAGAAGAGGAGGAACCAAGAAGACATTCTGCAGATACTTGACTTTATGTTGGTTTTAAGCTATTTCGGCGCTTGGTGTGCGGTTACTAACAATGGACAGATTCGACATTCGCTTAATACCCGAGTTCGACGGATCTACCACTGGACCGGCTGTCGTTGAATGGATTGAAAAGGCAGAGAAAATCTGTAAACTGTGCAAAATTAAAGAACCAGCCACAGTTATCCCTTTGAGGCTAACCGGAGGGGCCTATGCAGTCTACCAACAACTCGGGGATGAACCAGACTGGGATGAAATCAAGCAGAGCCTGTATACAGCGTTTGGTACAGATCCATTTGTTGCGTGGCAACAGTTCACGAGCCGGACACTTCAACCCAAGGAAACAGTCGACGTGTACCTAGCCGACCTGCGAAAATTATCTGTACCGTTTGGTGGGGTCAACGATAAAATATTAAGCTGTGCTTTTTTGGTAGGCCTACCCGAGGAGGTCAGTAAACTGTTGCGGGCATCATCAAGAATCGATGAATTGTCAACTGATGAGTTATTGGCCCGAGCTCGAAACATCTGTAAGGAACAGGAACCAATTGCAGCAGCAGCTCGTTTTCGACATGGAGGCAATGTGGACTCTCTTCCAGATAGTAATAAGCATGCCACCCCAGTGTGCTATAAATGTGGGGAGGCCAATCATTTTGCTAAAGAGTGCCGGAGTGATAGGAGAGGTGTATATCCACAATCAAAGAGACCAGTGCAATGCTATCGCTGCAATAAGTTTGGGCACATATCTCGCAACTGTTCGGGAAACGAAGTTGGGGGCAAGGTACTATCACTACCCTTGCCCCCTGCCAACCAATAAACACAGGATTGCCTGTCATTAGCGTTAAACTTGATGATGTGCAGTGTTCAGCACTTATAGACACGGGGTGTTCCCGGTCTATAGTTAGTGCCCATTGCTGTCCGGTGTGGCGGAGGAACCCAGTTGGCGTTATGACCATCAATGGCTTATCACGGGTATGTTGTGGTGAAGGGACAGTCACAATCTGCACTGAGAAGGGTGACACAGCTAAAGTTGACGTTCTGGTGATGCAGGAGAAACCCCTTGGCTACGACATGTTGCTTGGAATTGATGCAATACAAGCACTAGGAGGCGTTACAATCACAGCAGCTAGAGGTATCAGGCTTGGAGAAGGGAAAGACGTCTGTGCAGCCATGTCGATTGAAGAAAAGGACTTCTGTGCTACATTTGATGACAACGAAAGGGTGTGGACTGCAAAGTGGAAATGGGCCATGGGCCAGGAACCAGATCGGCTGTGCAACACGATTCCAGAGTATGCAGTTTCTACCAAGAATAGGGCCGCATATGAAGAAGAACTTCAGATGTGGATTGACAACGGTTGGTTAATACCATACCCACAGGAACGTCTGGGACCACCCAAGGGATTAATTCCGCTCATGGCTGTTGAACAACCTACCAAAGAAAAAAATTCGTCCCGTAATGGATTACCGAGAGTTGAATCGGCATGTTGATGCGTTTACCGGAAACGCAGATGTGTGCGCTGCTAAACTGAGAGAGTGGCGTCAAAAAGGGAGCAATGTAGCACTTCTGGATCTAAAGAGGGCCTACCTGCAGATACGTGTCCATGAGTCATTATGGCCGTTTCAGACAGTACTACTCAAAGGAAAACTATATTGGTTGACACGTTTGGGTTTTGGCCTAAACGTAGCACCCTTGATTATGACAACCATTATTAAAACTGTTTTGATGCAGGATGAGACCACAGCAAAAGCTGCTTCAGCCTACATAGATGACATCTATGTTAATGAGGACATAATGTCTGCGGATGCAGTTCGAATAAAACTGAAAGCGTTTGGGTTAATAAGCAAAGACCCTAAGCGCCTAAAGGATGGAGTGCCCGTGCTAGGCCTCGAGGTCTGGGAGGAGGGCAATACGTTGCGATGGAAACGAGGGAGCCCACTTCCAAAGTTACCCAATGTATTAACAAGACGTACTGTGTTTTCTATCTGTGGTAAATTGGTAGGACATCTACCTGTCTGTGGATGGCTCCGATCGGCAACAGGAGTGGTGAAAAGACGAGTGACTACAGTAACAAAAGGATGGGACGATGTTGCGGATGATGATTCTCTCCAACAAATGATGGCTGAAATGTTGTCCAGAGTGCATAGGAATGACCCTGCCCGGGGTGAGTGGCAAGTGTCTGGAAACGAACTAAATGCATGGGTTGACGCAAGTTCGTTGGCTACAGGTGTCGTGTTGGAGCAACTAGGTGTTGTTGTGGAAGATGCATGCTGGCTTCGTCCGAAAAATGATGCCCAACATATAAATTTGGCAGAACTTGATGCCACGTTAAAAGGTCTTAATCTCGCATTGCAATGGCAGACTAATGTTGTGCATCTCCACACTGACTCATTGTGTGTTTACCATTGGTCAACCGACACCTTGACTGGAAAGGCTCGAGTTAAGACTAGAGCTGCAAGTGAAATGCTAGTACGAAGGAGACTAGCAATAATTAAGCGTCTAGTTGACGAATACAGCTTGCAGGTAGACATTACGTTAGTCTCGTCGATGCAGAATTTGGCTGATAGCTTGACTCGAGTACCAAAGAGGTGGATCGATGCAATGAGGCAGGGATCCGATCTTCAACAACAAACATGCGCGACTGTAACGGATCAATTAACACCTGACCAGATCCGTATGATACACCAGCAGATTGGACATCCTGGAATTCAGAGGACTGCATATTTTGTCCGAAGAGTATGCCCTGCAACTACAAAAGCATCAGTGAAAGCAGCCATACGTTCGTGTGAAGAGTGTCAGAGAATTGATCCGGCACCATCCCAATGGCAAAAAGGGAAGCTCGAGGTGGAGGGCAACTGGCAGCGAGTAGGGATGGACATAACACATTATGGGGGCAAACATTTTTTGACCATGACGGATTGTGGCCCGACGCGTTTCACAATATGGCGCCTGTTGACACGACAGGATGCAGCCAGCATTATACAACAGTTGAGAGCCGTCTTTTTTGAACGTGGTGCCCCGATTGAAATTCTGACTGATAATGCCGCCACATTTCGATGTCAAGAATTTCAGAAATTCGTGCACGAATGGGGGATTAAAATGCATTATCGGTGTGCATATTATCCCGAGGGTAATGGTATAGCAGAACGGTGTCACCGCACCATCAAAAGAATTGCAGCCAGGACGCAGTGCTCTATTCCAGAAGCTGTGTACTGGTATAATATAACACCCAAGGACAATGCAACACCAGCAACTGCACCAGCCAATGGGATTTACCAATATGAACAGCGTGTGAAAGGAGTTGATGCCATACCATCAGTGGTGAGTGTTGTCAATACACCATATCAGGTGGGAGACCTTGTTTGGATAAAACCCCCAAATGCTGGGTGCACTACGAAATTTTTCCAGGGAAAAATAGATGAAATCATAAGTCCTCAGACCATGTTGATTGGTGGCATACCACGTCACGTAAAAGATATCCGCCCTTGTTATACCTCTTCTTATTCTGAGGACGATGAGGAGGATCACACACCGTTCAGAGATGATCCTGATCACTTACTGCCCCTTCAGGTGAGCATAGAAACACCACCAACAGAACCAGATGAGGGAATGATGGGACATACTGATGACAATAGTGAGGAGAGCGATGGACACAAGGAAGTAATGCCTCATCGAAATACTCGACAGAGACGAATACTGCCCACCCCCCGTGATTGCGAAACCCAGCGAGAAGGGATGATGGAGCATACCGAGGAGATGACGCCTCCGATTCTTCGGAGAAGTACCCGACAAAGACGGATACTGCCCCCCTGCCCTGATTGTGAGACACCGCCTATGGAACCACGAGACGGGATAATGGAACAGACTGGTAGTAATGATGGTGGTAATGAAGAAAACAGCAATGAGGAAGTGCTTCTTCGAAGGAGTACCCGCCAACGACGATTGCCCGCATGTCCTGTTTGTGATCATGAGATCAGGGGGGAGTGTGGAGAAATGCGTGACTTACCTGGATAGACCACGTGCGGGTCGGTCACCAAAAATAAATAAAAAGAAAGAAAAGAAATGGTCAAGACTCTTATTTATAGAGTAGTGATCACGTGAGTTAGAAGAATATGCAAATAGAGGTGAACGATTTTGCGATATAAAAAGCCTGTGTTGTTAAGAGGAGGGGCAGACTGTTGGCAGAAGTCAGTGCTGTCAGACGTGCTTTAGAGTTTTGTTATTATATGCTGTGTTCGATTGTTGGGAGAGAGATAAAAGAGAAGAGGAGGAACCAAGAAGACATTCTGCAGATACTTGACTTTGTGTTGGTTTTACCACTCAAGTCAGAAATACCAGAATTAGATGGGATAGCTTTTGAAAGAAATAAAGCTAAAATTGTAGGTATTATCGATAGGATTGAAATTCTGTGACTTGCTTCTTCGTGATTTCTTCAACTGGACAATTTTTTGAACAAGTCCCCGTTAGTAAATTGTTAAGGTAGGAATCTTATAGTGTCCTAAATTCTCGGATGAAATAAAAAAAAATTAACAAATCTCTTCGAATCATTCTGTTTCATATATGCCATGAAAAAACTCCTTTCTAATTAATGTTGACCAGATGAAAAAATATTGTTATTCTAAACAACAGCCGAGTTCGTTTGGTTATTTTAAAATTGGTAGAAGGGACTTTTTCTGGGCATTCAACGTAAAGCAGAACGGTCTGCACCAACCAGAAATAAATCATTTTAAGCAATCACAGTGTTAACTTGAACAAAGCCCATACAAAAATAAAATAAAGACGTTAAAAGAATAAAAAAAAAAAATTAAAAAACCAATAATACTTATGCAGAGTATGTTTTTGGAAAGCCATTTCTTATGTGGAGGAGAGGGTGTTTTTCTAACTAGTCTGTACTTTCACCTAACAATTTAATAAATACAAAACAAGTGATTTGTGCCACAAGCATTGAAGAAGGACAACTGGAGTTTTTTTTTTCTCTGTATGTGTTTGACTGGGGAAGGGGTTGAAGGAACTACCTCAAATGGACAAATGTAATCAGTGCCAAGTGAAGAATTCAACAGAATCGCAAAGAAATAACAATTGTATAAAGGACTATTGCTGATAACATTCAGTTCTCTCTTTTATTAAAATTAAATTGATATTGAACATGTTTACTTAATTAGATCACTATGAAAAACAAAGTGAAAAATTCTACATAAAATTACATTTTCTTGCGAATACTATTTAAGAAGTACATAGTGTAAAGTTCTGACATTTGGACGAATAGCTTTCTACAGTATTGATTAGACATGAAATATTGTATCTTTTAATAGTTTTTATGACATGTGATTTTCAAATTAGTATGCGTTTATGACATTTACTACTTTATTTTTGCCACCAAAATGGAATATGTCAGCATTTTTATCAACTTATAATTAAGTTGCAGCTGGAATTGTTAAAAAAAATAGGCATAATAATCATGATGTAAAGAAATTACTGTCATTTAATTCAGTTTTATTTGATGATACTTTAAAAATTGTCCATCAGTGCAATTTTGCAATTATAAATGATGCAATGTTCACTTTCCACACCTTAAAAATGATGGCCAAAATTAAATTAGAAATAATTGTACTTTTACTTCCTATTGTCTTCGTATACAAAGAGTGATTGAAAGCATTTTTGTGACATTTTTTTGTCAGTTGCTTTCAAAGTTGACATGTTGTCATTTACACATGTTCGTGCTTCTCCAACCGAAGCAGGGTAGTGTATACTCTTTATTATCATCAAGAGCTTTTTGTTGTTCTTAATTTGTTTTCAGGATATATGTTGAATTCCACCATGTGGTCACACCTTGAATGAGTGTTTTTTTTCAAACGGAGCTGATCCTGTATTTCAGTTAATTTACTAATTACTAATAGAAAGCGATTAAAGTGAGAAACTTTATTTCTGTTATGTATGTAATGGTTGTTTTCACAGCCTGAGTTACAATGTATGATAGTTATTCTAAATCATATTCTCTGACACCAGCAACCATATTTGTTCATGAATCCTGCAAGACTAAGAAAACTTTATTGAAGATTTTATACTCATCCAAGACATTGTGCAATTCTTCACTTATTATTGCACCTGTGTGTGCATCAGGGAATAGAATGTTTACTTTGTTTACCATAAACTTTGAAAATCTAATGGTAAATTTGCGAATGGAATTCCTAATCTGTGACCTTGTGGCCCTTGGTCTTATGTTATAAATAATAATAAATAAAAAAAAAACTTCTAATAAATTCATTTTTGTTTCTTTATTGTCAAGAAAAACTTTTTATAGAACCCTTTTTTAGAATCGGAAATAATTTTTCCAATTCTGATACCCTAAAAAGTTCTGATTTTTCTGATTCCCGATTCTAATTAATCATCCCAACATTAGTATTAACACTCTGAAAAACTTGAGTAAAGAAAAAAAATAAAAACAGCAGTAATTTAGATTAAGGTATCAGTTTCACACACGAGTCTAACATCATTTTTCACTTTTTGACCAGATTGCATTTGAATGGCATCTAATCATTTTAATTCTTAGATGTAAAGCATTCGTTTTTTGGAACGGGGGGGGGGGGGCATCTGAACTCGAGCTTAATGATAAAATTAAGGGATTTGGAGGAACTGTTGCTACATAGACTTAGGGTTTGTGGTAGAGCTTACAAAGTTTTTTTACAATCCCTCTTCCCCAAAAAATACACAATTTATCTCACTTAGCTAAAAGAAATTGGGTTAAATTGCTATTTGGATAGACGATTGGTCTGAATTGGGTTATAAATGTACATTATATTTATATATACAAAACCAATTCCCAACTTTAAATTCTGAATAGTTTTTTTTCAACCAGTAATCCCCTAAAAAAGAAAATGTTATTTTTAAGGAGTAGGATTTAGATTAGGGTACTCATTTACAAATTTATCAACAATTATTTAAACACTTTCAAATGTTTTTTAACGCTCTCCAGTACACTTAAAAAAATATGTAAACTGTAGAATGAATTTTTAATGTTCCTTAGCACAAATGTATTTATCTAAAAAAAAAAAAAAAAACATGATTTCAATTTTGTAAGGAACATCTTAAATTCACTATAAAAATACAAAATGAAGATAAATATTAAGAATTACTCCACCCTCGAAATTCCTATTCTATAAAAGTCCAATGTTGCTTTAAAAGTAAATAAAGAAAATATCCGTAATTGTTTAATTGGAAATGTTTCGATTTAATTAATGAGAACGGGAAAGTTTTTCATGAAACATTGTTTTTTTTTTTAAACAGAAAATTGAAATGACATATTCATAATAGTTTACGCGAGCGCTATTTGAAAACCAAAACATTTTTTTTTGTTTACTTTATCGTTTGTGTGTGTGTGTGTGTGTGTGTGTGTGTGTGTATTTTTTGGTACTCCTTGGTCGTTGAGTTCCATGGCGGCCAGCAAAAAAAAAAAAAATACGCGTCACTCCCTTCCTGAGAACGCAAACGCACGTAACTTTTTTTATTTACTGACGTTGTAATAATTAAACGATTATTTGTCACATTATTTTGAAAAAAAAGTTTTACTCTTTATGAATATTAAAAGAAAAAAGTTACTAAAAATTTATTAATGTCTCACTCTTACAGACATTTAGGGTTTTTATTACTGTACAGATTCGAAAAAGTTATCAAAAAACAAATATATAACAAATAAATGTTATCAAAGGCAAGATAAGTTACTTTTCTACCAAACTGGATATAATTTTCGTGTTTTTATTCAATTTAACATGTTTATTCAGTTCGAAAAGCATACAGTGTTTACTGATGTATTGGAAAATTCAAAATGGCGACCGACTCTCTTTAACACGGTAAGTTTTGGAAAAAGTGTTATAAATAATAAACTAGACAAAATACTATTAAAAAACCACCGAATATGTCAACTTATGTCACGGTAACATATTGAGCGAATTTCTAACAGTATTTTGTCTAGTTTATTATTTATAACATCTTTTCCCGAACTTACCGTGTTAAAGAGAGTCGGGCGCCATTTTAAATTTTCCAATACATTGATAAACACAGTATGCTTTTCGAACTGAATAACCATGTTAAATTGAATAAAAACACGAAAATTATATCCAGTTTGGTAGAAAAGTAACTTATCTTGCCTTTGATAACATTTATTTGTTATATATTTGTTTTTTGACAACTTTTTCGAATCTATGTGTACAGTAATACAAACCCGACATTTGTTTTCAATTTTCTTTTTGGCGCTAATACAGTTTAGTCAAGACATAAAAAAATGAAAATATCGAAAAAAGTTTAAATTGTATGTATCCGTTATAGAACTTCGTAATACATACAATTTACAGCGGAAAAACACGTTTTTATGAGAGCGCGTTGAAGGTGGCCATCTTGGATTAAAAAAAAAACGTTTGTTTGAATTTTAGAAATGACAAAGGGAGATAACTCCAGTTAAAGCGCTGACACTCCTCCCCATCTTTAATACTAGCTTTTCTTCCTAAAAATCAAACATTTTGCTCGGTATCATAAATTGTTTTTTCGCTGTAAAAAAACTTGATGAAATGAAGTGAAATTTTTTTTCAGAGAACTTCGTCCCATAACGGATACATACAATTTAAACTTCAATATTTTCATTTTTTAATGTCTTTACTAAACTGTACAAGTACCTTTTTAAATGACGACTTTTTTTTTTTTAATAGCATTTGCGGATGGGTAAAAAACGAAAAAAAATAACTAAACCATTTACTGACAATTTCTCGGTATCTTGATTTTGATAACATTTTTTGTTAAAAATATTTGTAAAAGTGAGAAATTATCAGTAAATGGTTTATTTATTTTTTTTCGTTTTTTACCCACCCGCAAATGCTATTAAAAAAAAAAAAAAGTCGATAAAAGTCATTCAAAAAGAAATTTAAAAACAAATGTCTGTATAAGTGAGACATTATTAACAAAGGTTTAGTAACTTTTCTTTTAATATTCATAAAGAGTAAAACTTTTTTTCAAAATAAATAATGTGACAAATAATCGTTTAGTTACTCCGACGTCAGTAAATAAAAAGTCGATAAAAGTCATTTAAAAAGAAATTTAAAAACAAATGTCTGTAAAAGTGAGACATTATTAATAATAATTGTTTAGTTACTACGGCACGGCAATGTCAATAAATATAAAAATGTTGCGTGCGCATGCTCCAGGAAGGGAGAGACGCGTGTTTTTTTTCAGCTAGTCGCCATGGAACTCAACGCCCAAGGAGTACCGTTTTTGGTGTTTTTATTTAATGTCGCATGTTTTTTTTTGTTGTTTTTTTTTTTTTTAAGTATTATAAATTTCACTAACATGCTGGAGAAATGTTTCATAATTTTCCATCCCGTTGTCAATTTTCATATCCGACGCCTCCCGATATATTGCTTTGTCAACATGGGACCATTTCATATCTTCCGAAAACACTTCCGTATTTAGGGGAAAAAAAAAAAAAAAAAAAAAAAAAAAAAAAAATGGGTGACTGATTTATCAGAACGTTGTAACTAAAAAGCGAGTACCCATTTCAATTTTTTTTTTCATAATCTGGCTAATTAGTGTCCAATGAATAATAATCCAGTGAATTCGGTAAATATCCAGATCCGCTAAAACAGTACACCGACCACTCTAATTTCTTTTGGTACTGGTCGCGGTAAGAGTTCCCTTCCGATACCCTCAAAAAACAATGACTTCTCCCCGCGCAGGCGCAAAGGACATGTTTTAGTTGCCATAGTAACAAAACTTTTTATCGACATTGTTTTACTGTTTATGAATATTGAAATAAAATACATTACTACACATTTATTAATAATATCTCACTTTTAATCACTTTTCGACTTTTTAAAACTTTTTTTTACTCTTTTTAAATAACGTTAATGTTTATGAATATTGAAATAAAATACATTACACATTTATTAATATCTTTTTTTTTTTTACTGTTTATGTGTCAATTTTATCGACTTTTTCTTTTCTTATAATGAAATATTATATATGAAATATTGAAATTATTCTTATATTGAATATTGAAATAAAAGACATTACTACACATTTATTAATAATATCTTCTTGAATTTCCCAACTTTTTTCATCTGTGTTTTTAGTTTTGTGTGTTGAATGAAACTTTTTTTTTTTTTTTCATTACAACAATAGGGCGGTTCTTGAAATTTACTTACCACAAAATGGTGATAGAATAATAAATTTACTTACGTTTAATCAATGTTATTTTCTTTTTAAATGACGACGTTTTTACTGTTTATGAATATTAAAAGAAAAATAATTACTAAACATTTATTAATAAGAAAATGGGTGTTAGTGCACTTATGATCCGCGCTATATTTTAAATCGTATTTCTAAGCTTAAAGTTTAATGTTTTTTATTCAATTGTAAGGTTAAAGTAGAGAATAGGTACAAAACACCCTCCCCGTGTTAAGAATGGCTTTTTAAATAACGTTATTTCAGCACGGATCAATAAGTGCACTAGTACCACAAAATGGTGATAGAATAATACATTTAGGGTTTGTATTACTGTACACATAGATTCGAAAAAGTTGTCAAAAAACAAATATATAACAGATAAATGTTATCAAAGGCAAGATAATTTACTTTTCTGCCAAACTGGATATATTTTTTGTGTTTTTATTCAATGTAACATATTTATTCAGCTCGAAAAACAGTCTTTACCGATGTATTCGAAAATTCAAGATGGCGTCTCACACCCTCTTTAACACCGTAAGTATGGAAAAAGGTGTTATAAATAAACAAACTATACAAAATACTATTAAAAACCCGCCGAATATATGTCAACCTATGTCACGGTAACATATATTGAGCGAGTTTTTAACAGTATTTTATCCGGTTTTTTATTTATAACATCTTTTCCCACTTACCGTGTTAAAGAGAGAATAAGACGCCATCTTGAATGTTCCAATACATCGGTAAACACTGTATATGGGTTTCGAGCTGAATAAATATGTTACATTGAATAAAAACACGAAAAATATATCCCGTTTGGTAGAAAAGTAAATTATCTTGCCTTTGATAACATTTATTTAAAAAGTCGATAAAATTGACACAAACAGTAAAAAAAAAAAAAAGATATTAATAAATGTGTAGTAATGTATTTTATTTCAATATTCATAAACATTAACGTTGTCATTTAAAAAGAGTAAAAAGAAAGTTTAAAAAAGTCAATAAAAGTGAGATATTATTAATAAATGTGTAGTAATGTATTTTATTTCAATATTCATAAACAGTAAAACAATGTCGATAAAAAGTTTCATTACTATGGCAACTACTTGGCCTTCGGGACGAGATCAAAGTGTAGTATCTGTTCTTCAGATGCTGCACTTTCATTTCTTGTTCTCTTTCGGTGGAGGAGAAATCCTTCACGACTGAGACAATTTTTATTTTTGTACCTTTTCTGCACGTTAAAAAACGACCCTGGTGTCTAACTCTGTCCCGTGGGGAGCCATAGTAAATAGGTACCATGGCAACTAAAACATGTCCTTTGCGCCTGCGCGGGGAGAAGTCATTGTTTTTTGATGGTGTTCGGCAGGGAACTCTTACCGCGACCAGTACCTTTGTTTTTTTTTAAAGGTCGCTGACAACGAATCTGATAGTCAAACTTGGGGCAAATTTACCGTTTGCATGGTATTTACCCCTGAACCCACAAACTACTTTCCACCATTTTGCAGCTTCCGTTTACACTACGCGCGCTCGCTGCAGCATGAACGACGGTTTGTTTCACCTAGCAAACTGCCTTCTCACATGGCGTACCAATCAAAAAATTACGGACTGTCAGTCTGTTGGATTTTTTTAATGACTTACAGGTAAAGAAAAGTACAAATTGGGGGACCTTTTTTTTTTTTTTTTTGTCTCACGTAGTTTTTAACCTTTTTTGTACCAATGTTCCTTAAATGGAACATAGTTTTCAACATACTATAGAAATTGTAATTTTGCTTTAAATATAACTATAAGAATAATTTATAAAAGTTTTCATAAATCTGGAGTAAAATGAAGCTACTTTAATAGAAATAACTTATAAAAATTGAATTTAAAGCAAAATTACAATTTCTATAGTATGTTGAAAACTATGTTCCATTTAAGGAACACTGGTACAAAAAAGGTTAATGCGGTTTACAAAAACATAAGCACCAAACATCTTCATGTTTTCCATACTTTTTTTGCGGGAGGGGGATTCAATTATAGAACTTATGTGGCTTAATAGGTGCTTCTGCATTTTAGTTAACCGTTTTTCCGTAAGTAACACACCGACATTTACCAATTAGAACACCAGGGTTTGTGTTACTGTACACAGATTCGAAAAAGTTGTCAAAAAACAAATATATAACGAATAGATGTTTATCAAAGGCAAGATAAGTTACTTTTCTACCAAACTGGATATATTTTTCGTGTTTTTATTCAATGTAACATGTTTATTCAGCTCGAAAAGCATACAGTGTTTACCGAAGTATTGGAAAATTCAAAATGGCGCCCGCGCCCGACTCTCTTTAAAACGGTAAGTTCGGGAAAAGGTGTTATGAATAATAAACTAGACAAAATACTGTTAGAAATTAACATAAGTTGACATATATTCAGTGTTTTTTTGGTTATCCTGACGCTCCGCACTTCTTTGTTTTCCTTGGAAGTGACGTCACACAAATCTTATAATACGGATAGCTACAATTGTAAAAATAATGTTTTATTTTTCTTTCATTTTGAGCTCCTTTTTTCTCCCGTTTAACTTTTTTTTCTCTCCCATTTGTTATTTTGAGCGGAGAATTTATTTTATTTTCATTTTTTCGATCCGGCGTTACTTTTTATCATGCAGTACTGACTGCACTTTACGACCCGAGCTACTTTTTAACGCTATTATTTAGAAACCTATTATTTAACATGGGGAAGGGAGGGTGTATTGTAACTATTCAGTACTTTCACCTAACAATTCAATTAAAAAAAGGTAAATATGAAGAATTACTCCACCCTCGAAAATTCCAATTACCACTCTTAATGGTTTTCGGGGTCGCTGAAAACGAAAATAACGTTTAAAATTACGGCAAACGAGTAGTTTCCAAGATATGAAGAAATGTTAGTTCTAAAAAGTGGGGGATCACTTTTCTATAATAATTTAACGTAAAATGCTCACCCATTTTTTTTGGGGGGTGGTGGAGGTTTTCTTTCTACCATCGGAAAATTCTTTAAAATTACCTGTTTACATTTGGTGGGAAGCGGTGTAAAATAATAAACAGTTCTTCTGCTTGGTTATTGTCGGCACGTCACTTATGTTAAAACTAGGCACCGCCAAAACTGGGGGGGCAGGTCGGTCAGTACTTTTTGACGGACCGTCTTTTTAAAAATCTACCAAAAATCAGGTAATTATCCGATCAATACGAAATTTTCAGCGATTATTAGAAGAATGAACTTTATAACAGTGTACTTATTTTTCATAAACGATATTTAGATATTTTTTTTTTTTTGCTTACAACCCCCCCCCCCCCTGTTTTGAAGTGGGAACAAATATGCTTAAAATAATCATCTGAAACTGAACAAAACATATTGTGTTGTTGTAACGGACAGAATTATAGATTAAAAAAAAAAAAAAATTGTTTGCATACCTTATTTTGACGTCTGAATATCAGAACTTCGATTGTGTTTAATTATCCCGCTTTTGAGTTTTGAAGTGTGAAATTCGGTGAATATGTTAAGTGAAATAATTAATTTAAGTTAAGCAAAACAAAAAAAAATTTTTTTTTTAATATTTATACGAAAAAAGCCATTTTAAAATTTTGGATAAATAAATTAACAATTTTTTTTTAGCGAGCCGAATAATGCATGACCATTATTAAACAGGGCATGCTTTGAATAATCGATACAAAAAAAAATTCGATAAATGTGCCCTTTGTGTTAAAAATAGCATCATTTTTTTCGATCTCGTTTGAAAACGTTTGCCGCCTTTCGACTACGGTGGACCAAACGCGCTGAAATAATTTTTTTTTTATTCTGCTTTAAATTGCCCCCCCCATTTTGGGGAGCCTGGCCCCCACACACATACACATTAAAAACCAAACTCATACAAATGGTCACCCATCTGGTACTGGCCAGCCTCAGCTTAATAATACATTGAAATTTTCGTCACTGAAAAATAAGTTTTTTTGGCCTATTTGGTCTTCCATAGTTTTCTTCTTATCAAAAGAAGACGTAAACAGAGTCGATCTGCATGCACTCTACGTCGATGCGAAATATCTGGTTACCTATATGAATAAGTGGAATTATTTGAAATTCAGGTACTTATATTATAATATTTTTGCATATTCTCTTAGAAAATCATCCTAAATCTTAGTTAGGCAAAAAATAAATAAATTAATTATTTCAAAAACCCTTTTTTTTTTAATATTTAAGTACGTTTTTTGTGCAAGACAAAAAATGTCAATTGTTAACTTTTTGGGAAAATTTAACATTTAAAATTAAATTAAAAATAGTAGAAAAAGTTTTACATTATTCTGTTTTCTATATGATAAAATTCAGGTTTTATCTTTCTGGAAAAAAAAAGTTACTCAGAAATAATGGATTTTAATAAATGTAATTTAGTTTTAAAAAACAACAACAACTTGATTTTGCGGCCATTTTTGGCGGTGCCTAGTTAAAACGGTTAATTGAACTGTTAAAAAAACTATACAAGTAAAACAAAAACAAACGGGAGAAAAAAGGAGCTCAAAATGAAAGAAAAATAAAACAAATTTATTTTTACAATTGTAGTCATCCGACGGATGACTACAATTGTAAAAATAAATTTGTTTTATTTTTATATCTTTTTATATCTTATATCTTATAATACGGATGACTCATCCGTATTATAAGATATGTGTGACGTCACTTCCAAGGATAACAAAGTGCGGAGCGGAGCGTTAGGATAACCGTTTTTTTAATAGTATTTTGTCTAGTTTATTATTTATAACACCATTTCCCGAACTTACCATGTTAAAGAGAGAGTCGGGCGCCATTTTAAATTTTCCAATACATCGGTAAACACTGTTTTTCGAGCTGAATAAACATGTTACATTGAATAAAAACACAAAAAATATATCCAGTTTGGTAGAAAAGTAACTTATCTTGCCTTTGATAACATTTATTTGTTATATATTTGTTTCTTGACAACTATTTGTACAGTAATACAAACCCGAACACCATTTAACATTTTTCGAAGATTTTACTGTTTACATTGGGGGGGGCCCACCCCCCAATGTACCCCCCACCCCCCAATGTACACAGAAGTTTTGGTAAAACTATACAAACACCGTGACAGCGAATTAACCCTAACCCTAACGCTGTCACGGTGTTTGTATAATAATACCGAATTTTTTGTGAAAAATTAAACACTTCTGCTCGGCGTACGTCGGCGCGTTACTTACGGAAAAACGGCAAATTAAATTGCAGAAGCACCTGTTAAATATTATACGAGTTTTATAATTGACACCTCTTCAAAAAAAAAAAAAAAATAAATAAAATAAAATAAATAAAAAAACGAAAAATAAAAATGCTTTTGTAGACCGCTCGTGAAAACTTGATTTTTTAGATCAATTAAAAAAGCATCAAAAACTACGTAAAAACAGAAAAATGAACCACATTGTTTTTGAAAACTTTCTTGTTATTTTAAATGTCTAAAAAATTCTTCCGCGATGTGACAAGTCACCTTACTACATGCGTCCATGTGCGAACGCATCATGTAAGAATAGCATAAACGATGCCGATGCGTGCGATGAGTTGGTTCAAAATAGTGCAAACGGTAAATTTGCGACGGGTTTAGATATCAGATTCGTACTCAGCGACCCCGAAAACCTATAAAAAAAAAAAAATTTATTGGTTGGTGTTTTGTTGTAGTTAAAATAAACATTTACTCATTAAATTTTTCTCCTGGTTGCCATGGAACTCAACGCCCAAGGAGTACATAACCCCCCCCCTCTCCAACTAGGAGTGCTTTCCTTTTGTTTTATTTTTTTCAGCTAATTTAAAATTTTCCACCCAAAAAGTGCTATAATGTATTTTTGAAAATTAGAAAATTCTATGTTCTGTAAAAAAACCTCCAACGTAATTTGCTTGGTGAAGCCGTCATTTATGCTACAGGGCGCGTAGGAATTTGACACCTCTAACACGAAACTGCGAATAAAATATAAAAATCTCGTAATTTCTGTTAAAAGTGGGTTGTTTATTTTCTTTAGTGATTATACTTCCAAAATAAACTATTAAAGTGGTTTTAAAAATAATAGAAATATATTTTTTTTTTTTTAACAGTAATGAATTTTCCGAACTCAATATTTTTCAATTTTTAAACTTTAAAAATCTATCAAAATTTTTCTATTCATTCTATTTTTACGATATTTTCAGGGTCAATGTGAAATTTTATGTTCTTTCCAATAAATCGAATATAATATTTTAGACAAAGTTTTTTTTTTAAATTCACGCCCCCCCCATTTTTAAGTGTCTATTAAAAAGTAAATAATTAATTTAGTCACCGAAAAGTAAATAATTAATTTACTCACAAATTGAAAAGAAAAGGTCAATAAATAATATATTCAAATTAAAAAAAAAAAAAGTGTTTTTTTTTAGAATTTTACCTGTAAAGTTTTGAAGTTTAAAACCTTTTTTTTTAAACCACGTTATTTGTTTTTTCTTTTTTAATGGAACCTTGGTCCTTGCTCCTTTAATTGAAAAAAAATTAGGACTTGAATTACATTTTTCAAGGAGTGATAAGCTTGGAAAGACAGGGGGTCGAATAATTCACGCCTCCCATTTTGAAATGTCTAATAATAATTTAGACACCGAAAAGTAAATAATTAATTTACTCACAAATTGAAGAGAAAAGGTCAATACATAATATATTCAAATTTAAAACAAAAAAAAAATGTAGTTTTTTTAGAAATTTACCTGTAAAGTCCGAAGTTTAAAACCTTTTTAAAAAAAAATACTTTTTTTTTTTTTTTTTAATGAAACCTTGGTCCGTGCTCCTTTAATTGAAAAAAAAAAAAATTAGGGCTTGAATTGCATTTTTCAAGGAGTTATAAGCTTGGAAAGATGGGGTGGAATTATTCACTATTTTCACGAAATTTCTGACACACCTACGCATGCACGTAGCGTAAACGGAAGCTGCAAAATGGTGGAAAGTAGTTCGTAGGTTCAGGGGTTAATACCATGCAAACGGTAAATTTGTCCTAAGTTTGACTATCAGATTCAATCAATTACTTATAAAAAACAAATTAAATTGGTCGGTGTTCTGTTGTAGCGGATCTGGATATTTAACAAAATATCAAAAAACCTATCAGTATACAAATTATGAATTTAGGAAAACTCGTCCCCGGAAAACTCAACCCCTTTCGCTAGGTAGGAAAACTGGTCCCTTATTGAATAAATATCGATTGAAAACACATTTTATGATCGTTCTTGAAGGAGATATTGTTTTTTAAAATAGACTCGCATAATATTTTTTTTTAAATATTTTTACTTGTTTAATTTTTTTTTTTTTTTTTTAAATAAAATCGATTTTCTAAGTGTCCGTTTTCTACCTATCTGACTAAGTTCTTAGTGGTTTCACTTATTTTAAAGCGTTTATTATGTTCATAAACGAGACAGCATATTTTTTTTATATTAATATAAAAGGAATTTACTTATATAGTGTTGTTTATAAAAGGGTAAAATCGATTTTTCTACCTCGCCGACTATGTTGTTTATTTAATTTATTTGGAATCGTTTATTCAGTAAAGAAAAAAAACACAAAAAAACAAACAAAAAACATGTCGAGTGTTACGTGAGAACGAGAAATAATGTCCGGTATATCACATCTTAGGGGTCTTGATAATCGCTAAAAAATAGAAAATTAAAGAAATTACTAAGGGTGATTTGGTTTTAAAAAGAAAATTTTAATAGGTTTGTATTACTGTACACACATTCGAAGAAGTTGTCAAAAAAACAAATATATAACAAATAAATGTTATCAAAAGGCAAGATAAGTTACTTTTCTCCCAAACTGAATGTATTTTTTGTGTTTTTATTCAATGTAACATGTTTACTCAGCTCGAAAAACATGCAGTGTTTACTGATGTATTGGAACATTCAAAATGGCGACCGACTCTCTTTAACACGGTAAGTTTGGGAAAAGGTGTTATAAATAAACTAGACAAAATACTTTTAAAAAACGACCGAATATATGTCAACTTATGTCACGGTAACATATATTGAGCTAATTTCTAGCAGTATTTTGTATAGTTTATTATTTATAACACCTTTTCCCGAACTTACCGTGTTAAAGAGAGTCGGCCGCCATTTTGAATTTTCCAATACATCAGTAAACACTGTATGCTTTTCGAGATGAATTAACATGTTACATTGAATAAAAACACGAAAATTATTTCTAGTTTGGTAGAAAAGTAACTTATCTTGCCTTTCATAACATTTAGTTGTTATATATTTGTTTTTTGACAACTTTTTCGAATCTGTACACATAGATTCGAAAAAGTTGTCAAAAAAAAACAAAAAAAAACATAAATGTTATCAAAAGCAAGATAAGTTACTTTTCTACCAAACTGGATATATTTTTCGTGTTTTTAGTCAATGCAACATGTTTATTCAGCCCTCAAAACATAGTGTTTACCGATGTATTGGAAAATTCAAGATGGCGGCCGACTCTCTTTTTAACACGGTAAGTTTGGGAAAAGGTGTTATAAATAATAAACTAAAAATACTATTAAAAATCCACCGAATATATGTCAACCTATGTCACAGTAACATATATTGCGCGAGTTTCTAACAGTATTTTGTCTAGTTTTATATTTAAAGCACCTTTTCCTAAACTTACCGTGTTAATGAGAGTCGGGCGCGGGCGCCATTTTGAATTTTCCCATACATCGGTAAAGACAGTAGGTTTTTAGAGCTGAATAAACATGTTACATTAAATAAAAACACGAAAAATTATCCAGTTAGGTAGAAAAGTAACTTATCTTGGCCTTTGTTGATAACATTTATTTGTTATATATTTGTTTTTTGACAACTTTTTCGAATCTATGCGTACAGTAATACAAATCCCACGGTCAGTTTTTAATTTTGGGACAAAATACAGCTCCCCCAAAAAAGGAACTCTGCATTTCCTCAGTGTAGAAAGATTTCGCTTTCACTGAAAGGTGGAGGGTACTACCAAGAAACAACTACACTTTCTCCGGCGAGAATCGCTAAACATTAATTGAACGCAAGTTTAAAAGAAAGAAATTTTACTTACCTTGTAAATTTAAAAAATGACTGAATCGAATGAAAAAGATTTTAAACGCCAACACTTACAATTCAGAAAAGCGTTAAAAAGAGGAAACATTTTCAAACTGTTGAGGTGAAGAAAACTCCATTTGTGGACTAAAGACGCGCGAAAGTCGCGACTTGAAACATGAAAACGACGAATGACACTCCTCCTCCTTCTGCCCTCCTTCTCACCTTTCGCGCCGCCTACCTTTCCTTCTCTTAGAGTCTTCAGGTCGTGATTCGAATTGCCTAAACTTTACAAACATTGAAAGAAAGAAAAAGTACAAATTTCGAAGATTTACTCTCTAAAACATCATACCAGAATTTACTACGCAACTTCCTAATAATAATGATATAAAAAAATTATAAGAAAAATGAAAATTTCATAGGTGTTCAGATTAAATTTGAAATGACGCAAACGCAGAGTCTAGCGTTGGATGGCGGGTTTTTTGGCCAGTTATTCTTTCATTATTTGGCCATTTTGCAGAGGTTTGAAGCTAAATTTTCCAGAAAAAAAGGCTAAAAAAGACCAAATAAAAACCCAAAGGCACATTTTTAGAAAGACCCTCGCCGAAAAAAAAAAATGAACATTTTATTTTATTATATTTTATTAAAATTGTCTGTATTGAACTCGTTAACTCCCAAATGTTTGTGTCATTTTTTTTTCTATTACTTTCTTATAGTGTTCTTAGCTGTAATGAAGCAGAGAGCTTGGAGGTTATCACCAGTTTTATGGAGACGTTACGTTCACGTCGGTTTGGGGGTTTTATTTTAGGGTGTTTTGTAAGGAAAGAAGTATTTTGGGGATGAGCCGGATTTAGAGAAATATTTTCAGTGAAAAAGTTTTCAGGGTTTATAATCAAATGTGAAAAAACGGTATACGGTGGTTGATTATAGAACGGAACGGAGTCAAGATACGGAAAACGACACCATACATATATATATATATAGAGAGAGAGAGAGAGAGAGAGAGGGAGAGAGAGAGAGAGAGCCCGGAAAACTCGTACCCGGAAAACTCCCCCTTTTTTGCTTGGTAGGAAAACTGGTCCCTTATTAAATAAATATCGACTGAAAACACATTTAATTAACGTTCTTGAATGAGATATTGGGTCAATTTTCAGATTAGGTCCACCT
The DNA here is from genome assembly GCF_053919585.1 of Euprymna scolopes. Classification (NCBI taxonomy): domain Eukaryota; kingdom Metazoa; phylum Mollusca; class Cephalopoda; order Sepiida; family Sepiolidae; genus Euprymna; species Euprymna scolopes. The sequence continues at coordinate 166,559,291 of NC_136485.1, read as the reverse complement.
CAACAATTTTCTTTTAAATTACGACTTTTAACGGTTTTCGACTATGCTGAATACGAAAATCGCATTGAAATTTTGCATAAATAAGTAGTTAGCGAAAAATAAAAAGTTGTATTATGAATTGTATTCTTTGGCGGCCATTTTTACGCGCGTGCGCGCGCCATATACAAATCTATTCTTCTCTGACCCGCATAAAAAAGGAATTTAGGAAAACTCGTCCCGGGAAAACTCGTCTCCGGAAAACTGGTCCCCTTTCGCTAGGTAGGAAAACTGGTCCCTTATTTAATAAATGTCGATTGAAAACACATTTTATGATCGTTCTTGAAGGAGATATTGTTTTTTAAAATAGACTATAATCCTCATAATATTTAAAAAAAAATTTTTTTACTTGTTTAATGTTTGTTTTTTTTTTTTAATAAAATCGATTTTCTAAGTGTTCGCTTTCTACCTAACTGGTTAGTGGTTGAGTTCTTACTGGTTTCACTTATTTTAAAGCGGTTAGTATGTTCATAAACGAGACCGCTTTTTCATATTAATATAAAAAGAATTTATGGGTTTTTATTACTGTACACAGATTCGAAAAAGTTGTCAAAAAACAAATATATAAATGTTATCAAAGGCAATATAGATTACTTTTCTACCAAACTTGATATAATTTTCGTGTTTTTATTCAATTTAACATGTTTATTGAGCTTGAAAAGCATACAGTGTTTACCGATGTATTGGAAAATTTAAAATGGCGGCCGACTCTCTTTAACACGGTAAGTTCGGGAAAAGATGTTATAAATAATAAACTAGACAAAATACTGTTAGGAATTCGCTCAATATATGTTACCGTGACATAAGTTGACATATATTCGGTGGTTTTTTAATAGTATTTTGTCTAGTTTATTATTTATAATACCTTTTCCCGAACTTACCGTGTTAAAGAGAGAGTCGGCCGCCATTTTGAATTTTCCAATACATCGGTAAACACTGTATGCTTTTTGAGCTGAATAAACATGTTAAATTGAATAAAAACACGAAAATTATATCTAGTTTGGTAGAAAAGTAATTTATCTTGCCTTTGATACCATTTATTTGTTATATATTTGTTTTTTGACAACTTTTTCGAATCTATGTGTGTACAGCATCAGCAGTGCCCGGAAAACTCGTCCCGGGAAAACTCGTCCCGGGAAAACTCGTCTCCGGAAAACTCGTCTCCGGAAAACTCGTCCCCTTTCGCTAGGTAGGAAAACTGGTCCCTTATTGAATAAATATCGATTGAAAACACATTTTATGATCGTTCTTGAAGGAGATATTGTTTTTTTTTAAATAGACTATAGCCCCCCCCCATAATATTTAAAAAAAAATATTTTACTTGTTTAATGTTTTTTTTTTTTTTTAAATAAAATCGATTTTCTAAGTGTCCGTTTTCTACCTAACTGGCTAAGTTCTTAGTGGTTTCACTTATTTTAAAGCGTTTATTATGTTCATAAACGGGACCGCATATTTTTTATACTAATATAAAAAGAATTTACTTATTTACTGTTGTTATAAAAGGGTAAAATCGAGTTTTCTACTTCGCCGACTATGTTGTGTGTTGTTTAATTTATTTGGAATCGTTTATTCGGCAAAGAAAAAAAAAACACAGAAAACAAACAAAAAAACATGTCGAGTGTTACGTGAGAACGAGAAATAATGTCCGGTATATCACATCTTAAGAGTCTTGATAATCGCTAAAAAATAGAAAATTAAAGAAATTACTGAGGGAGATTTGGTTTTAAAAAGAAAATAATAAATTTTAGGGTTGTATTACTGTACACATAGATTCGAAAAAGTTGTCAAAAAAACAAATATATAACAAATAAATGTTATCAAAGGCAAGATAAGTTACTTTCCTACCAAACTGGATATATTTTTTGTGTTTTTATTCAATGTAACATGTTTATTCAGCTCGAAAAACATACAGTGTTTACCGATGTATTAGACAATTCAAAATAGCGGCCGACTCTCTCTTAAACGCGGTAAGTTCGGGAAAAGGTGTTATAAATAATAAACTAGACAAAATACTATTAAAAAAAAACACCGAATATATGTCAACTTATGTCACGGTAATATATATTGAGCGAATTTCTAACAGGATTTTGTCTAGTTTATTATTTATAACACCTTTTCCCGAACTTACCGTGTTTAAGAGAGAGTCGGCCGCCATTTTGAATTTTCCAATACATCGGTAAACACTGCATGTTTTTCGAGCTGAATAAACATGTTAAATTGAATAAAAACACGAGAATTATATCCAGTTTGGTAGAAAAGTAACTTATCTTGCCTTTCATAACATTTATTTGTTATATATTTGTTTTTTAACTACTTTTTCGAATCTATATGTACAGCAATACAAACCCAAATTTTAATATTTTTTAAAATATAATTTAGAGAGGGGGGGGGTTAAAACTATATCTCCCCCCCCCCCCCGAGAAACAACCAACAAAAAATGAAATTAAAAAGATTCTTGATAAACGATAGCGGAGTTTTCAATAAAATTGATTAATAAATTTATTTAGTGATTACTTTTTCTCTGAATGATTGATTTTAGAATTTTGAAGTAAAAATTTAAAAAATTAAAAATGAGTTAACGAGAGATTGTTAGCACATGGCATCTCTCGCGCCAAAAAAATATTTCGCTTTTAATTTATTAGTTAATTTTTGCAAAATTTTACAGGACGACAATAAATGTGGATAATTGATAGAATTATAATTTTAAATAACGCATGAGTGCATTGGGTATGAGAGAAAACGAAAACATAACAACAAAAAACTATCATAATTAAAAAACCAAAACAAAAAAGTAACGCTCCCAGTTTTTAATTTTTTTGTTTTGTTTTTTATTATTGTTTTTATGACTCCAAAAAACATCGTTAAAATAAGAACCAAAAAAATTGTAATTAACTTTGTATGAACATAATAAACGCTTTAAAATAAGTGAAACCACTAAGAACTTAGCCAGTTAGGTAGAAAAAAAAAACATTAAACAAATAAAAATATTTTTTTTAAATATTATGGGGGGGGGGCTATAGTCTATTTTTAAAAGCAATATCTCCTTCAAGAACGATCATAAAATGTGTTTTCAATCGATATTTATTCAATAAGGGACCAGTTTTCCTACCTAGCGAAAAGGGACGAGTTTTCTAGGGTCGAGTTTTCCGGAGACGAGTTTTCCGAAGACGAATTTTCCCGAGACGAGTTTTCCGGGCACCATAATATATATATGTCATTATAAAAGTTCTATTTTTGTTTGATAAAAAGAATAAAACAGTTATTTAAAAGTTCTGTAAATATATTAAAAACGCACCCAGAAAGACACTGATCTATTTAAATATCTTTTTTTTTTTTTTTTAAATCTTGCTAGCGAATATTCGTCAAAATTTAATATTTAAAAATATTATTTTAAAAATATATTAATTGCCGCTGAAGGTAATATTTTAAAGAATAATTAAACTCTGGAATGCCATCCCAGGCCACTGCTTAGTGCTTCCCCAACTGTACTGACATGCAGAAGTTCAAGTGTAACGTGAACCGACATCTTGCTGCCCAAATCCCAACATAGTACCCCAGTAGTTGTTGCCCTTGATAGTATCCCCCTACACCAAAGTGGTTGCGCCTTGTTTGGAGTGAAAATGTAATTAAAAAAATAATAAATTATCTTAAAAACGCACATAGAACCCCCCCCCCAAAAAAAAACCCAAAAAACATGGTACATAAATATTAATCTGGGTCGAAAAAATCCGAAACAGAAAGACACCCATTTATTTAAATATCTTTTATTTAAATACGTTCGTTTTGTTACTTACTTAAAAAAAATGTTTTGTAAATATATTTTTTTCTTTTAAATCTTCAAAAGTTTTGTAAATATATTAAAAAAAAATTTGTTGGCGAATATTCGAGCATGTTTGCTATTTGACGTGTTTACAAACACCCGACGCCATGTGCTTGTGCCAATGTCAAGGTCGAATCACCGATGTTAGTTGAATTGTGCGCTTGTCACCGCCAGGCGGCGTCGTCTGCTACAGGGTATCTATTCTTTACTTGATCCGATATATTTTTCGTGTTTTTATTCAATGTAACATATTTATTCAGCTCGAAAAACGTACAGTGTTTACCGATGTATTGGAAAATTCAAGATGGCGTCTCACACCCTCTTTAACACCGTAAGTTTGGGAAATGTGTTATAAATAAAAAAACTATACAAAATACTATTAAAAACCCGCCGAATATATGTCAGCTTATGTCACGGTAACATATATTGGGCGAGTTTTTAACAGTATTTTAACCGGTTTTTTAGTTATAACACCTTTTCCCAAACTTACCGTGTTAAAGAGAGAATCAGACGCCATCTTAAATTTTCCAATACATCGGTAAACACTGTATGGGTTTCGAGCTGAATAAATATGTTACATTGAATAAAAACACAAAAAATATATCCAGTTTGGTAGAAAAGTAACTTATCTTCCCTTTGATAACATTTATTTGTTATATATTTGTTTTTTGACAACTTTTTTGAATCTATGTGTACAGTAATACAAACCCGAAAATACATTTGTATATTTTCAGGTAATAATACACATCCCATAATATTTTTAAAAATATGTTTACATGCTTATTGTTTTAAAAAAATTGAATTGATTTTTCTAAGTTTTTGTTTTCTACCTAGCTTTGTAAGTTTTGAGTGTTAAAACTTATTTTAATGTGAGAAATTATAGCAGTAGCAGCGGAGTTATCATTGGTTAATAATTTGTCACGCCACTCGGAAGAGATTGGGCGAAATTTGTGTCTGTTTGTTTTTCAGGAGACAGTTTTTCGACAAGACAGTGAACGGAGGAGACGTCACCCTTCCCGCCGCACCATATGGCAGCCTTTGCCTCAAGATATTCCCCACGAGGGGATTTTAAAAACCTTAAAAAATGGGTTTAATTAATTTTCGGACTTGTTTGTCCAACAAGGCATGAGTGAACCGTTATGATGAAAAATCTAAGTTAAACGTGTTTCAGCGTGCCGATGTTAACGAATCATTTTTAGACGAAAAGTCTAAGTTAAACATTTCTCAACTTGTCGACAGTGACGACTTACGTTGAAACGAGAAGGAGATGGACTTTAACTCTGGATAAACTGTTAACTCTGTAAATCGAACTCTGATACTCCCAAGGGAACTTTTGGATCATAAGATCCTATTATACCCGAGCCAGTTATGTGCAGCTGAAAAAAGTGTAGCATTTTTTTTTGCAACCTCGAGGATTACATTAATAAAGACGTCTGTTCAATTTTAAGGTAATTTTGTTGTTTGCTTATATTTTTTCATGCACTGCTAGGCGCCCCCAAAAAAGGGCTACATGGAGGGAATGGAAATATTTCTCACATTAAAGAGTTTATTTAGTTAAAAAGAAATAAAAGTAATGTCGCACTCGACATTACTTAGTAAATAATTTTTAACAAAAAAATGTCCGAAAATTAAAGAAAATAATTAGGTAGATTGTGAGAAATATTTCCATTCTCTCTATGTAGCCCACAATTTCAAGCTCCGCGTCATCGGAAAAAGTCAGTTGACAGTTTAAAGGCTTTGAAATCACTTTCGAGCGAAGAAAACAAACATGGAACCTTCCTGTGTTGAAAAACCTCTGGCAACGTTAACGGTAAATATACCAGCATTTAATCCTACCAACATAAAGACCTGGTTTATCCAAATCCAGGCCCTTTTTGACGCAAAGCGGATAACGTCTCAACGAACCAAATACTGTTACTTGGTGGAAAAACTCCCGGCAGACGTCGTCGAAGAGGTGGCGGATTTATTGGAGAATGTGCCTGAAGACAACCCATATGACGAACTTAAGAAGGCCATCTTACGACTGATGGGCTTTTCAAACGAAACAAGGTTACGCAATCTTTTCACTCAAGTAGAATTTGGAGATCGCACTCCGTCACAACTTTTGCGATACATGCGTACATTGCTAGGGGACAACAAAATGTCCGAAAATATAATGAGAAGTCTGTGGCTGGATAAACTTCCAGACACAACAGTACAAATCCTAGCACCCACAACGGAAGAGACAAATATTAAAAAACTCGCCGATATGGCAGATCGAATCCATGAAAATCTGAGGCACCGCAAAGTAAACTCAGCACAAGCACAGCAGAAACAGACGTGCGACGACGATATATCGGGACTAAAAATGACGGTCGAAAATCTCACTCGACAAGTGCAGGAATTAATACAAATAAACCATCGTTACTAATTTAATAAATGATCGGACTACCGAAAACGAAGTCTTAGTAGAGGTCGAAGCAACACACGGGAACGAGCGAACGAAATCTGTTTTTACCACAAAAAATTCGGCACACAAGCTCGGCGTTGCACTTACCCTTGTTCTTTTAAAAACAAGAACCAGGGAAACGAATATTCCGGCCAGTAGAGACGACGACTGTCGCTGGATTTTCCACTAAAGGTCGTCTATTTTTTATTCGTGATAATAATCATGGATATAATTTCTTAATAGACACTGGAGCTGAAATCAGCGTGATACCACCTCTACATAAACAAAAAGCTATTCCACAGCCTTACCATCTCCAAGCAGCTAATAGCACACAAATACCGACATACGGTGAAAAATATTTAGACGTCAATCTCGGCCTGCGCCGCACATTTCCATGGATTTTTACCATAGCCAACGTGACGACACCAATATTAGGAGCAGATTTCCTAGCATGGTTTAATCTATCGGTAGACATGACTAGTCGCACACTGACTGATAACCAAACAAAAATCGTAATTAAAGGTATCACCACAAGATACCAGTCTACTGGGATTAGTTCTGCCTTACCTGAAGAGACGTACATTCGTCGGCTGTTTCAAAAATACCCACAACTTACTCAGCCATTCAAAGTCACGGATAATATTAAACATAATGCAAAGCATTATATTAAAACGAATAGACAACCAGTCTACACCACCCCCAGACGTCTGAAGCCGGATAAGTACAAGATCGCAAAAGACGAATTTCAACGCATGTTGCAACAAGGAATTATCCGACCTTCCAAAAGTGCGTGGTCATCTCCTCTACACATGGTACAGAAAGCAGACGCGACAACATGGCGTCCATGCGGCGATTTCAGGAGATTAAATGCACAAACTGTACCGGATAGATATCCTATCCCACACATTCACGATTTTGCAATCGGACTGCAAAATGCCACGGTATTTTCCAAAGTGGATTTAGTAAAAGCGTATTACCAAATACCGGTGGCGGATGAAGATATCCACAAAACAGCACTGACCACACCATTTGGACTTTACGAATTCGTCAGAATGCCATTCGGACTTAGGAACGCTTGTCAAACCTTCCAAAGGTTAATAGACGAGGTTTTTAGGGACCTTCCATTCGTATTCGCTTATGTGGACGATGTCCTAATTTCTAGTAGAAACCTCGACGAACATAAACAACACTTGGAACAAATTTTTCAAAAACTGTCCCATTACGGTTTAAAAATAAACTTGGACAAATGTATTTTCAGTCAGCAAGAAGTAAACTTCCTTGGACATTCAATTGATAAGGATGGTATATCACCATTACCCGAAAAAGTAAGCGCCATTATGGATTTTCCACAACCTACGTCTGTTAGACAAGTTCGTCGCTTCATAGGTATAATTAATTATTACAGACGATTTTTACCCAACTGTTCCACAATCCTTGCACCGTTAACGTCATTATTGAAGAACAAAACGAAAAACCAACAATTAAAACTGGACGGATCAGCTTTAAAAGCTTTCCATCAAGCTAAAACTGCCTTAGTCAATTTCACAAAATTGAATTATATTAAGGACAGCGAAGAATCGAAGCTTACACTTACAACAGACGCGTCAGACATAGCTGTAGGAGCAGTTATACATCAACTGACAGGGGATACAATGACCCCTATATCGTTTTTCTCAGCCAAACTGAGCAAGACACAGACAAAGTACAGTACCTTTTCAAGGGAGCTATTAGCAATTTATTTGTCAATTAAACATTTTAGACATCTGTTAGAAGGAAGAAACTTCTGTATTTACACTGACCATAAGCCGTTAACATATGCACTGCATACGCATGTAGATAAATATGGTCCAAGAGAAATCAGACACCTTGATTATATTGCCCAATATTCCACAGACATCAGATACGTCAAGGGGCAAGAAAACATCGTGGCGGACGCATTATCACGAGCTGCAATAACTTCACTAAATTCCAGTTCGTTAACTATGGAATTAATTGCACAAGAACAAAAGACGGACAAGACACTCACTGACGTACAACAGAAAACGTCTTTGCAACTGAAGGAAATGGCCGTACCTTTTAGTGTAACAACACTTTATTGTGATACAGCAAAAGAACAACCGCGTCCATACATACCGCCAAGCATCAGACGACATGTTTTTCTACATTTTCACAATATGTCGCATCCAGGCAAACGAGCCACCGTAAAAATAATAACAGACCGCCTTGTTTGGCCGAATATGAATGCAGATATTCGAAATTGGACCAAGACGTGTGTATCCTGTCAGAAAAATAAAATACACAGGCACACGAAGTCACCGCTGGGCACTTTCAGTGCGCCTGATGCCAGATTCACCAATATCCATGTTGACTTGGTGGGGCCATTACCGCCCTCAAAAGGACACACCCACATTCTCACCATAGTTGACAGGTTCAGCAGATGGCCAACAGCCATACCCATGAAAGACACATCGGCAGCGACAGTAGCTGGAACAATACTAAAAGACTGGATAGCAATTTTTGGAGTACCATCAATACTCACAACGGACAGAGGTTCGCAATTTCAATCGAAACTCTTCGCAGAGTTCAACCAATTGTTGGGAACAACCCACATAAAGACTACTGCTTATCACCCTTGCTCAAACGGCCTCGTCGAACGCTTTCACAGACAGCTAAAAACTTCTTTGGCCACGAGTCTTAACAACGCGGACTGGTCAGATAATTTACCATTAATCCTATTAATGATCCGAAACACAATAAAAGAAGACTTACAAAGCACACCAGCAGAGCTAGTTTTTGGATCCGTAGTCACACTACCTGGACAGTATTTTAATGCATACACAGATATTTCACCCACAGCTACATTTGTGACGGAATTAAAGAACAAAATGTCTTCTCTCAAATTTACCCCCACCAGGAGGGTGGACAAACAAACATATATACCGAACGACCTTCACACATGCAAATTTGTGTTTATCAGGAATGATACGGTCAAAAAGCCATTTTTGTCCAAATTACACTGGACCATACCAAGTTTTGGACAGAAGTGAAAAATATTTTACTGTCCAACGGAAAGACAGGAAAGACAACATCGCGATCGACCGAATTAAACCAGCATAGATTGAGGAATACCCTCAGACAATTTCCCCACCAGAACAAATTCCCTTAGAACATGGGAGACCAGCAGAAAATGACGAGGACACCAAACCCACGACAAAAACGAGTAGGAAAGTCCACTGGCCGAAACATTTCAAGGAATACATTACATATTAAAAAAAAAAAATTTTTTTTCCAATCTGGGGGGAGTATTTGTGCCAGTTGGCACAGTTTAATATTCAAATTTAAAATCGTTAAATACAATTTAGGCGCGCAGTGCAATTGATTGTTTCGGCGCGTTAAAAAAATGAAAAATGACACCCACGCAAATTCCGGCGTGACCTTTATATACCAAAGGTGCGTACGTAGTTGAAAGCACCCCATGTGATGTCTTCCGTCCAATGGAATTCCTCCTAGGACACATTTTAAAACTGATTTTCTAGAGCTCGTTTGGAGCCGATCAAATCGAATATAAACATGCACAAACACAAAATCTATTTCTTTAGTCTCTTAGCCTTTCGAGCATTCTTTCGTCTCTTTAAACTCTTCCGACTCATTCAACGCTTTCTCATATGGACTTACCACGCGTACAAACATCAATTAATTCATTTCCACTGCTCCGCGCATTAATACTCTCTTTTAACAGACGAACATTAATATTGTCAATGTTACATATTTGAACATTCAAAGAACACAAAAAAGAGACTCTCCATCTTTCATATGAACTCAAAAAAAAAGAACTCTGAAATATTGAGAACTATGTTTTAACTTGTTATTGTTTGTTATTTCTATTCCAGAAATAAACCTCCATTTGTGTTGCACATAAGATTTCTTATTTTTATTTTTATTATTTGTGGAGGAAGTCAGTTCCCAAAAAAAGGCCAGGCGACCCCCACAATAATCATTGAAAAAAATTACACACTGAAAAAACACAGACTTACGTTAAAATTTATCAGAATGTTTACCTGAAATGTAAAGTTGATAAACACAAACAGGCGGGTCGTTGAAAAGAGAAGGAGAGTGTGCAAAACAGACTGGTTTTCTTTTCAACTGTACATCCGTATTTACCGACATGGAACGTTCGTATAATTTTTGCCATTTTTTAATTAAATTATTTTTCTATGTTCCTGTTTTTCAATTCAATTTTTTTTTACTTTATTTTCCAATATTATATGAACATTATTTTACGTTGATAATTATACGTTCTTGCGTGCAATGAAAATATTAGAATCTTACATGCAAAGATTACGTTGAAAATGTAAGTGTAAAAAAAAGTAGAAATAATTTTTGCAATTATATTTTTTTGTGAAAATGTTAAATAAACAATGCTTAATTCAATGATAATATTGGTAGTTCGAGAAATAAATTTTTCTTCGATTCTGATTTGGTGCCCAAACCGAATATTTAGTAAGACTGAAAGATAAGATATGCTCAGTATAGATACAAGAGAACATTTGATATGGAGTACAGTTATACCTGATAGATATAGGTTATTGCATATGTTGTAGTTATATCGAATTTATTAATACAGACTTTTTTTGTAATGTTCCTGCAAAAATTATTTTATTTTTATTTTATTGTTACAAATTACGATGCTTTATTTATATGTATATATATAAAAAAAAAAGTGTTTACCGATGTATTGGAAAATTAAAAATGTCGCCGGACTCTCTGTTGAACACGGTAAGTTTGGGAAAATGAGTTAAAAATTTAAAAAAAAATGTAAAACATACTGTTAGAAACTCGCTCAATATATGTTACCGTGACATAGGCTGACATATATTCGGCAGGTTTTTAACAGTAATTTGTATAGTTTTCTTATTTTTAACAAATTTTCTCCAACTTTCCGTGTTCAACAGAGTGTTCGGCGCCATTTTTAATTTTCCAATACATCGGTAAACACTAAGTTTTTCAAGCTGAATAAACAAGTTACATTAAATAAAAACACTAAAAAATATCCAGTTAGGTAGAAAAGTAACTTATCTTGCCTTTGATAACATTTATTTGTTATATATTTGTTTTTGCTGGACAACTTTTTCGAATCTATGTGTATGATGATACAAACCCTTAAAAACTAAAGTATTTTTTTTTAAATAAATATATGGTTTCGTTTTTCGTGTCTTCCGTTCGGTTTCGTTACATAATCAACGTATACCCTGTATTTAAGAATTCAGGTGATCGCTCATCCCCCTCTCAGTACAGGCCAATAAGTCTCCTGTGCGTCATGAGTAAGTTGCTAGAATCTGTGTTAAATACAGAAGTAATCAAACATCTCAACAAAAATAACCTTCTTAGTGACACTCAATATGGTTTCCGTTCTGCTAGATCTACAGCAGATGTCCTTACAGTTATATCGCATAGAATTAGCAAATCTCTCGACGGTGGCAATCTTTCTAGGGCAATTGCTCTTGACATATCTAAAGCCTTTGATAGGGTATGGCATAAAGGTTTACTTCATAAGATCGCTAGCTATGGTATAGCTGGAAAAGTCTTCTCAATTATTAAATCATTTCTTTCTGATAGGTTCATAAGAGTAGTAGTTGAGGGGCAAAAATCAGAAGCTCACAGTATTAATGCCGGTGTCCCTCAGGGATCCATCCTGGGCCCAACTCTTTTCCTGATCTACATTAATGATCTTCCAAATCATATCCTTACATCATTTGTAGACATTTATGCTGACGACACTACCATTTATGGTAGCACATCTAAGACAGTAAACGACCAAGTTCTCTCCAATTCTCTCTCCTCTGATCTTGAGCACGTAGTACAATGGGGAAAGGAGTGGCTGGTTACTTTTAATGCATCTAAAACCAAGCTTCTCTCTTTACATCATCAACATTCTAATCCACATTTGTCATCAATTGAAATGAATGGCTCTCGTCTTCAGGAGGCCTCAAGTTTTGACAAGCTTCTGGGCTTGACCATTACTCCTGATCTTAAATGGAACACGCATATCAAATCTGTTGCCAAGGCCGCTGGAAAAATGGTGGGATCTTTCTATCGATCCAGTAGATCGATCACTGCTGATGCTATTCTCTATCTATATAAGAGCCAGGTACGTCCAAGGATGGAATACTGTTGCCACATCTGGGCAGGAGCTGCTAGAAAGGACTTGTCCTGCCTTGATAGAGTTCAAAATAGACTTCGTAGCCTCGTAGGAGATGTCCTTTTCTCCTCCTTGCAACCTCTATCTCACAGAAGAGATGTTGCGAGTTTGTCTCTGATGTATCGTTATTTTCATGGAAAGTGTTCAACTGAGCTTCAATCTCTGGTCCCCCCTCGCCAAACTTTCACAAGAAACACTCGTCTAGCTGTAAACACTATCAATAATTTCCCCCACTCTTTATCTGTGCCTAAACCTAAACGTAGATTCCATAAACAAAGCTTCTTTCTTAGAACTGCACGCCTGTGGAATTGTCTTCCGTTTTCCTGCTTTCCGGCTGACTACAATATGGTTGTGTTCAAGTCTAAAGTAAATAAGTTCTTGATGAGCCGTTCCATATAAGTTATTAAATTTACCAAATTTTCATTACTAATGATTACTATATGGACCAATTTCTACTGTACACTCTTTAACCCTTATCTTTGAGTGGCCTCTGGGCCTTGATAATGTGGTGATACCTTTGTAAAAAAAAAAAAAAAAAATCCACTTTTGGTAGCTTGATTTTTTCCGAGCAGTGATCTTGGACATTACCAAATAAAAATTTATTTTCTTTTGGAGGTGGGGGGGGAGGCTTGTTTTAAAACTATCTACCTCAGTATTTTTTTTTTTTAATTTTCTATTTTTGAGCGATTATCGATACTCCTAAGACATGATCCTCTCAGGTCGGACATTTTTTGTTCAAAAGTAACACTTGACATTTGTTTTTCTTTTTTTTTAACTAAATAAACTCCTTAAAATAAGTTGAACCACTTAAAAACTTACAAAGCTAGTTAGAAAACAGACACTTAGAAAAATCAATTTTATTTTTTAAAACAACAGTAAACAAGTAAATATATATATATATATATATATTTTTTTTTTTTTTAAATATTATGAGATGTGCATTCTCTTTTAAAAACAATAACAGTCATAAAATGTTTTCACCCAATATGTATTTAATAATGGACCAGTTTTCCTACCTAGCAAAAATGAACTAGTTTTCCGGGTACAAGTTTTTCTAAATTCATGTCATGTTTACCGGTGGTGCTACTTTTACTGTGCACTGTGCCAGGTCCTGAGTAGTATCCCGATACAATTTCTAAATTGGCAAAAGTCAAAAGGGAATAAGCCTGGCTTGAAACACAACATCCTCTCCCCCCACTCACTTGTATTTATTGGCAAGTCTTTAGTCTTCTTAGCACTCAGTCTCCACATAAAACCTTCTCCATTTTTCACGTCACCCTTTATGTATGAAGTCTGGGAGGTGGCGTCGCAGAGTCTGAACTTGAAAGGAGAAGCTGCTTGTTGGTAAAATCAACACTCTTTATATTCACATTTAAAATGCCTCACCCCATCCACACCTATATTTCCCAGTCAACTCAAAAGAAAGGAGGGATAAATCAATAAAACTAAAAGAAAAAAATAATAATAGAATGGTGGTCATATCTGTTGATAACAGATTAATCATGGGAGTCATTTCCCATAAATAAGATTCTAGCCAAACGAAAATCAGTTTGCCACAAAGAGTTAAACTGCATGCTCCTCTTCCAGGGTTAGGAAAACTCAACCATGAAAAACTCTTCGATTTTGGGTAGGTAGGAAAATAGGGCCATTATTAAATAAATATGAATTGAAAACATATTTTGTGACATTTTCTTTTCTTGAAGGAGATATTGTTTTTAAAAGAGACTACCCCTCCCCCCTCCGTAATATTTTTTACAAACAATTTTACTTGTTTACTGTTGTTTTAAAAAAGATAATATCGATTTTTCTAAGTGTCGTTTTCTACCTAGCTGGCTAAGGTTTTTGTGGTTTAACTTATTTAAAAGCGTTTATGCAGTTCAAAAAAGACTAAACACCCATAATATTTTTTTAAAAATATTTATACTTATTTACTGTTATTTATTCATTTATTTATTGCGGGTTTATTCATTTATTTAGTCCGCAATGAATAAATAATACAAATTACTCACCTCAATAAGAATTCCAATTACTTAATAATTATTTACTGTTATTTTAAATTTTTAAATATAATTAAGGGATGGGGGGGAGCTTTTTAAAGACTATATCTCCCTCAAAAACAAAACAATAAACAACAGGTCCTGGATATGACCTTAAACTATATCCGATGGTGATTAGCGAGGCCCCAGCTTGTGGGCTTTGGCGAGTGTGGAGACACCCTTTAATTGCCATTGCTCCCAGGTCCACTCTGACCCGGAGTGGTAGTACCTGTTAGGGTCCCAATTATGGGTTAAATAGAAACCGACTTGAAAAAATATATATATTCTGTTAAAAAAATGTTCTTCAAAATAATTTGATTCGGCATTAAATAACCTGAAAAGCGTTGATATGCCATAAAACAAAAACAAACAACCAACAATAAACAACAATAATTGAAATTAAAAAGATTCTTGAATAACGGAAGTAGAGTTTTTTTTGTTATTTTTTTTTACATTAGATCCGCCTCCACAATTCTTTTTAAAATGACGACTTTTTTAGGCTTTCGACTATTCTGAATAAGGAAATCTCATTTAAATTTTGCAGACAAGTAGTTTTCGAGATATAAAGAACCGTATTATGCACCGTAATTCACTGGCGGTCAGGTTTATATGCACGCATGAGAAACAAATAGATCCAGCTCCACAATTTTCTTTAAAAATGTTAAGAACGGCTTTTGAAATAAACACGCCCACCTCCCTATATAAAGAACAGCTTTCTGAATAAACACTTCCAACCTCCTCATGATAAGAACAGCTTTCGGAATAGACACCCCCAACCTCCCCATTTTAAGAACGGCTTTCAGAATAGGTACTCCTAACCTCCTCATGTTAAGAACGGCTTTGGGAATAGACACCCCCAATCTCCCCATGTTAAGAACGGCTTTTGGAATAAACACCCCATTGGGGGGGGGGGTAAAAAATATTTGTGCCACATTTGTTGTTTATTGTTTTGTTTTTAAGGGAGATAGAGTTTTTAAAAAAGCCCCCACCCCCCATCCCTTAATTATTATCTAGAAAAATTTTAAATAACAGATTTAACTGTGAAGTTCGTTGTCAGCATACCTACCCGCAAATACTATTAAAAAAAATTGGGGTGGGGGAGCAGTGTCAGTCGCAGAAAAGGATTAGTTTTCTGCTAAGTGGCAGTGTCTTTCACAGAGAAGTAGATTTGTTTATCGCAAGCACATAAAAACATGGCGGTCAGTGAATTACAGTGCATAATACAGGTCTTTATATCTTGAAAACTACTTGTTTCTTTTTTTAGCAGTTAGGCTTTTTTTTTTAATTTCGTTTCATGTTGGTTTGAAAATATAGTTTTTTTTTACTAATGGTCATAAAATTTTAAACATAGAATAGTATTATAATCTTCAAAAAGCCTGCAAATTTTCATATAATTTATATATATATATATATATATATATATATATATATATATATATATATATATATATATATATATATGTACGTATTGTTTTTAAAATATAATTATCCACTGATACATGTTTCATCATCTACAACTCATCAGAGTGTCTGAATCTAGCGAGATTCGAAATCGGGACCCAATGGTAGGAAGCCTTAACTCCGACCACTGGACCATCTCGCACGACTGTTTGGATATCGTGATTTACGTATATGTTATATATTTGTTTCTCTTTTTGCAAAACGTTTTGAATGAATTCAATTATTTATAAAAAAGTGCATTTTTACCTAAATGCGAGTTGGGAATAATTTTCACCTTTTACCAATTTGGTACCCCCAAATGGGGAGTAGCATATGTATCGTTTTTAAAATATAATTATCAACTGACACTAACTATATATATATTATATATATATATATATATATATAGAGAGAGAGAGAGAGAGAGAGAGAGAAATGTGAAAGTGCCCCAGGGGTCTATCCTTGGACCTCTGTTGTTCCTAATATTCATAAATGACCTCCCTGACAAAATTGCCTCTGAGATGGGTATATATGCTGATGACACCACACTATAACAGGCACGACAGGAAAACAAATGACCACATATCTAAAGAAATGGCAGCAACACTAGAGGATGACCTCTAATCTGTAGTGGAATGGGGACAAAAATGGATGGTCACATTCAATGCTGCCAAGACTAAACTAGTTTCATTCAATAATTACAAGAAACCCTCTCTACCACCTATAGCAATGGCCAACGACTCTTTATCTGAGAGTATATCTTTCAAACTCCTTGGCCTAACGTTCACAGGAAACATGAGTTGGAACAATTACATTGAAGGCATTGCCAGGGCCTCTGCAAGAAAGGTGGGCTCTCTATACCATGCTAGAAAACTACTAACACTTGAAAGTATCCTATACCTCTATAAGGCCACCATTCGCCCATGTATGGAGTATTGCCGTCATATTTGGGCTGGTGCATCTGCTACTAGTCTCTCGCTCCTTGACAAGGTTCAAAAGAGAGTCGCAAATCTGATAGGCCCTGAACTGGCATCTAAGCTTTAGCCTCTGTTCCATCGACGAAACGTTGCATCCCTCTGTCTGTTCTACAAGTATTTTAATGGTGAACGCTCTGACGAACTGCAAGCACTTGTGCCCCCACGACGTGAACACCCTCGACAAACCTGACAGGCTGCTAAATCCCACCCCCACACTGTAGAGATTCCTAGATGTAAAAGATCTTTCTACTCCAGTAGTTTCTTCCCTAGAACCGCTAGACTTTGGAATTCCATTCCAGGTCCCTGCTTCCCCAACTGTACTGACGTGCAGAAGTTCAAGTTTGTGAGCAAATATATTCACCCATTGTTATTTGTGTGAGCTTCATTAGTACAGGGATTGAGTAATTAGTCCCTTTACAGTTTGAACTAGTGCAGATTTTTAATGGCGTGTGACAGAGTCCCATATGTGTGATAATTTCAAACAACAGTGATTTAACCTCCTGTGCGTCATGAGTAAGTTGCTGGAATCTGTGTTAAATAGAGAAGTAATCAACCATCTTAGCAAAAATAACCTTCTTAGTGACACGCAATATAGTTTCCGTTGTGCTAGATCTACAGCAGATGTGCTTACAGTTATATCTCATAGGATTAGCGAATCTCTCGACAGAGGCTACCTTTCTAGGGCAATTGCTCTTGACATATCAAAGGCCTCTGATAGAGTATGGCATAATGGTTTACTTCACAAGATCTCCAGCTATGGTATAGCTGGAAATGTCTTCTCAATTATTAAATCATTTCTCTCTGATAGATTCATAAGAGTTCATAATTAACGGATACTCTAACTTAACAGCTAAATCTGACCCCCAAGATCGCCATAGGCATGGAATATGTGCCTACATTAAAGATGGCTTCCCGTGTGGCAGGGATATCTCTAGAGAAGATCCTAATTTACCCTATATGTGCCTCAGGGTTGCACTTGCTAACACCACTGCATTTATATTTGCCCTCTATCGGCCCCACAACAGCGGAGTTACTATCTTTAAGAGCATATCTGAGAAAATAGGCCATATACTGTCTGCACATCCCTCGGCTAACATCCATATCTGTGGTGACTTCAACATCCATAATGTGGAATGGCTGACCCATTCAAATAAGACAGACGATGAGGGGAGGTTTTGTCATGATTTTGCCATTGCTTATGACCTCACTCAAATTGTTCGCGAACCCACCCATGGGCCCGATACACCCGGTCAATATGCAAGCCTCCTAGACCTTTTTCTCTCAACTTCCTCTGAGCTATGTTCATGTTCCATTCATTCTCCTCTAGGATCCTCCGACCACTCCGTCGTATCAGTTAAGATAAAAACGAAATGTAATAAGTCCCCAGACGTACCCCTCCACTGTACTGTATACCGATACTCTATGGCTGACTGGGATAGCTTCCGTACATTCATATCTGATTTACCTCTGCACTCCATGTTTAAAAAGGAAGTGTCCTCTATAGTATCAGATCTGACCGAATGGTTAATTGTAGGCATAGACCAATTCATACCATCTAAAAAATTCCAACAAAAACCTAACAGCCAGCCATGGTTCTCCTCAGAATGTGCTGCTGCTATCGTGCACAGAAATCACTTTTTCCATAGCTACCAACGTAATAGATGCACTGAGACTAAAGTTGCTTTCAGGACTGCCAGCAACCACTGTAAAAGAGTAATAAAAAATGCAAGAGAGCTATATGCCCACTCTGTTAAATCCAAGGTAGCTGATCAGCGGCTTGGTTCCCACCAGTTTTGGCAAATAACAAATAGGATCCTGAACAGAAGTGTGCGTTCTATCCCAACCATTATCAATGGACCAGAGGTCATCTCGTCAGCGTCAGACAAGGCCAAACTATTTACAAAGAACTTTGCAGCTAATTCTACCCTATGCGACGAAGGCTATCAACTCCCCATATTTCCTCCTATAACACAGAACAAGCTAGGTAACATACAAATATCCATGCATGAGGTCGCCAAGCTAATCAAGAACCTTGATTCCAGTAAAGTAACTGGCCCTGACGGCATCCCAATTATAGTGTTAAAAAAGCTTCAACCAGAACTTGCTCCCATACTTACGAAACTGTTTAAGCGCTGCCTTAAGGAAAAGTGCTTTCCGACTCCCTGGAAGACCTCATCAGTTTGCCCTGTATTTAAGAATTCAGGTGATAAGTCATCTCCCTCTACGTACAGACCAATAAGTCTCCGGTGTGTTATGAGTAAGTTGCTGGAATCCATATTAAATAGAGAAATAGTCAACCACCTCAGCAGAAACAACCTTCTTAGTGACACACAATATGGTTTCCGCTCTGCAAGATCTACCGCAGATGTGCTGACGGTTATATCTCACAGGATTAGTGAATCTCTTGACAAAGGCTTCCTTTCTAGGGCAATTGCTCTTGACATATCAAAGGCCTTCAACATGGTATGGCATAAGGGTCTACTTCACAAGATTTCCAGCTACGGTATAACTGGAAATGTTTTCTCAATCATTAAATCATTTCTCTCCGATAGGCTCATAAGTGTAGTGGTCGATGGACAAAAATCGGAGGCCTGCAATATAAATGCTGGAGTCCCTCAGGGGTCAATCCTGGGCCCAACTCTTTTCCTGATCTACATCAATGACCTCCCTAAACACATACTTAAATCATTCGTTGAAATCTATGCTGATGACACGACCATCTACGGCAACACATCAAAGGCTGTAAATGACAAAGTTCTCTCTGATTCTCTCTCCTCAGATCTCGAGCGCGTGGTACAGTGGGGGAAGATGTAGCTGGATACCTTTAATGCATCCAAAACCAAACTTCTATCCTTACATCATCAATGCTCTGATCCCCATCTGGCATCAATTGGGATGGATGGCTCTCGTCTGGGAGAGGCCCCGTGTTTTGACAAGCTTCTGGGTTTGACCTTTACTCCTGATCTGAAATGGAACACGTACATCAAGTCTGTTGCCAAGGTCGCTGGAAAGATGGTGGGATCCTTCTACCGCTCCAGAAGATATCTCACTACTGATGCAATTCTCTATCTATATAAAAGCCAAGTACGTCCAAGGATGGAATACTGCTGCCATATCTGGGTAGGAGCTGCTAAAAACAGCCTATCCTGCCTTGACAGAGTACAAAATAGACTTTGTGGCTTAGTGGGGGATGCCTTTTTCTCTACCCTGCAACCTTTCTCCCACAGAAGAGACGTTGCAAGCCTATCCTTGTTTTATCGTTATTTCCATGGCAGGTGCTCGTCTGAACTCCAATCTCTGGTCCCCCCTCACCAATCTTTCACGAAAAACACCCGTCTAGCTGAATCCACTGTGAAAAATTTCCCCCACTCTTTATCTGTGCCTAAATAAAAACATGGATTCCATGAACAAAGCTTCTTTCTTAGAACTGCACACCTGTGGAACTCTGTTCTGTCTGCCTGCTTCCCACCGGACTACAACTTGGGTGTCTTCAAGTCCAACGTTAACAAATTCCTAATGAACCGCCCCCTTAAGTAAACACTTCATCAAATCTCCACACTAACGTAATGTACTTGCAATAACCCTTATCCCTGAGTGGCTTCCGGGCCTTGATAAGTGGTGATCACTGTGTAAAAAAAAAAAAAAAAAAAAAACTACTTTCTCTAACATATTTAACGAAACCTAATTTTATTATGTAAGTTTATTTAATAATGAATAAATATCGGAAATTCTATGAAAATATGAATATTTTTATTTTATTTTTGCTAGATTTTTAAAACATGGGTGTGTCAACGGCTTAAAAAATATCACTACATAGGAGCATTGTTTTTAAGCGTCCATAATGTAAACAATTTTTGTCTCACATTTTCATTATTTTTGTATGCTGTAAAAAATTAAAAAATTTAGCAATTTATTTAAAGCTGTTTCTTTTAAATGGTAAAAAAAAGTTAGGATGATAATATTAAATTAAATTACAGTTACATACAGGGGGTAGGGAATAAAACTGAGGCGCGCCTTCTAGACAGTGTTGCCAACTGAGATTTTCAAAACCCGCTAGATTGGGGACATAAAATCTCCAGAATATCGATAGGTTTTTTACTTTTCGTACCAGAGATTTTGAAAACCCGCTAGATTAACAAAAAAAATCTCCAAAAAACAAAACAAAAAAAAGAAACACTAGATTTTAACTTTGTACCATATATATAAATTTAGTCGTTATGCAGAGTATTGAGTGTGCATATTTAAACATGAATTTAAAGGTAAATTCAATTTTTACGGTATCTTTTGTTTATTAAATTGTTAGAGAAAATTGATTGAGATTGTCGGACTGACTTCCTCATCTTGTTATAGTCACAACGTTTCGGCCGTTTTGCCCTCCGGCCTTCATCAGGTGTTTTGTATCAAACTGGGGAACCGTTTGTTAGGAGTCTCGAACCCAACCCTTTATTATTATTACGGAGGTACCATGTTCGGACTCCAGCTAGGCTCTGGGACATAGTTGTTGATTCTCTGTTTTGAATGTTACTTTTCACTGTCTTCGTTCAGGATTGAACTCAGCACCTTTGGGTAA
Source organism: Euprymna scolopes (assembly GCF_053919585.1). Lineage (NCBI taxonomy): Eukaryota > Metazoa > Mollusca > Cephalopoda > Sepiida > Sepiolidae > Euprymna > Euprymna scolopes. The sequence goes on along the minus strand of NC_136485.1, from coordinate 166,537,785 downwards.
CTGTAAACTTTGATACAACGTCTAGGACCACTCGACCATATGTCACTAGATTGGGTTCGAGACTCCTAACAAACGGTTCCCCAGTTCGATACAAAACACCTGATGAAGGCCGAAACGTTGTGATTATAACAACCAAGATGAGGAAGTCAGTCCGATAATCTCAATCAATGAAAACACCTCATCTCAAAAATACAGACAATTACTGTTAGAGAAAAGTTCAGAATAGTTAACAAAAAAGCCCATCCTCCCACATTAAGAATAGGTTTCTAAATAATAAATAATAACGTTATTATTTCAGTGCAGTATTCTGCATAAGTACCATACATTTACAAATTAAAAAAAAAATTTTTTTTTATTACATTTTCACCCCAAACAAGGCAAATTGCCACTTTGGTGTAGGGGGCTACTATCAAGGGCAACAACTACTGGGGTACTATGTAAGGATTTGGGCAGCAAGATGTCGGTTCACACTACACTTGAACTTCTGCACGTCAGTACTGTTGGGGAAGCAGGGACCTGGAATGGAATCCAAAGTCTAGCGGTTTTGGGGAAGAAACTATTGGAGTAGAAAGATCTTTAACATCTAGGAATCTCTACAGTGTGGGGGTGGGATTTAGCAGCCTGTCGGGTTTGTCGAGGGTGTTCACGTCGTGGGGGCACAAGTGCTTGCAGTTCGTCAGAGGATTCACAACTAAAATATTTTGTAGAACAGGCAAAGGGATAGAACATTTCGTCGATGGGACAGAGGCTGAAGCTTAGATGCCAGTTCAGGGCCTATCAGATTTGCGACTCTCTTTTGAACCTTGTCAAGGAGCGAGAGACTAGTAGCAGATGCACCAGCCCAAATGTGACAGCAATAATCCATACATGGGCGAATGGTGGCCTTATAGAGGTACAGGATACTTTCGGGTGTTAGTAGTTGTCTAGCACGGTAGAGAGAGCCCACCTTTCTTGCAGAGGCCCTGGCAATGCCTTCAATGTAATTGTTCCAACTCATGTTTCCTGTGAGCGTTAGGCCAAGGAGTTTGAAAGATGTACTCTCAGATAAAGAGTCGTTGGCCATTGCTATAGGTGGTAGAGAGGGTTTCTTGTAATTATTGAATGAAACTAGTTTAGTCTTGGCGGCATTGAACGTGACCAACCATTTTTGTCCCCATTCCACTACAGATTGGAGGTCTTCCTCTAGTGTTGCTGCCATTTCTTTAGAAATGTGTTCATTCGTCTTCCTGTCGTGCCTGTTATAGAGTGTGGTGTCATCAACATATATACCCATCTCAGAGGCAATGTTGTCGGGGAGGTCATTTATGAATATCAGGAACAATAGAGGTCCAAGGATAGACCCCTGGGGCACTCCCGCATTTATATCATATTGTTTAGATGTACGACCGTCGAGGACAACCTGGATTTTTCTCTTATCTAAGAAGGATTTAATTATGTTAAGTATTCTACCAGTGATACCGTATGATCTAATTTTCCTGAGGAGACCCTCATGCCATACCTTGTCAAAAGCCTTAGATATATCTAGAGCTACCGCTCTGCCCTCCCCCATTTTGTCCAGTGAATGGTATACATGTTCAGAGATTACAGTTAAGATGTCTGCTGTGGAACGAGCTTGTCTAAATCCATATTGTTGGTCAGTCAGAAGTTTAGCATCTGTAAGGTGATGGACTAGAGCATGGTTAATTAAGGTCTCAAATATTTTGGCAAAAAGTGGGAGGAGGCTAATGGGGCGATAATTTAATGGGTCAGTCCTTTCGCCAGAATTCTTGAATACTGGTACAACAGAAGGAATTTTCCAACAGCCCGGAAAGCAAGCTTCATTAAGGCATTTGTTGTAGAGTTTGGAGAGAACTGGAGCTACTTCGGCTGAGCATTTTTTTAATAGCACAGCTGGGATGAGATTGGGTTCACATGCTTTTGAAGTGTCAAGGTTTTTATGATAGCATGCACCTGAGCAGGGGTGATTTTCAGATCATCTAGCGTGACGTCTGTCCGCATAGGAAAGTCAAGTAGGGGGTGGTTGGAAGGGTCCAATGTGGAGTTTGAGGCAAACCGACTGGCAAGCATGTTAGCCTTCTCGGTTGCTGAAGAGACAACCTCGTGTTTGTTGGTTAGTGGGGGAATTGTTGATTGCCCATTATTTACTACACTGTTGTAGATTTTCCAGAAGTCTCGAGTTCCTAGTTTTTGTGCTTCGATGCGTTTTTTAGTGGTTTCGTAAATTCTCTCTTAGCTGTCGCTATTTCTTTCTTAACATTATTTCTAGCTTCTATATACTTCAGTCTGTTGGGACTGGGCTTATGTCGGTTAAATCTGCGGTATGCATGCTGCTTTTGAGCAATGGCAATTGCGCAAGTCGAAGTAAACTATTGGGGAGAGTGGGACTTACTATAAAATTTCCGCATGGGAACATGCACTTCGATTGCAGTTTTGAACCAGTTAGTGGTCTCATTTGCACACTGTTCAGCAAGGAGAGAAAAAATATTTCCCCATGGGGCATCTCTGATTAGTTCCCTGATGGCTTCCCAGTCAGCCTTTTTATAATATCTCGTTGTTTTGAGCACTGGCTCTTCAGTTTTGGCTCTAGAGTTTAGGGCGATTTCAACCATTATCACTGCATGATCAGCATTCCCGAGTGAGCTGTCGGCCTTCGTTATGCAATCATCGGGAACTGTGGTCAAAAACAGATCTAGAAGTGATGCGTGTTGTTCTTCCTGGTCAGGGAAACGGGTTGGAAACGTAATAATTTGTGATAGGGAGTGAGATATAGTGAAGCTATGAGTTGTGCTGCCCGCTGCGGCGCTGCATCTGTGTAAGTAGATAATCCAAGCCAGTTTTTGTGGTGGACATTAAAGTCACCAAATACATGTACTACAAATATAATAATATTACGGCTCTCCCTCTCCCTCTCACACACACAGTAAGAAACAAATTATGAAATCACAATTTTTATAAAAAATTAAATTGCAAATTTAAGATCACAATATCGCCGAAGAAATTGTCGGCAAAATACAATTCACATAAATATTTACATAATACAAATAACAACAAAAATATCAACTGTGCGTGCGTGTGCATTATACTTGAATATCTAAAACTAAAAATACATTTTAAGTAAAAACATTATTACCTAATTATACGTCATGTCGAAATTAGTAAAAATTCCAAAAATAACAAAATATGCTCTAATAGATATAAAAATTATAGATCTTCTATTTGAGCATTTTTTAGACTACCCCCCCCCTAAAAAAATCATTATTATCCATGCATAATTTTGTACTTTGAAATTGCGAAAGTTAAGGGAAAACAAGGGAAATAAATCAGTCGATATTGACTGCAATAAAAGAAACATAAAACTGCATTTTTTTTTCTTTAATTGTAATGTTCTACTCGATTATTTTTCAGAATTGTTGAATTTTTATTAAGTTCGACAGGCAATTAGCAAGTGTGCTTCTTTTTTTTTTTTTTTTTTTTTTTTTTTTACTTAAAATGCATTTTTGTATCAAATTATAATGCCACGGATCAAATCCACAAACCACAGAAAACAAATTAACATTTGAAAAATAAACATTTTTAAGAAATTGCAAAAAATCAGACAACAAAATAACAAGTCGATTAATTTGTTGTATCATGAGAAAAAAAGAGACAAAATTAGTAGATAATATTGGGGAGTAAACCGCTTCAATATACCTCCCCTTAATTAATGTTATTTAAATTATTTGTCACATATTTAATAATTTAAATGTTAAAAAACAAGCAATGTAATTCGTGAACGATTTATTTTAATCATTTGTTTTCTTTTTTTTTTTTTAAATGATTATCACAAGTTAGTTACAGTATTAATAAATTACTTTTTACCATTAAAATTTAAGATAATCTGATAAGTCGTCAGAATTATTTTCAGTTTCAAAACAATCCTCAAGTGTTTGAAATGTGCTAGAGGTCAGTTTTCTAAAACAAACAAGGGATATAACCACGGCTACAACTCGCCCGAAAGAGCGTCAAGTAAGGGAGATAATTCAAGGGCACGTGCTTGTCCTCCAATCTTTGTCTGTTATAAACTTATTAGACCAAAATCAGCTATGATTCCTCTAAGACTACTGTTTACAAAAACTGGTAATCCATCCAGATTATGTTCTGCTTTAATCCAATCATGTTCAATATCAACATCAAGAATATTCCAGGGCGATTCTCATCCTGATGAAGGCGTTACCGATAGTATCCAACAACGACCACCTTTACCATTGGTCACCGGTAGACAGCTTGACTACCCAAATAAATATCGACCAGGTCAGCAAGTATGGCTAGAAACATTGAATACAACATCCGACCAAAAACTGGGAATAGTAGACCTTCATCCAGACATATTTGCAGCTTTCCCCCGCTTGGATTTGATACATGCTAATATTCGATGGCAGAACATGTACAAAAAGATCAAATATGATTTTGCGCCGAGCCGTGCTGAAATGAGAGGCGGTGGTAGAAAACCCTGGCCACAAAAAGGCACTGGTCGAGCCCGCCATGGTAGTATAAGGTCACCTATCTGGCTAAAAGGTGGCAGTGCTCACGGGCCGCGTGGACCGGAAAGTTTTTATTATATGTTAAATGATACCGATCGAGTTTGGGGACTCCGGAGCTGTCTTACTGTAAAGTTTGCGCAGAACGATTTACACATCGTGGACTCTTTGGATCTCCCCACGGACGATCCTGACTACATCGAAGGTTTGTTTGCAACGAGATTCTGGGGATTTTCAGCTTTATTTATTGATGATACTGACATTATGCCCAAAAATATATCCTTAGCTTTGAATAAGATCGACCATTTTAATTTAATGCCTGTTTACGGACTAAATGTGTACAGCATGCTAAAACATGAGACCCTCGTGCTCACCTTAGCGGCCGTTGAGAAGATCGAAAAGAAACTCCTTTATCAAATGCATAAAACAGAAAAACAAAGAAAAACAATTATGGGATATAGTTAGCGAAAAAAAAAAAAGGGAGGGTTGTATTACTGTACACATAGATTCGAAAAAGTTGTCAAAAAACAAATATATAACAAATAAATGTTATCAAAGGCAAGATAAGTTACTTTTCTACTAAACTGGATATATTTTTTGTGTTTTTATTCAATGTAACATGTTTATTCAGCTCGAAAACATTCAGTGTTTAGCGATGTATTGGAAAATTCAAAATAGCGCCCAACACTCTCTTTAACATGGTAAGTTTGGGAAAATGTGTTATAAATAATAAACTAGACAAAATACTATTAAAAAAACACCGAATATATGTCAAGTTATGTCACGGTAACATATAATGAGCGAATTTCTAACAGTATTTTGTCTAGTTTATTATTTATAACATCTTTTCCTGAACTTACCGTGTTTAAAGAGAGAGTCGGCCGCCATTTTGAATTTTCCAATACATCGGCAAACACTGTATGCTTTTCGAGCCGAATAAACATGTTACATTAAATAAAAACACGAAAAATATATCCAGTTTGGTAGAAAAGTAACTTATCTTGCCTTTGATAACATTTATTTGTTATATATTTGTTTTTTGACAACTTTTTCGAATCTGTGTACAGTAATACAGACCCTTTTAAAATCTGGTTCTTATCCCGAATTTCCTGATATAAAAAGAATAAATAAAAAAACAATCGCCACTTGTGAGTTGTGCATTTTGCAACTGTTATTTTGGAAATTTTTTTAAGTACTCTTTAGAGGATGAAAATACAAGGAGAGGAGGAAAATGCAAAGTTTCGCGTAACTTTTAGGCAAAAAAAAAAAAAAAAATCTGTAGCCTTTCGTGGTTTATTTTCTAAACAAAATGTACATGTTGCAGGGTCGGTCACTGAAGGAAGGAGCGATATCACAACATAAATATATTTGCGTTGAATGAATAATTTGAATAAAAAAGGTGTATGATAAATTCAGGATAATGTTATTTTCATCCCCCCCCCCCATTGATATAACATTGCATTGCTGGTATGAGAAAATAAGTTTATGATGTTTCTTATCTTAAACATTATTACATGAAGGGTACTTGTACAGTTTAATCAAGACATTAAAAGGCGAAAGTGCACTGGGGGGGGGGGCCACCCGAAGACGATCAATGCACGGTTGCCGCACTGGTTGTTCAATCTACAAAGGGTGTTTATTCCGAAAGCCGTTCTTACCATGGGGAGGTTGGGGGGTGTTTATTCCGAAAGGCATTTTCTCATTTTCAACCTCCTCGTAATCAACTTTTTAAAGGTAAATCTTCGGGTGGTCCCCTCAGTAGTGCACTTTCACCCATTAAAAAAATTAAATATAAAAAAAAGGGGGTAATATCCATTGAAAGCGTACGGTGGTTATAGGAGAAAATAAAGCTGTGTTACGCATTATAAATGTTTCTTTTCTGCGCCTTATGTTATACATTAGTACATTAGGGGTCATTTCGAGTTAAAACTTTAGGTGCTAGTGCAGAGAGTGATGATCCGCGCTATTTTTTTTTAAATCGTATTTCCAAGTTTAATTAAAGTTTTTTTTTTGTTTTTTTTATTCAATTGTAAGGCTGAAGTATAGAATAGGTACAAAACACCCCCTCCCCATGTTAAGAATGGCTTTTTAGATAATAACGTTATTATTTCAGCACGGATCGGATCACTCCCTCCTGCACTAGTACCAAAGTTTATTTACTGCACCCATCTGAACTAGAGAAAAAAATCATGATTTCTGTCTCGTCTAAATAACTAACGATAAATATCTAATATGGCCGACCAAACGGGTGATCAAAAAGTCAGATCGAGCGTACCGGAAAACGAAATGCGACCAAATTGACAACTGGCCCCTTTTTTTTTTTTTTTTTTTTTTTTTTTTTTTGCTTGAACTTTGCGCTTTTCGGATTATTTGGTTGTTTTATTTTCTTGGATTCTTTTTTTTTAGTGGGGGGGAGAGGAGTTTTTTTTTTGTCAGAGATTATAGTTATAGGTAAAAACATTAGAAACATTTCAAACATTGGGAAAGGCACTTAAACCATAAAAAATAACGGTATCATAAATGCATAAGCACCAATTTTGTTTTTGTTTGTTAGTTAAATTCGGATAAAAAACAATAAAAATAAAAAATAATCCGAAAACCGCAAAGTTCAAGCCAAATTGAAATTTTTATTTGTTACGTTTGAATAAAAAATAATGGGTTTGTATTACTGTACACATAGATTCGAAAAAGTTGTCAAAAAACAAATATAGAACAAATAAATGTTATCAAAGGCAAGATAAGTTACTTTTCTACCTAACTGGATATAATTCACGTGTTTTTATTCAGTGTAACATGTTTATTCAGCTCGAAAAACATGCAATGTTTACCGATGTATTGGAAAATTCAAAATGGCAGCCGACTGTCTCTCGGAGAGGGTACGTTTGGGAAAAGGTATTATAAATAATAAACTAGACAAAATACTGTTAGAAATTCGCTCAATATATGTTACCGTGACATAAGTTGACATGTATTCGGTTGTTTTCTAACAGTATTTTGTCTAGTTTATTATTTATAATACCTTTTCCCAAACGTACCCTCTCCGAGAGACAGTCGGCTGCCATTTTGAATTTTCCAATACATCGGTAAACATTGCATGTTTTTCGAGCTGAATAAACATGTTACACTGAATAAAAACACGTGAATTATATCCAGTTAGGTAGAAAAGTAACTTATCTTGCCTTTGATAACATTTATTTGTTCTATATTTGTTTTTTGACAACTTTTTCGAATCTATGTGTACAGTAATACAAACCCAAAATAATTATTAAAGCAAAAACAGTCGTGTTCTCGTCGAGTAAGTTTTTGGGGGGGTTTGTATTACTACTACACATAGTCGAAAAAGTTGTCAAAAAAAATATATAACAAATAAATGTTATAAAAGGCAAGATAAGTTACTTTTCTATCAAACTGGATATATTTTTCGTGTTTTTATTTAATGTACCATGTTTATTCAGCTCGAATAGTATAGTGTTTACCGATATATTGGAAAATTCAAAATTTGCGTCCGACTCTCTCTTTAACACGGTAAATTCGGGAAATGGTGTTATAAATAATAAAATAGACAAAATAGTTAGAAATTCGCTCATTATATGTGACATAAGTTGACATTCGGTGTTTTTTTAATAGTATTTTGTCTAGTTTATTATTTATAACACATTTTCCCAAACTTACCATGTTAAAGAGAGAGTCTGGCGCCATTTTGAATTTTCCAATACATCGGTAAACACTGCATGTTTTTCAAGCTGAATAAACATGTTACATTGAATAAAAACACAAAAAATATATCCAGTTTTGTAGAAAAGTAACTTATCTTGCCTTTTATAACATTTATTTGTTATATATTTGTTTTTTGACAACTTTTTCGAATCTGTGTACAAGTAATACAAACCCGTTTTTTTTTTATTCAAGAAAATAAAAGGTACTCATTTTTGTTTACAAGTGCTACTAATCTGGACTTGCACCAATTTTATTGTTAATAATTATAATCTCTTGCAAAAAAAAATCCCCCCCAAGGTACTCCTTGGGCGTTGAGTTCCATGGCGACCAGTATAAAAAAAACACGTGTCGCTCCCTTCCTGACGCAAGCGCACGTAACATTATTTTTTTTATTTTACTGACGTCGTAGTAACGAAACGATTATTTGTCACATTATATATTTGGAAAAGTTTTACTGTTTATGAATATTAAAAGGAAAAAAAAATTATTAAACATTTATTAATGTCTCACTTCTTTTACAGACATTTGTTTTTTTAATTTCTTTTTAAATGGCGACTTTTATCGACTTTTTTTTTTTTAATAGCATTTGCGGGTGGGTAAAAAACGAAAAAATAACTAAACCATTTACTGACAATTTCTCGGTATCTTGACTTTGATAACATTTATTTATTAAAAATATTTGTAAAAGTGAGAAATTATCAGTAAATGGTTTAGTTTTTTTTTTTTTTTCGTTTTTTACTCATCCGCAAATGCTATTAAAAAAGAAAGTCGATAAAAGTTTAGTAATTTTTAGTCGATAAAAATGTTTAGTAATTTTTCTTTTAATATTCATAAAGAGAAACTTTTTTCCAAAATAAATAAATAATGTGACAAATAATCATTTAGTTACTACGACAACGTCAGTAAATAAAGTGTTGCTTGCGTCAGGAAGGGGGGAGCGAAGCGTGTTTTTTTTATGCTAGTCGCCATGGAACTCAACGTCCAATGAGTACCAAAAATATCCAAGAAAATAAAACATGACCAAATAATCCGAAAAGCGCAAAGTTCAAGCAAAAAAAAAAAAGTCCAGTTGTCAATTTGGTCTCATTTCGTTTTCCGGTACGCTCGATCTGACTTTTTGATCACCCGTTTGGTCGGCCGTATTAGATATTTATCGTTAGTTATTTAGACGAGACATACACATTTAAATCAGGATTTTCTCTAGTTCAGATGTGTGCAGTAAACAAACTTTTAACTCGAAATGACCCCTAATATGTACTAATGTATAACATAAGACACAGAAAAAAAACATTTATAATGCGTACACAGCTTTATTTTCTCATATAACCACCGTACGCTTTCAATGGATATTACCAAAGGTTATATTGTACATATCCGTTTTGGACTGAAGATCTCTGAAAAAAAAATTCATTTAATTTGATCGAGTAGTTTTTTGGGTTTGTAGTACTGTACACATAGATTCGAAAAAGTTGTCAAAACAAATATATAACAAATAAATGTCATGAAAGGCAAGATAAGTTACTTTTCTACCTAATCGGATATGTGTTTAGTGTTTTTATTTGATGTAACATGTTTATTTATCTCGAAAAACATAGTGTTTACCGATATATTGGAAAGTTAAAAATAGCGCCCGCGCCCGACTCTCTTTAACACGGTAAGTTTGGGAAAAGGAGTTAAAAATAAAAAAAAACTAGACAAACCTCGCTCAATATATGTTACCGTCACATAGGCTGACATATATTCGGTGGGGTTTTAACAGTTTTTTATTTATTTTTTTTTTTTTTTTAACTCCTTTTCTCAAATTTACCGTGTTGAAAAGAGTTTTGAATTTTCCAATACATCGGGAAACACTATGATTTTCGAGCTAAATAAACATGTTACATCAAATAAAAACACTAAAAACATATCCAGTTAGCTAGAAAAGTAGCTTATGTTGCCTTTGATGACATTATTTGTTATATATTTGTTTTTTTGACAACTTTTTTTAATCTGTGTACAGTAATACAAACCCAGTTTTTGTTTGGTTTTGGTTTTTTTTTTTTATATATACAGCGGAAAAGCACGTTCTTATGAGAGCGCATTCAAGTCAACCATTATGGAATTTGTTAAACATGCCACGGGGAGATAACTCCAGTTAAAGCGCCGACACTCCCTCCCTATCTTTAATACTAGCTTTTCTTCCTAAAAATCGAACCTTTTTGCTCGGTATCATAACAAATTGCTTTTTCACTGTAAAAAAAAAAAAGAAAAAAAAAAAAACTTGATGAATTAAGTGAAATTTTTTTCTGAGAACTTCGTTCCATAATGGATACGTGCAACAACATAACCATTTTTCGATATTTTCATTTTTAATGTCTTGATTACAAGTACCACATGAAGAGTCATTTAGAGTAAAAAAAAAAAAAAAAATTATTTAGCATTCCGGCATATTTCTCGAAATATTTCATTGTTGCATTACTTCCTCTGTTTTCAAGACGCTAATTGATAATTTGGCGTCCCCAATGAAATATCTTCCAACAAATATTTTAACTAAAGAAATTTATCAGTCTTACACGAATTATTATTATTAGTAGTAGTAGTATTCTAAGTAGTTTGGCATAAGACTGATGAAAAAAATGTTTATTTACTTTTAAGAATCTTTCACATAAAAGTTAACAATTACAATAAATAAAAAATTATTACACATTTATTAAACAAGTGTAAATTTTTACATTAGGTCCACCTCTACAATTTTCTTTAAAATGATGACCTTCATAGGTTTTCGAGTAAATTTTTACGAGTACCCCAACGTATTATAAACACCCCAACCTCCCCATGTTAAGAACGGCTTTCAGAATAAACACTCCGTCCCAATTTCGAAAGCCGTTCTTAACATGGGGAGGTTGGAGGTGTTTATACTACGCTGGGGCAAGTCGTAAAAAAAAATCAGTTTTCGACTATGTTGAATAAGAAAATATTTAAATTTTGCTGAGACAAAAAACCTGTAATTCACAGGTCGCCATGGTTGCACCAGCCCACCGTTTACATTTGAAATCCGTTCTTAACAAGGGGAGGTTGAGGATGTTTATACCGAATGCCATTCTTAACATTGTGAGGTGGAGAGTGTTTATTTCGAAAGCTGTTCTTAACATGAATTTACTCAAGGAAATGAAAAAAATTATAATTATTTTGTTTTACATGCATGCACATCGCTAATTTCTTGGTTTTAAAAAAAAAAGAAAAAAAACGGATTTGTTTCCGCTAGGTTGCAGATTTGTTTATCACACACACACACACACACATGGCCGCCAGTGAATTACAGTGCATAATACAAGTCTTTATATCTCGATAACTACTTGTCGCTGCAAAATTTTAAATGAGATTTACTTATTCAGCAGAGTCAAAAACCTGTAAAAGTCGTCATTTAAAAGAAAATTGTGGAGGTGGACCTAATGTCAAAAAATAAATACCAAAAAAAAGTAAGAATTGTCCATACTGTTCCACTTACTTTTATATAAAACTAATCATTTGGAGGTGTGTGTTTTGAGAGAGAGAAAAAAAAAAAAAAAGTGGTAGTAAGCAGGCAGACAGGCTTGAACCCGTACCGTGAAGGAGTAAAAGCATGTGAAAAAAAATGTGACGTCTTTAAAAAAAAAAAAAAAAAAAAAAAAAAAAAAAAAGTTAAACTTCTTTAAAAAATCAGAAAAAAAAAAAAAGACAGGTAACTGCTCGGTGTCGCCCGTGTGATAAAAGAAAGAAAAAAAAAAAAATTTTGGTAGGTAGGTAGGATCAAACATGGAACCTTGAGGCAAAGGTGAAAAAAAATCCTGACATATCACCCACTATGGCAGAGTAACAGAAAAGTGATTTAATTTAACAATTAAAACTTAATTGACAGGTGCGTGAATTTAATGATAATGAGGTCAACATATCCTGCAGTTTTTTTGTTTTTATTTCCCCAACTTTGACTGTTTGTTTCCCCAAGATGTTGGGAAGGGAGGAAACTAGCTCCCCATAAAAAATGGGGGTGTCCATTTGAAAAGCAATAGTCTGATATGACGGTATTCACTGCATTGGTCAAAGCTGATTTGCTTTCTAGACGTCTTGTCACGGGTGCCGGGGAGTGAACTGATGCTACGGATTCAGTTTCGCTTTTATATATTATACTGAAAAGCGAAATAGACGCAGCAAGTGAAAAAAATGTAAAAAATAGCATGTAAAAGTCGGCCAAGTTAAAGATAGACGCGACCTCCATTCGTAACTCGTAGATATTGTAATTTAAACAGTGTATAAAGTTTTAAGAATGAGTGACCTCACCGAGCGCGCCCCGTAAAAAAAGCCTTTGTCGGACATACACAAAAAATGCACACATTAACACACATTTTGCCTTATATATATATAGACTAGCGGAGCTGCCCAGCGTTTCTGGGTGTTTGTAGGTGTTGGAAAAAAAGAAAGGGGGTGGAACCCGTATCACTAAGGAGAAAAAGAAGGTTAAAAAAAAAAAAAGAGTTGGTAATTAACTTTTGGTCGAGTGACGAAATAAAAAAAAAAATAAAAAGCTAGAGAGAGGTAGGATCGACCTTGAACTTTCTCCCTAACCATTACGCCATAGCGGATAGCAAGATTAATGAGTTGGTAATTAAATTAAAAATCACGCAGGCACAGAAATGAACGTTGCTTTTATAGCTTACTGGAGGCCAGTTAAGTTTCCATCTTTCTGTCGATTTATTTATTTGTTTCCTCAGGATGTTGGGGAAAACCAGCTCCCCTCCAAAAAGGGGGAACTCTGGTAGTGTCCAAATGAATAGTAATTGTCTGATATGAAGAGTTTCTCCCACATTGATCAAACCTAATTGCCTTCAAAATGTCCCAACCAGGAAGGCCAGGAAGTGCTTGTGTTTGCTTTGATTAGTTTTGCTTTATTTATACGAGAAAGACAAACACTCGAAACGAGGGAATTTTTTAAAACTCGATCAAAATAAAGATAGAAACGATGTCCATATGCAACTCTTCGGTATTATCATCTAAGAAGTATAAGGAAACTACTAACCAACGCAAGAAGCCCAACGTAAAAAGCCTTTCGTGGACATACACAAACGCTCATGCTCATTTTACCTTTTATGGATATTAACTAGGGGGGGTACCCGCACTGCCCGGGTGTTTGGAGGTGTGTGTGTTGGCGGGTGAGTGGGGTGGGTTAGATCAAAACAACCCTGTTAAAAAAAAAAAAAAAAAACCTTGGCCAGGTGTTTGGAGGTGTAAAAGATAAAAAAAAATATTTTAGTAGGAAGGTAGGCTTGAACCCCGAAGCCTTGACGCGAAGGTGGAAATGAAATGGAAAAAACCCCAGAGACCTAACCATCTCGGCCACGAGGGGAGAGGAAGTGATAAGTGTCTTAAGTTAACGTTTATAAAGTGAAATTGACAGGTGCGAGAAAGGTAAGTTGCATGATGTTTGACCTTGAAACACGACGCGGCTGCAAGCCAGTTTTCGCTTTTTTTATACTGAAAAGTGTAAACGAAAACGCGGTGATCAAAAAAAAAAAAAATCTGATAGCATGTAAAAGTTGGGCAAATTTAAAATAGACACGATCCCCAGGGCATAACTCATATATATTATGATTTAGACATTATAGAAAAAGTTTTAAGAAGGAGCGAGCCGACCGAGAAGCCCGGCAAAAAAAGCCTTTGGCGGACATACACAAAAATGCGCACACGCACACATTTTCGCTTTTATATGATTTTGATAATAAAAAATAAAATTATAATACACTACGTTGCCCGGGTGTTTGGAGGTGTGTGGGGAAGTTGAAAAAAAAAATGAAGTATGAGGATCGAACCCGAACCCTTGAGGCAAAATTGTAAATTAAACTGTGAAAAAAAAAACGTGCGATGTTAACCATTACCTCACCGCGAGATGCTAACGGAAACACGTTTGAATTTATTTAATTAGTTGAATTTAGCAGGTGCCTGTTTTAATGAGTTAATGAGGTCAAGTTTGACTGCGGGATAGTATTCATTTACTGCTGAACGTTTTTTTTTCCCCCCCCAAGATGTTATAGGAAAAAGACTAACCCACATGCGGCGAGCGACTAATATTGAATATTTACCTTCCCGAAATCAAGCAAATTAAATAGACAGGCAAGCTTCGTTGTTAACTGTGAGATATTACGATTTATATGTGATATAAAAAGTTTTAAAAAGTTGTGAAGCGAGCGCCGCTTCTCTGAAAAAAGCCTTTTGTTGACATACAGAAAAAGCGAACACACACACATACATACATACATACATTTTCGCTTTTATATATATAGATTAGGTACCTTGAACGCACGCCACAGTTTTACCTCCCCCATACCTAACATGATGTAATTTAATTTAATATTATAATCCTAATTTCTTTACCATTTAAAAGAAAAAGCTTCAAATAAACTGCTATTTTCCAAAAAATTTTTACAACATACAAAAATAATGAAAATGCGAGACAAAAATCATGTTTACATTATCGCCGTAGACGATATCGCCATGTTTTAAAAATCTAGCAAAAATCAAATAATGGTTATATCTTCCTGAAATTATCAATATTTATTCATTATTAAATAAACTTACATAATAAAAGTAGGTTTTGTTAAATATATTAGAAGAAATATTTTTTAAGTGTTCTCCCCCCCTCCCCATATTTCATGTTACGAAAACTAAAAAAAAATAGATGCTAAATAGACATATACAGAAAATTTTGTACAAATATGGTAAAATAGTCCCAAAAATGGAGTGTTTTTATTAGCCTTAAAAAAAGAGTTTTGCGAAGTATAGACAAACAAAATTATATAGAAATCAGTTAGTTACAACTTTTCAGAAAGTTTTATAAAAATCTAAGGCCTCAATTTTTTTCTTAATAAGCACAAAAGTGTCAATTTTAGTCATTTTAACCTAAAAAGCACCCTTAGGGTGGCAACCAGAGTTTTCCTCGAAAATCTATTCTGTTACTTTTTTACTCATATCATGTTTAATGTTTGTGCAAAATTTCAAAAATTCCAAGGCATAGGTATTGAGAAAAGTGCGGACAGACGAGCGGACAAGGGTGAATTTACAGGCCCCCCCCCTTTTGCCAGGGGACCAAAAAAAATTTAGATTTTTAACTGTTGTCTAAATTATTTTCTTGAATTATTATTTTGGATAGGTTTGGAGAGATGTGAAAGAAACGTTTTCTTTGTTTAATTAAATTGGAGGAATGGGAGATTAGAACAGATTTCTAGATCTATTTCTGACCACAGTTCCTGATGATTGTATAACGAATGCCCACAGACCTTTTGGGAATGTTGATCATGTGATAATGGTAGAAATCGCCTTGATTCTCGACCTAAAACTGAAAACCCACTGCTTAAAACAATGAGGTATTACAAAAAGGCTGACTGGGAAGCCATCAGATTTCATCAGAGATGCCCCATGGGGAAATATCTTTTCTCTTCCAGCTGAACAGTGTGCAAATGAGACCACTGAATGGTTCAAAACTGCAATTGAAGCACATGTTTCCACACAAAAATTTTATAGCAAGCCCCACTCTACCCAATAGTTTACTTCTACTTGTGCAGCTGCCATTGCTCAAAGGCAGCATGTGTACCGCAGATTCAATCGACATAAGTCCAATTCAAACAGACAGAAGCATATAGAAGCTAGAAATAATTGTAAGAGAGAAATAGTGACAGCTAAGACAGAATACACTGAAACCACCAGAAAACACATTGAAGCACAGAAATTAGGAACTTGTGATTTTTGGAAAATCTACAATAGTGTAGTAAATAATGGACAGTCAACAATTCCCCCACTATCAAACGATCATGAGATTGTTTGCACGACAACCGAGAAGGCTAACCTGCTCGCCAGTCGGTTTGCCTCAAACTCCACATTGGACCCAACACACCACTCTTTCCATGACTTTCCTGTGCGGACAGACGCCACACTAGACGATTTAAAAATCACCCCTTCTCAGGTACATGGTATCATAAAAAACCTATACACCTCAAAAGCATGTAGACCCGGCTGTGGTATTAAAAAAATGATCAGCTGAGGTTGCTCTAGTTCTCTCCAAACTTTATAACAAATGCCTTAACGAATCTTGCTTCCCTGACTGCTGGAAAACAACTTCTGTGGTACCAGTTTTCAAAAATTCTGTGAAAGAACTGACCCATTAAATTATCGCCCCATTAGTCTTCTCTCGCTTTTCGCCAAAATATTTGAGTCCTTAATTAATCAAGCTCTAGTCCATCACCTTACAGATGCTAAACTCCTGACTGACAATCAATATGGATTTAGTCAAGTCCGTTCCACAGCAGATATCTTAACTATAATCTCTGAATGTATATACTGTTCACTGGACAAAACAGGGGAGGGTAGAGCAGTAGCCCTTGATATATCTAAGGCTTTTGACAGGGTATGGCATGATGGTCTTCTAAGGAAAATTAAATCATATGGTATCACTGGAAGAATACATAATGTAATTAAATACTTTTTAAGAGATAAATCCAGGTTGTCCACAGCGGTCGTACATCTAAACAATATGATATAAATGCGGGAGTACCTCAGGGGTCTATCCTCGGACCTTTATTGTTCCTGATATTCATAAATGACCTCCATGATAAAATTGTTTCTGAGATGGGTATATTTGCTGATGACACCATATTCTATAACAGGCATGAGGGAAAACAAATGAACACATATCTAAGGAAATGTCAGAAACACTAGAGGATGACCTCCAATCTGTAGTGGAATGAGGACAAAAATGGATGGTTACATTCAATGCTGACAAGACTAGGCTTGTTTCCTTCAATAATTACAAGAAACCTTCACTACCACCAATAGCAATGGCCAGGAACACACTACCCAAAAGTACTTCCTTTAAACTCCTTGGCCTAACGTTTACAGGGAATATGAACTAAAATAGATACATTGAGAGCATTATCATGGCTGCTGTAAAGAAGCTGGGCTCTGTCTACTGTGCTAGAAAGTTACTTATGCCTGAAATTATCTTGTACCTCTATAAGGCCACCATTCGCCCATGTATGGAGTACTGTTGTCACATTTGGGCTGGTGCATCTGCTACTTGTCCCTCACTCCTTGATAGGGTTCAAAAGAGAGTCGCCAATCTGATAGGTCCTGAACTGTCATCTAAGCTTCAGCCTCTCTCCCATCGACAAAATGTTGCATCCCTCTGCCTGTTCTACAAGTACTTTAATGGTGAATGCTCTGACGAACTACAAGCACTTGTACCCCCTCAATGTGAATACCCCCGACAAGCAACTAAATCCCACCCCTTCACAGAGATCCCTAGGTGTAAGAAAGCCTTCTACTCCAATAGTTTCTTCCCTAAAACTGCTAGACTTTGGAACTTCCTTCCAGGATTCTGCTTTCCCAACTGTACTGACATGCAGAAGTTCAAGTGCAATGTGAACAGACATCTTGCTACTCATCTCCCTTCATAATACCCCTGCAACTTATGTCCCCGATAGTAGCCCCCTACTTCAAAGTGGCACTGTGCCTTGTTTGGGGTGAAAATTGAATAAAAAAATAAATTCAACGACGTACTGATTTGTTATGGATAGTTGCATTCTCAAAATTAAACTGGTGGTCATGCTTCATAATGTGGGTAAAAATGGCATTAAGATTGCTAGTTTTTATATCTCTCTTATGTTCATATATTCTCTTACTAGCGGGGATACCCGGCGTTGCTCGGGACTGTATAAACAATGAGAAAATTGAATTTGATTTTGAATCTAATTGTTATTCTTTGGAGAGAGGAATTTTTAATGTCTATGTATCATTTGCTATTTCGAGCAAAAGAATATTTTACCTATCCTAGGATGGCTATTACATATGTATGAAATACTTGTATCTTCCCTAGGACAGGTAATTTACAGAATGTATATGAAATAATTGTACCTTTTTGGGACAGGTAATTTACAACACATATTTAAAATATGTTCAACTACCTTTGGATGGGTAATTTATATACATATATGAAACAATTTAACATACTCTCATCAGGTATTGTACAACATATATGAAATAATTTCTCCTCCCACCGAGGCTATTATAATTTTAAGAAAACTGAAATCATTTTTAGAAGATGGATCATTAAGATTTCCAAATTAATACATAAATACATTGTGTTAATTTATGAGTTGCAACCCTTGCTTCACCATGAATTTCAACATTACTACGTTTCTTTCCTTCCTCACTAATGGCACTATTATTGTAAGAAAAATTATGTCATTTTTGGAAGATATCTCAGCAGGATTTTAAAATTAATGCATAAATACATTGATACAGTTAAGTGATTAGACAACCCTTGCTTCATTATCAAATTCCACATTATCCTGTTTCATTTTTTCCCCACTACCGACAACAAAATTTTTTGGGAAAAAGACATCATTTTTGGAAGATTACTCAGCAGGCTTTATAAACAAATATGTTGAAGCTTTGTGATTAGGCAACCCTTGCTTCACTATAAAATTCCACATTACTGTGTTCTTTCCCTTCCTACTACTGACACCATCATTTTAAGTAAAATGATATCATTTTTTGACTATAACAGAGCAGGTTTTCCAAATAATTACAATAAATGCATTGACGTGAATGATCATTAAGCAACTTTTACTTTATCACAATTTTCAATATTAATATAGTTCTCCTCCCTTACTACCACAGCCACCAACAACACATTAGTAAGAAACAATGTCATTTCCGGAATATGATTCCATAGTTATTCCATGTTTTTGGAATATGACATTGTGAGAGATTGTATAGTGACCCCAAAATGGACATTACTCTCTCCAGCCCCACCCCAAAAGTGAATCGATTAACTCACATTTTATTATTTTTCATAATTCTTGGATATCTTACTAATTTCGACAATCATTTTTCATAATTTTAACCCACATTATCGCCCACTTCCCTTACAAAAATAATAAGTTTTGATATATTGTTTGGTTTGATGATTTTATTGAAAAAAATACCAATAAATTAACTCACATTTCATCATTTTTCATAATTCTTGGATATGTTACTAATTTCGACAATAACTTTTCATAATTTTAACCCACATTATCGCCCATCCCCCTTATGAAAATAATAACTTTGATATATTCTCTAGGTTTATTTCATTACAAACACACCAATCTATTAACTCACATCTCATCATTTTTCATAATTCTTGGATATATTACTAATGTCGACAATCATTTTTTATAATTTTAACTCACATTATTGCGTCCCCTCCTTTACGAAAATAATAACTTTGATATATTGTCTAGGTTGTTAATTTCATTACGAACACATTAATCGATTTAGTCACATTTCACCATTTTTCATAATTCTTGGATATGTTACTAATTTTGACAATAATTTTTTATATTTGTAACCCACGTTATCGCCTACACCCTTATTAAAATAATTACTTTGATATATTGTCTGTTACATTCTATTAATTCACATTTTATCATTTTTCTGAATTCCTGGATATATTACTAATTTCAATAATTATTTTTCATAATTTTGACCTACATTATTGCCCCCACCTTACGAAAATGATAACTTTGATATATTGTCTTGGTTGATTATTTCATTACAAACACACTAATCAATTAATTCACATTTTATCAGTTTTCATAATTCCTGGATATGTTACTAATTTCAACAATCATTTTTGATATTTATAACCCACGTTTTCGCCTACTCCCTTACTAAAATAATAACTTTGATATATTGTCTGGGCCGATTATTTCATTACAAACACAATAATCAATTAACTCACATTTCATCATTTTTCATAATTCTTGGATATGTGTTTAATTTCGACAATCATTTTTCATAATTTTAACCGACATTATCTCCCCCCCCTGCTTACGAAAATAATAACAAAATGTAATAAGTCCCCAGACGTACCCCTCCACCGTACTGTATATCGATACTCTATGGCTGACTGGGATAGCTTCTGTACATTCATATCTGATGTACCTCTGCATTCCATGTTTAAAAAGGAAGTGCCCTCTATAGTATCAGATCTGACCGAATGGTTAATTGTAGGCATAGACCAATTCATACCATCTAAAAAATTCCAACAAAAACCTAACAGCCAGCCATGGTTCTCCCCAGAATGTGCTGCTGCTATTGCGCACAGAAATCACTTTTTCCATAACTACCAATGTAATAGATACACTGAGACTAAAGCTGCTTTCAGGACTGCCAGCAACCACTGTAAAAGAGTAATAAAAAATGCAAGAGAGCTATATGCCCAGTCTGTTAAATCCAAAGTAGCTGATCAGCGGCTTGGTTCCCACCAGTTTTGGCAAATAACAAATAGCATCCTGAACAGAAGTGTGCGTTCTATCCCAACCATTATCAATGGACCAGAGGTCATCTTGTCAGCATCAGACAAGGCCAAACTATTTGCAAAGAACTTTGCAGCTAATTCTACCCTATGCGACGAAGGCCATCAACTCCTCATATTTCCTCCTATAACACAGAACACGCTAGGTAATATACAAATATCCATGCATGAGGTCGCCAAGCTAATCAAGAACCTTGATTCCAGTAAAGCAACTGGCCCTGACGGCATTCCAATTATAGTGTTAAAAAAGCTTCAACCAGAACTTGCTCCCATACTTACGAAACTTTAAGCGCTGCCTTAAGGAGAAGTGCTTTCCGACTCCCTGGAAAACCTCATCAGTTTGCCCTGTATTTAAGAATTCAGGTGATAAGTCATCTCCCTTTCAGTACAGACCAATAAGTCTCCTGTGTGTCATGAGCAAGTTGCTGGAATCCATATTAAATAGAGAAATAGTCAACCACCTCAGCAGAAATAACCTTCTTAGTGACACACAATATGGTTTCCGCTCTGCAAGATCTACCGCAGATGTGCTAACGGTTATATCTCACAGGATTAGTGAATCTCTTGAGAAAGGCTTCCTTTCTAGGGCAATTGCTCTTGACATATCAAAAGCCTTCGACAAGGTATGGCATAAGGGTCTACTTCGCAAGATTTCCAGCTACGGTATAACTGGAAATGTTTTCTCAATCATTAAATCATTTCTCTCCGATAGGCTCATAAGAGTAATGGTCGATGGACAAAAATCAGAGGCCTGCAGTATTAATGCTGGAGTCCCTCAAGGGTCAATCCTGGGCCCAACTCTCTTCCTGATCTACATCAATGACCTCCCTAAACACATACTTAAATCATTCGTTGACATCTATGCTGATGACACAACCATCTACGGCAACACATCAAAGACTGTAAATGACAAAGTTCTCTCTGATTCTCTCTCCTCTGATCTCGAGCGCGTGGTTCAATGGGGGAAGAGGTGGCTGGTTACCTTTAATGCATCTAAAACCAAACTCCTATCCTTACATCATCAACACTCTGATCCCCATCTGGCATCAATTGGGATGGATGGCTCTCGTCTGGGAGAGGCCCCATGTTTTGACAAGCTTCTGGGTTTGACCTTTACTCCTGATCTGAAATGGAACACGTACATCAAGTCTGTTGCCAAGGTCGCTGGAAAGATGGTGGGATCCTTCTACCGCTCCAGAAGATATCTCACTGCTGATGCAATTCTCTATCTGTATAAAAGCCAAGTACATCCAAGGATGGAATACTGCTGCCATATCTGGGCAGGAGCTGCTAAAAACAGCCTATCCTGCCTTGACAGAGTACAAAATAGACTTTGTGGCTTAGTGGGGGGTGCCCTTTTCTCTACCCTGCAACCTCTCTCCCACAGAAGAGACGTTGCGAGCCTATCCTTGTTTTATTGTTATTTCCATGGCAGGTGCTCGTCTGAACTCCAATCTGTGGTCCCCCCTTGTCAATCTTTCACGAAAAACACCCGTCTAGCTGAATCCACTGTGAAAAATTTCCCCCACCCTTTATCTGTGCCTAAATCAAAACCTGAATTCCATGAATAAAGCTTCTTTCTTAGAACTGCACGCCTGTGGAACTCTGTTCCGTCTGCCTGCTTCCTACCTGACTACAACCTGGATGCCTTCAAGTCCAACGTTAACAAATTCCTAATGAACCACCCCCTTAAGTAAACACTTCACGAAATCTCCACACTAACGTACTGTACTTGCAATAACCCTTATCCCTGAGTGGCTTCCGGGCCTTGATAAGTGGTGACCACTATGTAAAAAAATAAAAAATAATAACTCCAATATATTGTCTGGGTTTTTTATTTCATTACAAACGCACTAATCAGTTGACTAAGATTTCATCATTCTTCATAATTCTTGCATATGTTAGTGATTTAGACAATCATTTTTCATAATTGTAACATTATCGCCCGCTGCCCTTATAAAAATAATAACTTTGATATATTGTTTGGTTTGATGATTTCATTGAAAAAACACCAATAAATTAATTAACATTTAATTATTTTTTATGATTCTGTGATACGTTACTAATTTCGACAATCATTTTTTATATTTGTAACCTACGTTATCGCCCCCTCCCCTCTACAAAAATAATAACTTTGATATATTGTTTGGGCCGATCATTTCAATTTAAACAGACCAATAAATTAACTCACATGTCATCATTTTTCATAATTCTTGGATATGTTACTAATTTCAGCAATAATTTTTCATAATTTTAACCCCTATTATCTTAAAATATATTTTATTTTGTATTTTTTTTGTTTAGAAGCTGGTAATGCCTGGTAGAAAACTATATTATGCTTACCTGGTTTTTTGGCTAAGATCAAAGTGTAGTTTCTGTTCTCATGCGAAATCAGCAAAATCATCTACTGCACCCCCCTGCATAAACAGAAAAGGTGGTGGTAATGCATGGGAGAATGAACAGGCACTAATTCACCACTCCCCACCATCACCTAAAAAAAGAAGGTTTGGTAATCCCTGGCGGCCTCCAGAGTACTTTTTAAAGCAACATAATCGTGCTTCCCTCCCCCCCTATCATCAACACATGATGTCACTTTTGGAAAATGGCTCAGCAGTTTTTTTAAATACATGATTGCGTTATAAATTGTTTGTATTTTAAAATATGTGTACTACACTGTAGAAACACCTTATTTAAAATTCATGCTACTCAAAAAATAAATATTTCAAAGTGCAGTTAGTGATTAGGCAACATTTGCTTTACAATAAACTAAGCAAGAAATTGTATTGAGAAACAGATACTTAATACTAAACAAAAAATAGATATAATTAATGTCAGTTTCTTATTTAATAAATTGTTAGGTGAAAGTACAGAATAGTCTAAATAATACCTCCCCCCTACTCATATTAAGAATGGCTTTCTAACTAATAACGTTATTATTTCATCACTGTCCGTATTCCGTCATCCCCCCTTCTCCGTCGTAAAATAATGTATGAAATTAAGTAAATATGAGATCGTAAAAAAGATATAGAGATTTGTTTTCATATTTACAAATTTCAAACCGCGAGTAAAATGTACGTATAATTTTGTTTTGTTTTTTTTTAATACAAAAACAAAACAATTAGTTGGTGTTATTAGTTAGAATTGAAATTAAAAAGAACCGAGCGTTCCAGCCTGAGAAAAAGACAAATGTACGCGCATGCGCACAAAAAAACAAAATGTCAGCTAATGTTTAATGAACATTTTACATGTAAATTTGCCGATGTCTGTATACGATATACATGCATGTAAGCAAAGATATTATTCGTTATAAACCATCCTTGGTGCATGAATATTATTTCCTGAGAATTTCAGTGCTATATGACCAGTAGTTTAATAGTTTGCCTGTTAGATATTTACACACACATACGTCTACTGTTTTATTTATATAGATTAAGGTTATGTTGTGTCTCGCCTATGTATATTTTTCCAGTCATGATAGGGTATGAAACATACACCTGCTTTAATCTTGGAATTGGTGTAGTGTATTATGTAAAAAGAAAACTGATTTAACATTAATTGAAATGCCAGAAAGCAGTTTAGACCAAGTAGGGAATAAGCACCCTGACTGACTTCACTGCAAAGAAACACAAAAAAAAAGGACAATTTGACCTTCACCTTTGCAGTTTGCACACATTGGCTCTGTAAACAAATATCACGACTAGAAAACTTTTTTAAACCATACTTTGTATTAAACTTCTGAATTTTTTAGATTTTTTATATTATCTGTATTTATCGGACTATTGTTCTCATCTTGAGTGTTATTTGGGCAAAGTTTCAGTCGGATTGTCCTTCGATCGTCTTCACGCATGTTGTTTGGAAAAGAAAAGAAAAAATTACTGGCTTCATAGATATTTTTGTATTCTCTGAGTTAGTATCTATTTTATGGTTTTAGTTTCAACTTTGTGAAAAAAATTAGTTGACAAAGGGGAGGACATTCTAATAAAGATCGAGAAGGGATTATCTCCCTTTTATCGCCAAAATTTTATGGGCATATATTTGTTTTTTTTTTCTACAATTAGAGGCTCCCAAACACTGTTTAAGTCTAGGCTTGGTCTGCGAATTTTCTTTTTTCTTTTTTTTTTTTTTTTTTTTTAGCATATGTGCTGCCTCCTTGAGTAATCTGACTCTCCACCTTGCATCCCTGTCAATTATTTTGCCCTTGTTCCACAAAGGGAAGTGTGTTCGTTTTTCTTTTCATATGTGATCAGCAAGTCCAGACTTTTCAACTTCTCTTCATGTCACGGCTTGTACACCCTTAATATTTTGGTTATGAAAGAGAGATAATCCCCCATCAATCTTTATTAGAGTTACCTCTCTTTTGACAACCAATTTTTTTTTTTTCACAAATTCAAAACTAAAACCATAAAATAGATACTAACTCACAGAATACGAAAATATCTATGGAGCCAGTAACTTCTTTCTTTTCTTTTTCGTAAGCAACATGCCTAAAGATTGCTGAAAGATAATCCGACCAAAACGTTAGAAATAACGCTCAAGATGAGAACAATAGTCTGATTAATACAAGTAATAAAAACTTTGTATTTATATATTTTTTTAATTAATAATAAAAGCGAGTCATATTATATCATGACCATAAAACTTTTAAAATCAAACTTTGGAGTGCTTTTTTTAAAAAAACGGTACTTATGCATCCTTTGAACCAAACATAACTCTGCTTTTGCTCAGCTTTCTCCGGAGCATGACATTAACAGCCGGATAATGTCAAGCATTGTCGATGAAATCATAACAGCCCAACTAAAAGAAAATAATAAAATTTCAAATGTAGAAACATCAACAGAAACGAAAGCAAAAATCTACCATAATTTAAAATTTTTATTAACTGTACGAAGAAAAGGTTTTTTTGTTTTTGTTTAATAAATAATTTTAAGCATTTTTTTTTTTTTTAAATAAGTGTTAGCAATTGTTTTTTTTTTTGTCCAATAAATAATTTAAAACAAATGTTTTTGATAATTTTTTTTCTTTTACAAAGGAAAACTGAAACAAACTTTTTTTTTTTGGAAAGGGGTTTATGGTTTTCAAGTATTAAACAACAAAAGTGGGTGGATTGAGATTGTTTTTTTTTTTTTGTTTTTTTTGTCGATTTGACTTAGGAGTAGTTGGAATTTTTATTTTTTATTTTTTTCCAATGCCAGGAAAATTTTTTTAGAAAGATTTTTTAGTTTGTTGTTCTGTTTAGCCTCCTTCCACATTTGCTCCACATGATTTGTAGTTGCCTGCATTTCCGGATATATGAAAGAGGTTTTATTTGTTGCCATATCGAACACCAACAGGTATATCAGTTTGATAATGCATGCGATTTTTAGCCATGATTTTTGCAAAGGTCCCAGTCCAGATTGCTGTCCACCATTAACATTGCTACATCTTTTTTTTTTTTTTTTATTTTTTTTTTATTTGCTAGGATGCACTCGTGGCTGCAGGTTGCACATTTATTGATTTTTTGACATTAGTTTCCTCTGTTGACAAAAAAATCTATCACGGCCGTCCGGTGTCTTGAGCTGTTGTGCCAGGATGGTTGAATTCATTTTCTCTTTTAGATCTTTTCTACTCTTCCTGATTTGCATGTAAGAAATGGTTGATTTTTTTTTTTTTCGCTTCCAATTGGTATCCAAATTCTCATCTGTGCTTGGGTGCACGCACGCACGTTGAGTTGAAACTCGACGCGCAGCGTTGTGATTGGCTGATCGTCATGTTACATCAAGCAGCAGCTAAATCCGAGCTGTTGACGTCGTGTTCTGGGAAAAGCTGAACTGAATGCTGAGTTACGTTTGATTCAAAGGATGCATAAATACCAAAAAAAACAGTTATATTATTATATCGCAACAATACAATATAATTTTTTAGACCAAACTTTGTATTGATATATAGTTTTTTTTAAAGATAGTAAAAATGAGTTATATTATTACATCATGACAATAAAACTTTTTAAAACAGACTTTGGATTGCTTCTTTGTATTTTTTTTAAATAATAAGCATTGTCTTAAAGAAAATTGCTTCCCAACACCCTGGAAAATCTTATGAGTATGTCCCGTATTTAAATATTCAAGTGATCAGTCATCTCCCTCTCAATACAGACCAATCAGTCTCCTGTACATCATGAGTAAGTTGTTGGAATCTGTGTTAAATGGAGAAATAGTCAACCACCTCAGCAAAAACAACCTTCTCGGTGACATGCAATATGGTTTCCATTCTGTTAGATCTACAGCAGATGTGCTAATAGTTATATCATAGCATTAACGAATATTTCGATGGAGGCTTCCTTTCTAGGGCAATTGTTCTGGACATATCAAAGGATTTTGATAGGGTATGGCATAAAGGTCTAATCCACAAAATCTTCAACTATGATATAGTTGGAAATGTCTTCTCAATTATTAAATTATTTCTCTCTGATAGGATATGAGATACAGCATAATCACATTGATACACTAGTTCCTGCTGTATCACCAAAGTTAAGCAACACTGAACTTGGTCAGTACTAAATGGGTGACTACTTAGGACTTCCAGGTGTTGTATGTGCTCGCCACTTATCTCGGCATTGTTTCCAGTCGTCCTAGATCTCTTGCCACTGGACTAAAACAGTGCCAATTCAGGAGAGATGTGGTTGAGGATTGCACAACCCTTGCAATGCAATTACAAGTGTAGCTGCCCCTACAAGGGGTATCCTTTGTCTTTTAAGACTGAACGGAGGCATTGTAATTAAATCATTTCTCTCTGATAGGTTGATGGACAGAAATCAGGAGCTCACAGTATTAAAGCCAGAGTCCCTTAGGGGCCATCATGGGCCCAACTCTCTCCCTGATCTACATAAATGATCTCCCAAATCACATCCTAAGATCATTTGTAGATATTTATGCTGACGACACTACCATTTATGGCAACACTTCAAAGGCCATTATTGACCAAATTTTCTCTACTCTGATCTTGATCACGTGGTGCAATGTGGAAAGAGGTGGCTGGTTAATTTTGATGCCTCTAAAACCAAATTTCTATCTTTCCATCATCAATGCTCTGATCCCCATGTGGTATCAATTGAAATGAATGATTCTCATCTTGGGGAGCTCCATGTTTTGACAAGCTTTTAAGACTGACCTTCACTCCTGATCTGAGATGGAACACATACATCCAATCCGTTGCCAAGGCTACTGGAAAAATGGTGGGATTGTTCCTCTGTTCCAGTAGATATCATAACGCTGATACAATTTTCTACCTATATAAGAGCTGAGAACGTCCAAGGATGGAGTACTGTTGGCACATCCGGGCAGGAGCTGCTAGAAGCAGCTTATCCTGCGTTGACAGAGTCTAAAATAGACTTTATAGCCTAGTGGGGAATGCCCTTTTTTCTTCCCTGCAACCTCTTTCACACAGAAGAGACGTTGCGAGCCTGTCTCTGCTTTATTGTTATTTTCATGGCAAGTGCTCATCTGAGCTCCAGTCTATGATACCCCAGGTCCTGACTTTCATGAAAAACACTCGTCTAGTTGAAACCACTGTCAATAATTTTCCCCACTCTTTATCTGTGCCTAAACTTAAATGTAGATTCCATGAACAAAGCTTCTTTCTTAGAACTGCACGTCTGTGGAACTCTGTTCCGTTTTCCTGCTTTCCGACTGATTACAATATAGTTGTCTTCAAGTCCAATGTGAACAAATTCTTGATGAGTCATCCCCTTAAGCAATCCAATTTACCAAATTTCCACTAACAATTACTACATGTTCTCTTTGACCACTGTACACTCATTAACCGTTATCCTCGAATGGCTCCTGGGCCTTAATAAATCGTGACTCCTTTGTAATAATAATAATAATAAAACAAGTTATGTTATTTACTCGTGGCCAAGATTGCTTTTTTGTAGAGTGTATTTATATATTTACATTACTTTTTTACAAAACATTTTGCCGGTAAGAGGATTTTCTCTACAAGTTAGACGTAAGAATTTAGAACGCTGAGTGGAATCGCCACAAATTGTTTGTTTATGTTAATGCGTGTGATATCTGTTTAAATATGTTCTGCTCATTACATTAAAAACTTACTTGTATTTAACTTTGTCCTTGTGGGGGAGGCAAGCAAATAGCAAAGTTTTTTTTTGGGGGGGTAGTTTAAATAAAGATAAACGTTTGAAAAACATTTTTAAATAAAATTATGTATTTTATTATTGATTATGATGTCATTTTGATAAAATTGCCTTAGTCAAGAAGGATTTCTTCTTTGTTGATCGCTGACAGGGTCCTGATATAACGGAATTTTGGGTTCGTCACCAAAATCCGTTTTTCATGGTAACAAAAAGGAAAGAAAAAAAGAAGGCATTTAGAGCAAATTTCTCGGAAATGAGTAACTAATGGAAATGAGCAAAGAAATACAGACCTGAATAAGTTTAAAATGATCCAAGTTTATTAAAACAAAAAGTTATTTATTTCCCAAGGCTGGGGTTAAAAAAAAAACCCTTAAGGAAACATTTAAAAATACATATAAAAAAATACAAAAAAAGACGTCAATCCTTACTTGCAAGAAAGGCTGAAAGAAAAGAACATATAAAAAACGGAAAACAGTCCTTATTTTGAATTCAGTCCTTTTAACGAAATGTTCAGTCTTTCTTTGAGAAAATGTTCTTTTTTTTCTTTTCCGAAAGGAATCACAAACAAAAAGCTTTTTTGACCTAAAATGGGAGAAAGAAGTATTTTCCCTTTGTGAAAGCTCAGGTGTCTTTTAATTCAAAGGGGAGAAACAGAAGACCATAAAGCCGCTTTGGCAGGCTTTATGCATACAAATATGGGGTAAATTCTTGTATTATGGAAGATTTCCTTTCTGAAGGAAACATCGGTTGAAAAATCTTTCAAAGAGGGGATTTTCTTTCCAGGGGCGATATTCTATTCGTCTCGTCGGCGAAATTAATTTTTGTTCTTCTTAGAAAAGAACTCCTCAACACACGACTGTTTCCTTCGTTAATCCTTTGAGAATAATAATTTACCAGTTCTAAGACTCGTTTGTCTTTTAATAACAGGTATTAATCTTCCAGTCGTAAGACCTAGTTGTCTTATAATGACTGAGAATAAAATAACGTTAACAGTTTAGTACCACCCAATAGAGTTCTAAACAAACGTCTTTCTCCAAAGGAGGAGAGAAAAAAAACGTAGAATTTAACGTCAAAAATCCTTTTTTGACGGAGCCGAATAGCGTCCTTCTTCTTGGTCGGCTAAGTTTGAACTGACAAAAATGGGCAAAAGCCCTTTCCTCCTCCTCCCCTCCAGAGGGTAGGAGTGGAGCCGGCGATGATGGAAGTGACTTGCCGGTCAAGGAATGCGTTCCTTGACCCAAATGGCGAGATGGTGAATGTATAAATAAAAAAATAAATAAAAATTATTTCTCTATTAAAAATTTCAACAGATAATAATCATGATTTTATTTAGAAATATTTTTATAACCTTCAGTTTTTTGCCCTTGTGAGGAGGTAAGCAAATAGCAAAGTTTTCCTTTTTTTTTTTTTTTTTTTTTAGAAAATAAAAGTTATAAAAAGATTTGGGCGCTGTTTTACAAGAGTTCACTGTTTGCAGAGGGAGGCAACTCATTTTTACTAAGAGATTTACTCATTTTTTTCACCTCATAATTTAGGACGCTCGATATGACGATATTTTTTATTAAATCCAAACATTAATAAAAAAAGCTGCGACAAATTTTTTTAATGTAACAAAGTTGATAACATTAATCATACAAAATGTAGTTTTTACGTGACCATTAAGAGAAAAACCAACGAACCAACGATATTTTCAGTAGATGAAAATCTTGTTCTCCACAAAATGTTTTGTAAAAAGTTATGCAAATATATAAACACATTCTACAGAAAAATCACGGCCGCCACAACACACCCGCCCCCGCCCCTCCATGGAAAAAACGGTTAATTATACTGTAAAAACACCTGTTAAACGACACAAGTTCTATAATTGAATACTTCCTCCCCCACAAAAAGAACGAAAAACATAAAATATGCTTCTGTAAACCGCTCGTAAAAACTTACTGACAGCAATATTTTTACTCTTAAATGAAGTGAAAACTTTTTATTTTATGAAAAATATTTCTTGTCATTTAAAATGTCCGCCATGTATTCATGCACCTTGTGAAACGTCAAGTGACTACGCGCATGCGCGCATTTTAGTAAGGAAATGAAAAAATTAATGTAATTAAGAAAGTGAAAAAAGATTGTCCGTTTCGATATCGGAAAGTGGAAAAATATCTGGAAGGGTGGAGGGGTGATTTCGGCATTGAAGCCGAAAAATGTTTTGGGGACCATGTTTTGGCTAAGTTTGGCTCTTTTTGGCATTTTTTCTTAAATGGGAAACAAGATGGCCGCCAGCAAAAACAATAGTGATTATGTTGGATACTGAACGTTTTCAAATATGGATAACTGCGTGTTTGCCCAAAAAATAAATGCGATATTCGTTCTCAGCGTAGCCGAGAACTGTAAAAGTCGACAAATTAAAGGTAAATGCCGAGGGGTCGGTAAACTAAAAAAATCCCGTTTTTTTTTTTTTTTTTTTCTGGAGAATGAAAATTTGTGCAAGTCCAGATTAGCACTTGCTGGATATTCTTTTTCGCCGATATCTGTTTTTATTAAATTGTTAGGTGAAAGTACAGAATAGGTACACAACACAGAATGGTTTTCTAAATAACATTATTATTTCAGCATGGATCAATAAGTGCATGAGTACCTTTTATTTTTTTTAATGAAAAAAAAAACAAAACATAACCTACTCGACAAGAGCACTACTGTTTTTGTTTTGATAATTATTTTTATTCAAAAATAAAAAATAAAAATAACTATAATCACCAACCCCAAAAAAAATCCAGCTAAAAAAAAAACATATAACAAAATAATCCGAAAAGCACAAAGTTAAAGCCAAAATAATAATAATAAAAAAACAAGGCCACACAACCCTAAATCCTTTCCTTTCTTTTCAGATTAATGTACGCTCCTTGAAACGCACTGCGTACAGCATTGGAGCCGATGCGTATTTCGCTATGGGGGCCTCACTCATGTATGTCAGCCAAAGATTGTGAAAGAAATATTTGTATTAATACTTCAAATTTTAAAATTATTTTATAATTTATTACAAGATTTTATCTTGTTTCATTACACATTATTTGTGTTCCAAATTTTTATATTACACAATACATTATCCAGGTTCAGGGAATACATTCACCTTCCCTTTCTTTTTATCATCGACTTTGCTGTGCACGTCGGAATTCACATATATCAAACAAAACGCCAATAATTCAGGCAACTGACGTTTTACTTTTTAGACAAAATTAATTTAAATGGAATCAACAAACTCCCAAACTACTTTTGATTGCATAAATTTCACCCTGGAATTAATTAGAGTTGTTTGTTTGTCTTATTTGGAGTGACACCACTAATATCACTCCTCACCAATGAATGCAGCCTGTTTTGGCACATTCAGGTCATCTCGGCGGGGAGTAGGAAGAAGCTCCCGAAGCGACAACTGACGCTGCCAGTCACGTCGACCAAACCCACTAGCCGAAAGATTCCCAGCAACACCAGCCGTCTCAGCAGCAGTTCAAACAGCCCTTATCAGGGCTAAATAACCAGCCCTTATCAGGGCTAATAAGTTTTCTACTAATGTGATTCACTACTGCTTGCCTCTTGAGACCCACCAGCAGCGAACTTCACTCCAAGCTCGCCCCCGCGCCTCCAGCTCATTCCTGCAGCCTTCCAGCCCTTGGTGCCTTCAGCTCCTCCTGCAGCTTTCCGGCAACCTTGCTTACACTTTGCTCCTCCAGCCTGCAACCTCACTCCTGCGACCTTGCATGCACCTTGCTCCTTTGGTCTGCAACCTCGCTTGCACCTGGCGCCCTACTGATCATCCAACACTGACCCTTACGTTCTCAGCACCGTCCATTCCTTAACATTGACCCCACGTTCTCAGTGTCATTTGTTCCTTAACACTGACCTTGCATTCTTAGTGTCGTCCTTTCCTTAACACTGACCTCATGCTCTCAGTGTCCACCGTCCGTTCTGGATTGCCCTGACATCCAGACAATTCTTCCAGATCCAGCGAGCAACCCTAAACCACACTATGTCTAGAGTTCCTGTTCCAGACCTCCAGACCTTAGCCTCCGGTGACAACCAGCATCCAGATCATACGATTTTTCGCTTTCTTTTGCAAATAAAAGTTGAACCCTCGTCTTTAACCAAACAACCTGTGTCTGTCATTCTTCTTTGCCTTTTTGCTGTTTACTTTTTGCCCGTGTCTACATTGTTAGTTGTTGGGTCGATTGTCCCTGGACGACCGGCCCCGCAACATACCCTATTTTATTTGAATTTTTGAAATAACTGTTTAGGATGAAAATGTCATGATTTTTTTTGTGGTCGACAATTTGAAAGATTATCAAATCAGCTATTGCTATTCCATGGATAATACGCCAAAAAGCTTTAATGAAGTAATTAATTCAAAACATTGTCAGCAGTGGAAAATAGCAATGAAAAATGAAATAGATGCGTTAATAGAAAAAAATACCTATTCGGTAGTACCTCTCCCAAAAGATAAATATGTCATTTCTACAAGATGGGTCTTTACAAAAAGACTACAGCGTCAGGTGTTGAACAGTACAAAGCTAGATTTGTTGCTAAAGGATACTCTCAAATTTACGGTATAGAATATTTTTCTACGTTTTCACTGACCACAAACTTAGTGACAATCAGAATTTTATTGCAAATCGCATTGCAATATAACATTAATATCAATCAGATGGATGTCAAAAATGCTTATTCAAATGCCCCAACAGACTATGAAATTTATATTGCCCCCACAGAGGGATTCATAATAAAAAATAAAAGTGCTGTGGAGGGTTAACATATAACTGTACGGTCTAAAGCAAAGCAGCCGATGTTGGAATACAGTATTTCATCATTATATGATTGAACAACAATTCAAACAATGCCCAATTGACCCCTGTTTGTATACCCAAACCAAAGATAATAAACTACTCATTTTGGTTTTATGGGTCGAGGACATTTTAATCACATCAAATTGTTACATAATGTTAACCAATATAAAGAACAGGCTAAATAAAAAAATTCAAAATGACTGATCTTGGCAAAATATCACGGTTTTTGGGCATACAATTTACTCATGGTCATGTTCTGCTATCAAAAAATTGTCAAACCAGGATTTCTCCATAAAAATTAAACCTTTTAGCATATCAGCACATAATTTTTTGTGTTAACATATCTTTTACGTTGCTCACCATGTGGAGAATTATTCGGCCACATGGTGAATTATTTATTGAAAAGTAAGTCTTTCTTTTGATGTTGCAGTTATTGTTTTTATGCGTTGTTGTTGTTTTTTTTTCTATTTATAAATTCACTGTTATTTTTTTAATTATTTTTATTTTTATTACTGTTTTTAACGGTCTTTGGCTATGGTTGTGGTAGGCCATACACTGCCTTCAATGAACACTAATGAAACAAGGTCGCAGGTCACATTTTCCAGCCCAAATAATTTGGAATGGAACACCCTTTTTCAACTGAAGACGATTGTATGAAAATCTCCCAAACAGAGATTATTATGTCAGAGTACATACTGAATGCATGGGAAAATGAAGAACAACTGTTTCTGTCTTCAATGTTCCGTTCCACGTGGAGGGTGAGCAGCTTGGTGCATTCCTCCTTAAATTTGGTGAAATAGTGGCCATGTCAAATGAGGAATACCAAGGCATTTGGACGTTCAATATTTTACTTGATAAAGAGGGGTTTACTAAAATCCCTTATCACTTGGATGTGGGTGATGAGAAACTCCCCATCATCATTGCGGGCAGGCGGCTGCTTTGTTGAACATATGATGAGATAGGGCACATCACCATGGAGTGCCCCTAAAGGAGACCTCAACCAAACCTGAAAATAAGAGTTGGACAACATTTAGGAGTTTCCTTGTCTATGAGGGGACCCCACCCTCTCTATCAAGAAACTGCTAAAGAGGACACTACCCCGGAGGATCCTGATCGCAAGCTCTGGCAGATTGTATCCGGGAAGAAGACCTTTGGAACTGTCAACATCCAAAGTCTGCACCAAGTCCCCTATAAAACCAAAACCCTGTTCACCTACAAAGATTATGCCTCCTCCTGTCACGGCTCCCATACCTCAGAAGGTGCCCATATTAATCCCCTTTAGTTCTGTCAAAAAAATAAAATCTGCCCCCCTTCACTGTTTCGGACATTTCCGTAACTCCTTTAAATACTCTGCATGCATCCCCCGCTAACTCCCCGCCTGTGATTCACACCTCTAGTAATGCTGAAAAGCCTGCCCCCTCCC
This sequence comes from Euprymna scolopes, assembly GCF_053919585.1. NCBI lineage: Eukaryota > Metazoa > Mollusca > Cephalopoda > Sepiida > Sepiolidae > Euprymna > Euprymna scolopes. Next base: position 166,502,810 of record NC_136485.1, on the reverse strand, counting down.
AGAAAAGAGCGCAGAGCCCCTCCCTGGAAAACAGAAAGAAAAGAACACTTTACCTTCCCGGAAAAGGCATCTATTCAGTCAGCAACCTGCAAATTAACAACACAGTTTATTATAAAAACGCTGACCTGATGAAATTAATTGATTTCACGGAGGTGGCTGGAATGCCACTCAAGGATCCTTGCAATTTCTCGAATGCAAAACAGATATTAACCGTCATCTGGAAGAGAGAAGAGATAAATGACCTATGGGTAATGCTATAGGAGGCAAATAAAGCTTTTGTAACTTTCACCTCCTCTAGTTATTTTCAAGGACTCAGATCAGAAATTTAAGAAAATGTTGTGTAGAGTGGGTTCCCGTAAAGATGCACTTCTCTCTGTATAGGATAGCCAAACTAACCTATCCTTTGCATGTTGGTGGTATCTCCAGTGACAGGCTCATTGATACACAGCTGTGCACCTTGGGAGAGCCATCGGCATGCTAGCGACAGCAATGTTTGTTTCTGGATCCCAAGATCCTGAGGCACCATAATGGATCTCAAGTTTGTAAGTATAAATGTACGAGGCCTGAGGGATAAGTCATGCAAATTTCAACTGAACTTAGATCTGCAGCACCTCGAAGTAGATGTCTGTTGTGTTCAAGAAACTCATCTCATTCTAGGTGACCATTTGAGTGCCCTGTCTAGGAGCTATAGCACTTACTCAGCATACTTTAATTCTCACTTTTAAAAAAATTTTTTTTTTTATTACATTTTTACCCCAAACAAAGCACATTGCCACTTTGGTGTAGGGGGCTACTATCAGGGTCAGCAACTACTGGGGCACTATGTAGGGATTTGGGCAGCAAGATGTCGGTTCACGTTGCACTTGAACTTCTGCATGTCAGTACAGTTAGGGAAGCAGGATCCTGGAATGGAATTCCAGAGTCTAACGGTTCTGGGGAAGAAACTACTGGAGTAGAAAGATCTTTTTACATCTAGGGATCTCTACTGTGTAGGGGTGGGATTTAGCTGCCTGTCGGGTTTGTCGAGGGTGTCTGCGTCGTGGGGGCACAAGTGTCTGCAGTTCGTCAGAGCATTCACCATTAAAATACTTGTAGAACAAGCAGAGGGATGCAACATTTCGTCGATGGGGCAGAGGCTGAAGCTTAGATGCCAGTTCAGGGCCTATCAGATTGGCGACTCTTTTTTTAACCTTGTCTAGGAGCGAGAGACTAGTAGTAGACGCACCAGCCCAGATGTGACAACAATACTCTATACATGGGCGAATGGTGGCCTTATAGAGATACAGGATACTTTCAGGTGTCAGTAGTTTTCTAGCACGGTAGAGAGAGCCTACCTTTTTTGTAGCGGCCCTGGCAATGTTTTCAATTTTAATTGTTCCAGCTCATGTTTCCTGTGAACGTTAGGCCAAGGAGTTTGAAAGATGTACTCTCAGACAGGGAGTCACTGGCCATTGCTATTGGTGGCAGAGAATGGTTTCTTGTAGTTATTGAAGGAAACCAGTTTAGTCTTGGCAGCATTGAATGTGACCATCCATTTATGTCCCCATTCCACTACAGATTTGAGGTCATCCTCTAGTGTTTCTGCCATTTCTTTAGATATGTGTTCATTTGTTTTCCTGTCATGCCTGTTATAGAGTGTAGTGTCATCAGCATATATACCCATCTCAGAGGCAGTTTTGTCGGGGAGGGCATTAATAAACATCAGGAACAATAGAGGTCCAAGAATAGACCCCTGAGGCACTCCCGCATTTATATCACACTGTTTAGATGTTCGACCGTCGAGGACAACCTGGATTTTTCTCTTATCTAAGAAGGATTAAATTATGCTAAGTATTCTACCAGTGATACTGTATGATTTAATTTTCCTGAGGAGACCCTTGAGAGGAATTTCTTGGCTAGTGAAAAGGTCTTTATATGCATCGTGTGACGTGTGCTTCATGGATCTGGAAAGAAAACTGCATTCTAGATGTTACCATAAAAGGTAGGGTTTTTCATTTTATCAGTGTTTATGTGCCTAATAGCCATGATGAGCTTGCAGCTTTCCTTCATCAGATTGAGCAGTTTATGAGTATTTTCCGAACTTTTACCTTAGTGGGAGACTGGAATGTGGTCCTGGATTCCGATTTAGATTAACGCTTGGGGTTAACATCTAATGGCACTAACAAGGATCGGAATGCCTTTTACTTTTGCAAGTTTCTAAATAAGTTTGATCTTATTGGCAAGTTTCGAAATGAAAGGCCCCATCACGTCGTGTGGAGTTGAACATTTAGCTGTGGCTCTGGTGTGGTACAACTTTCGAATTATATCAACCGGTTCTTAGTTAGGCAAGTCGATGTAGGAGTATTAAATTTTCCAAGTTTCTATAACATTGTTTACTCGGACCACTAATTTGTTTGTGTTCGGCTAAACTGAGATGTAAGCCTAAGTTAGCTCAACATGTTGTTGCACGATGTGTAGGGCTACTGGGATAGGCTACTACTAACTCTACAGTGGGAGTTGACGGTAGCTGTAATTGGGAATAAGTGGTGGGCCAATCGTAAGGATGCCATCAGGTCCTTTGCTGCCAACTTTAGAAGCAACTCAACCAAGAATCTTGAGAAACTAAAGCAACACTAGAGTCTAGTTTAGATCAGGTGGTGGAAGAGGTGGATAGTGTTAATGTAAGCATAATTAAGGCTCAGCTTGCCTCCTTGACAAAAAAGGAACATCAAGCTCTAGCGATTAGGGCTAGGTTAAAAAGAATGCCATAGGAGGTGACAAACATGGCCGTAGAATTGTGTGCAGAGAAGTTTCAACAAGTGGTTGATTAGTGCATTACATGTGTCACATTACCAAATGGACGAACTGTGACCACAAATGAAGGCATTCTGGAGGTGTATAGGTCTTACTTTCAGGAGTTTTTTACTAGGGAACCTGGTCTGTCATTGGAACGGTTTGACACCTATTTTGCTGACTTTCCTTGCCTTTCGGTAACTGAAGTGGCTAAGGTGGTATAATGGAAGATGAGGTTATTGTGGCCTTGAAGTGGGTTGATCTTAACGAGTCTCCGATGCTCTGCCTTATGAAGTTTATTTGAGGAAATTGCACATCTTTGTTCCCTTGCTAGAAGTTTTATTTAACTCATGGTTGAAGAATGGCTCAATCCCCAACCACTTTACCATGCATATCCCAAAACTGTTACGCAAAAAGAAAGATAGTGGGAATGGGTTAGATAACTATCAGCCCTTAACAATGCTTAACACGGAGTTAAATATTTTGGCTAAGGTTCTTGCCAATTGTTTGCAGTTTGTCCTGACTGACCTGATTAGCCCTGAGCAAACTTGCGCCATGAAATACAGGACAATTCAGGATAATCTGCACTCAATGCGTTTGGTCATAGAAAAAGTTGACACTCAAGCTGCACTGATCAATTTAGATCAGTCCAAGGCTTTTGATAAGGTGGACGATTGTTACTTGGAGGCTGTTTTATGCCAATCCCACAGTGAATGAAAGAAGATCGAAGCCCTTCAGTTTATCCCGATTCATTCGGCAAAGTTGTCCATTATCACCAATTCTCTATGTGTTTGCGTTGGAGCCTTTTCTGCATAGGCTAAGGGTGAATTCAGTCCTACATGGTATCACTTTGCTGGGCGCTTCTACCATGGTAAAGTACTCGGCTTATGCTGACGATGTAACAGTGTTTATAATGAACAATGTCGAGATTAGTGTCGTCTGTACAGAAATCAGATTGTATGAGGCAGTGGCAGGGGCCAAAATTAACTATGACAAGTCTTGTGGCTTGCGCATTGGTGCCTGGAGGAGAGTCTCTCTTCAGGGGTCCTTTAGCTGGAGTGTCAGGCCTTGCAAGATGCTTGGCATCTGGTTCGGTCCTGATCTTTAGTTGGAGAAAACAATGGTCAGAAGTCTTGAAAGTGGTGCGAGCTGCTGCTGGTCAGTGGATCTACAGAAATCTTTCATTAAAGGGGAGAGCAGAAGTGTGTGTTTCACACATATATCCAATATTCATATAATAGCTTTCAATTCTCCCACTCCCATCAGATACACTTCTCCATTTGCAATGGACTCTGTTTAAGTTCTTATGGCTTGGAAAGGCTGATATGGTCCGTCGTGAGTTCTGTTATCTCCATCCTTTTGAGGGCGGTCTGGGTATGTCATCAACACATGCTTTGGCTGTACTTCCTAGATTGAATGTGTACACAAGTTGATGGAAACAGTGGCTTCTGGAAAGAAGACCCTAAGAAAACCTTCCTGGCTTTGAGAAGTGTGCACTTGGGTGAGGGGGAAGCACACAGGTTGCCCTGAGACAAGAGCTCCTTCTATCGAGAGTGTCATCACGCTTTGAAAATTATTCTAAGGGTGAAAGAACGCCTTTCTGACACCCTGCTGTTGTCCTAAAAGGCATTATATGAGGCATTAGTGAGAGAATTCGTTGGGGATAATACTATTGAGGGGCTCGCTTTGATGAGGTGGCAGCATAGTTTGATTTGGCCTAGGGCACCCGGGTCGGGGTGTGTCACTAATGACGAGGTATCTTTGGCCTTGCTGGTAATCCGAAATGCTCTCTGGGTCAGTAAGAAACTTCACTCAGCTGGCTTGGCAAGTTCACCTATTTGTAAATGGTATGGTGACAAGGAGGAGACTTTAAATCATGCTTTCTGCTATTGTTGCATTGTTGTGCCGCTGAGTGAGTTTGTTGCAGGATTCATGGCTTGCATCCTGAACGTGCCATCTTCCAACCTGGAATCCATCAATGTTTGTAGCAACTGGGTCCCGGCAACTGATGGGCTTAGAAGACAAATATGTCTGATCTTGCTAGCAGTGATGAGGGATGAGATATGGAAGACTCGCATGAAAGTGGTTTACCAAGCTGGGGATTTTGCTCCTCTCGACCTTGTTTGAATCTTCCATTTTTAGTTGAAGGTGCATATTAGGGCCGAAAGGGTTAGATTCTCTTCGTCTGACTGTGTTGAAAAGTGGGTGCCTGTTGCGTGTGTCTGTCACGCAAGTGGTGCAAGACAATTATTTCGAAATTGCATATTAGTATTGTGAATACAAGAGCTACGTCCCATTATCACAAAACAAAACCACCTTAGAATAAAGGGACATAACTTTATTTTTTTCGGTTCCTATGGCTTAGTTTCCAATTATCACAATTTTTTTTCTCAATTTTTTTTTTGGGGGGGGGGTGAGGGTCAAATCTCCCTCTATTTTTACTTTCATTTATAATTTAACTTTTTTTTGGTGGGGGGGGGAGTAATGGCGGCTGCCATAAATACAAATGACCCCCCCCCCACCTGCCTCTAAAAAAAACGTTCTTTCTGCGGATGGAATTCTCCAATGGCGAATTCTCCCCCCCCCAAAAAAAAAAAAAAAAAAAAATTGTGATAGACTAAAATAAAACTGGCGAGGCCAAAAACAAAAATTGGGCAAGACGGATGCTATCTCGGTTGAAAATTTAAAAGTCATCAAGAGAGTATTTGAGATTAAATAAAAAGCATTTAAAACTACTTAAAAACACTAAAAAATGATGCAGATAGGTTGGAAAGTTACTTTTATTTGTTGCATAGTTGATCTTTTACCACTTTTTCGACTCACTGGGGATTGTAAAACAAACCCCAAATTTTGTTTTGAAAACTTGAATTTTGTCTGAAGAAGGCCTTGAAAAACTTTAAAAAGCCTTGAAAAGTCCTTGAAAATGGACAATGAAAATCTGTACGAACCCTGTTTAAAGGACACAAAATGATGTGACACTATGAACCATATCATATTTTACACTTTAATAATTATTCTTCTATTGCCACTTTTTGGTAGAGAAAACAAAACAGATAAATGAAAGTGAGCAACATTAACCCATGAGTCGGATGTCTTCAAGTCCAACATAAACAAATTCCTGATAAACCGCCCCCTTAAGTAAGACACTTTATCAAATCTCCATTACTAACGATTACTACGATATTATCTCATTGATTACTGTACACGCAATAATCCTTATCCTCCGAGTGGCTTCCAGGCCTTGATAAGTGGTGTCTACCATGTAAAAAAAAAGTTGCTATAAGTGGTCTGAATGATATCATCAAGAAATTCAATAAACTGATCACAACAACTGAAGTTAGGATAAATCTGAATTGTGAGTCAATGAGAGTTCCAAAGTGTTTTTATGACATGGGATTCCATCAGTTTGGCAACACATCCAGTAAGACTGACAGGATGAAAGACGATGTGCGATCACCTTTTTTTTGGAACAGGAATATGGCACTGGCAGTTTCCACTGCTCCTAAGTGACACTATTATTAAGACAGAACTTAAATTAGATAGAAATCTGATACAAAAAAAAGTATCCATCACATTTTTTTGAGAATGAATTATTTAACACCATCAAAAGACAGAGGAGGAGGAGGGCATAGCTGCATTTATTTTCAAGGTGATGGCACATTTGTAAATTTCATAGTTATTGAATTTGATATTAGAAATGGTGGCAATTCTGGTATTGAATGGTAAAAATGTCCCAGCAATGATTTCTGTGCATTCATTTGGATCCTCAGTGATCTGGTTTATATGAGGACTAGCTGGGGGGGGGGGCACCCGGCTTTGCCTGGGCATAAAATATGCTTAAATATGATATTTTAATTTGTCCAGATTTTGTATATATTATTATAGTTGTGATTTCAAAAGTAAAAAAAAAAGTATTTGGGTGCCATCAGCTAGAATTGAAACCAAAACTGTAGCATTCAAAGCTGGTGATGTTACCACTGTACTAATGTGACACACATATAAACTGATTAAAAATAAACTAAGATTAATGTACAAAATGTTTAATGATTTTTTCAATTTTGAACCCTTAAAAACAATTTTAACCAGCTAACGACCTATAAAAGAACGGCCCTTAAAAAATCCAATCATTTGAGACCCCTAGCACTGCTCTGTGACTTTTAGTTTCGGAGGAGATAGAGTTTGAAAATATAGAAACAGACAGACAGACAGACAAACCAACATATAGCCGTTTATATATTAGATTATGAAGAGGATCAACTTTAGAGTAAAGTCTCTTCTTTGAATGCCCATATTTCCAGAACATCTTACTATTAAGATTTGCTGCTATCCAATCAAATTTATTTGGCAAAATATTGCAAAACGCAACAAGCTGCATACTGTTCAAATTGAAGTACTACTTTTTTGTTTTACAGTTGGGAGATTTTATTCCATTTTTTTTTTTTTTTTTTGTTGGTGTCTGTTTTATGCAGTTTGTATTCACATTCTGATATTCTTTCTTGGCAGTAGGACTGTCAAAATATTCTAAATTACACTTTTAAAGAGCTTTTCCTTTTCTTATGTAGCACTGATGTATATTGAGTCCTGGATGTTTTCCAGAGTTGTAGAAATCAAACCAGCTTGGATGCTGTTGCTCATTGCTGTATGTGTTCTAATTGGCTTTCTTTCAATCGAAGCAAACAGATCAGAGATGATTCAGACTCTTACTGTTGCCCCAAGAGCCAGATTAGCAATGATCTTAGGATAATCAGTCACCTAAAGTTAACATATACAAGCATGGAAAAATACTTATTCTTGTGATTGGTTAAAATCAACGCACGAAATTACAGAAAAGTTTTTATAAATGTAGATCACCTCACCACCACCACCACCACCATCATCATCATCATCTATTATATAGAATTTGGTGATTTTATATCATCTTCATTTCAAGCAACCCTAATCAACTGAATTTAGATGGTACTACAAAATGGTTATCTCCAATCTCCAACAAGCATCTTATACCTCCAACTACTACTACATAACATTTTCCATTTTTTTTTTTTTCTTTTCTTTTTTGGTCCCCCGACAAAAGGAGGATGGACTTGTAAATTTACCCTTGTTCGTTCATCTGTTCGCCTTGGAATTTTTTGAAATTTTGCACAAACACTAAACATGATATGAGTAAAAAAGTAACTGGACGGATTTTCCGGGAAAACTTCGGTTGCCCCCCCCCCCAGGGGTGCCTTTCGGGTTAAAATCGCTAAAATTAACACTTTTGTGCTTATGAAAAAAAATTGATGCCTTGGATTTTTTATAAAACTTTCTGAAAAGTTGTAACTAACTGATTTCTATATAATTTTGTTTGTCTATAGTTCGCGATAACTCCTGAGTGTGCCCCAGAGGCTCTTTTAGGACTAATAAAAACACCCCATTTTATAGACTATTTTACCATATTTGTCCAAAATTTTCTGTGTATGTCTATTTAGCAGTTTTGCATGGTACCGGACTCAAATTTAAATATGTTAAGGCATTGGGAACTTTTGCAGCTAAATGAGGGGGGGGGGGAGCAATGATGGACTTAGTCATTTCTTTTTTTGTATGGTGCAGAACTCAAATTTACATATGTTAAAGCCTAAAACTGCACTGTTTGTTAATTTTTACCAGGATTTGACGTCCCCTGGGGACTTTTGGGACTAAATGGGAGGGAGGCAGACGCTGAACTTAGTCATTTTTTTATGCCTCATTCACTGTGCACTCACGGGGGACCATGCATGCTTCACTTGTTTAATCTCATATCAGTTGCTAGATAATCACAGGGCAACAGTTTTTTATTTTTTTAATGTTGTCCCTATCTCTGCAACTGATTTAGAGTATTTTTGCACTGCTGAATCAAGAAATGGCATCTGTTTCTCTCCATCAGAGTAACTTTTTGTACTAAGTTGATTTGGAAAATCAGATCTTGTGACAAAATCAATTACATTTTGTGGCATGACTCATCATTCAACACATCATTCTAAATATGTCTTTAAGAGAAAAATAATGTTTTGCCAACAAAATATATTGATTACCTGATAGAAACATCGATTACTGTAAACTGAATGGTGGACATTGATAAAGGTAAGTACACGTAAATTGCATCTTACTTAAACCATTGTTCAAACTTCAGAGCTTGAACTTCCATTTCTTTGAACTCATGGAATGCTCAGTGGCAGGGAGGTCTCTTCAGGTTCCAACAGTAGTCACCCATTGTCACTGCATCCTAACAACTCTGATATCTGGTCTCTATCTCTTTCAGGTCTTGATGGAATCTTTCCCTCTGCTCGTACTCATTGAACCTAGATTCTTAGGAAACCAGTCCATATGTGAAAATAAGTTGTGCATCTTGATGCTTATGTTTCAGCTCAGCTTTCTGAAAGCAGTCATCATGTTGTTGACAAATTCTGCATAATTTCTAACATTATCACTGCCAAGAAAGTTCTTCATTACCAGAACAAATGCCTTCCACACTTCCAGTTCTACTTCGTTCATTGAATTTTAAAACTCTAGATCTCTGATGAGTTTCCAGATTTTTTTTTTTTTTTTTTTTTTTACACAGTGATCACCACTTATCAAGGCCCGGAAGCCACTCAGGGATAAGGGTTATTGCAAGTACATTACGTTAGTGTGGAGATTTGATGGAATGTTTACTTAAGGGGGCGGTTCATTAGGAATTTGTTAACATTAGACTTGAAGACATCCAAGTTGTAGTCCGGAGGGAAGCAGGCAGACGGAACAGAGTTCCACAGGCATGCAGTTCTAAGAAAGAAGCTTTGTTCATGGAATCCGCGTTTTGATTTAGGCACAGATATAGAGTGGGGGAAATTTTTCACAGTGGATTCAGCTAGATGGGTGTTTTTCGTGAAAGATTGGCAAGGGGGGACCAGGGATTGGAGTTCAGACGAGCACCTGCCATGAAAATAACGATAAAACTGAGGATTGCCAAAGATACCAGCTTTCAACTTCTCCATGGTCCAAATCACATCCTTAAATCATTTGTAGACATTTATGCTGATGACACTACCATTTACGGTAGCACATCTAAGACAGCAAACGACCAAGTTCTGTCTGATTCTCTCTCCTCTGATCTTGAGCATGTGGTACAATGGGCAAAGGAGTGGCTAGTTACTTTTAATGCATCTAAAATCAAGCTTCTCTCTTTACATCATCAACATTCTGATCCACATCTGGCATCAATTGAAATGAATGGCTCTCGTCTTCAGGAGGCGTCAAGTTTTGACAAGCTTCTGGGCTTGACAATTACTCCTGATCTTAAATGGAACACATATATCAAATCTGTTGCCAAGGCCGCTGGAAAAATGGTGGGATGTTTCTATCGATCCAGTAGATATCTCACTGCTGATGCAATTCTCTATCTATATAAGAGCCAGGTACATCCAAGGATGGAATACTGTTGCCAGGAGCTGCTAGAAAGAACTTGTCCTGCCTTGATAGAGTTCAAAATAGACTTCGTAGCCTCGTAGGAGATGTCCTTTTCTCTTACCTGCAACCTCTATCTCACAGAAGAGATGTTGCGAGCTTGTCTCTGATGTATCGTTATTTTCATGGAAAGTGTTCGATTGAGCTTCAATCTATGGTCCCTCCTCGCCAAACTTTCACAAGAAACACTCGTCTAGCTGAAAACACTATCAATAATTTACCCCACTCTTTATCTGTGCCTAAACCTAAACGTAGATTCCATGAACAAAGCTTCTTTCTTAGAACTGCACACCTGTGGAATTGTCTTCCGTTTTCCTGCTTTCCAGCTGAGTACAATATGGTTGTCTTCAAGTTTAACGTAAATAAGTTCTTGATGAGCCATTCCATATAAGTTAACAAATTTACCGAATTTTCATTACTAACGATTACTATAGTTTCCAATTTCTACTGTACACTCTTTAACCCTTATCCTTGAGTGGCCTCTTGGCCTTGATAATATGGTGATTCCTGTGTCAAAAAAAAAAAATAAAATGGTCAATCCTGGAAAAATCTGGCTCAACTAAATGAAGCAGTTATCATTCTGGAGGTGGTGTTTCTGTCCACCAGAGGGTCGAGTGCATTCTTTTTTTTTGTAAGGCATTAATTCTTCCCAGACAGGTCAGTCCTTCTTCATGTATGCTGAGCACCATTTTTTGAAAGATTTTGAGGTTTTATGACTCCAAACTTTTCCCTTTTCAACATAATCAACCAGAACTATCAGACCTGAATACTTGTTGTAATTAAAATAATCATTTCCAATTAAAACAATAGTTTGAATGGCATTTTACCCCCACCAACTTCTTCTAAAATGCTTCATACATGCATAAATATGAACAAAAATGTAAAAAACGACATGTAGCCACAGCTCAAAAACTTGACCTGATTGAGCAAAAACAATGTAATTTTTTAATTCAGCACATTAAATTCGTCTAAATCAGCTGAAAAAAAAAAACACAGACAACACATTTGTTATTGACCAGAGTAATATATTAAAACATATCTATAGAATGGAACGATAAATTTGTCACCCTAAAGAAAACAACACTACAGCTTTATTTTAAAATTTATTGAAAAAATTAATTCAGCTAAATTGATTATGAAGTACAGCTGACATGTATTCAATATAGCCGCCTTCAGCCTCAATCACTGCCTCAATACAGGTCCATACTGGGCGCATACCTTTTTCACATGGCAAATACTCGGCGGATGGTGGCAATCAGGCTGGCTTTGATGTTGTGGGAAGTCATATTGGTGATGTTCTCAACGTAATGACCAAATGAAGTAGTCTAGTGGATTCAGGTCGGGGGAGGAGGAGGGACCTGTGAGAGAAGGGTACAAAGTCGCAGCACTCCTTCTGAAGTCAACCTTGGGTCTCTTTAGACTTGTGGGTCGGTGCTGAGCCCTGCTGCCACACCCAAGGGTTGCCACCACACTCTTCAGCACATCCAGGTACAATTTGGTGTTGACTTTCAGTGACATGCAATATGGCTTCCGTTCTGCTAGATCTACAGCAGATGTGCTAACAGTTATATCTCATAGGATTAGCAAATCTCTCAACACTACAGTATAAGCTGGAAATGTCTTTTCAATTATTAAATCATTTTTCTCTGATAGGTTCATAAGAACAGTGGTTGATGGGCAAAATCAGAAGCTCACAGTATTAATGCTGGAGTCCCTCAGGCGTCCATCTTAAGCCCTACTCTCTTCCTGATCTACATCAATAATCTCCCAAATTACATCCTAAGATCATTCATAGACATTTATGCTGACGACACTACCATCCATGGCAACACTCTTCAAAGGCTGTAAACGACCAAGTTCTTTCTGATTCTCTCTCCTCTGATCTTGATCACGTGATGCAATGGGGAAAGAGGTGACTGGTTAAGTTCAATGCATCAAGCTTTTATCTTTCCATCATCAACACTCTTATTCCCGTTGGCATCAACTGAAATGAATGACTCTCATCTTTGGGAGGCTCCATGTGTTGACAAACTTCTAGGTCTGACCTTTACTCCTAATCTGAGATGGAACACATACTTCAAATCCGTTGCCAAGGCTGTTGGAAAAATGGTGGGATCATTCTACTGCTCCAGTAGATATCTCACTGCTGATGCAATTCTTTATCTGTATAAGACCCAAGTACGTCCAAGGATAGAGTACTGTTGCTACATCTTTTGGAAATAGTGTAAGATTATGAATATCTTCAGTATAAAATAATCCTTATACATTGTGAAATTTACTTTATGTATGAAAACTAAAGCGGGGAGATATAACATATGAGAAATATCTGGAATCAAGTCTCCCCTTGCTGTTATTTCAGATCATTTGAAACCATAGCAGCAAGTTTTAGTTTCCCTTTCATCGAGACCAGAGGTTTTGGGGAAATATCACATATTTTGTAATTCATATGCAAAACTAGGAAAACAAATGACTATGATTAAAACATTTTATGGCTATAAAAAAGTGCCAAAAATGGGCTCTGGATGATGGATGATCTCCTTAATGTGCAACCTTAAGGGCAAATGTCATATAGCCCACTACACAATTCAGGTCATTAGCTTTCCAACAAGTCTTCATTTGTTAAATTCTGATCAATATTTGCTGAGACTTGAATATAATCATATTGTAGTCAGCTGGAAAGCAGGAAAACAGAAGAGAGTTTCACAGGCATGCAGTTCTAAAAAAGAAGCTTTGTTCATGGAATCTACATTTAGGTTTAGGCACAGATAAAGAGTGGGGGAAATTATTGATATTGATAGTGGTTTCAGCTAGACGAATGTTTTTTGTGAAAGTTTTGTAGTACTTACCAACACAACAAACGCCCTCGTGTTTGTGCCTTGTATAGGCATGCGCGACAACAAAACTTGGGTTTTTATAAGCGGAAGTCTCGAGGTTGTCAGGAATCTACAGGTGCATGCGCAAGAGAAGGGATTGAGATAGTGGTATAAAGGCAGGTCGAGTGAGAAGGTTGTTGTTGTTGTCGTCATTGGACGTTACAGTGACGCGTGCGTTAGCAGGTGATTAAGAGGCGGTTTATTTTTGTGTGTCAAGTCGCGCACCTCGGTGAAGGTCATATAAATCGTTCACCCCAGTGAAGGTAAAGGTCATAAGCTATTTCGGTGATTTCATTTTGTCTCTTTTCCTGGACAACTATGGCTGGGGCAAAGTTTGATTTAAAACTGATACCCGAATTCGACGGATCCACTTCTGTTGTCGACTGGGTTGAAAGGGTTGAGCTGACCTGCAACCTCTGTGAAGTAAAGGGGGTGCATACCGTGATTCCCCTGAGATTGGCTGGAGGCGCCCTAAGTGTATATCAGCAACTGAGTGCTGTGGAGAAGGCTGATATTACCTGTATAAAAAATGCTTTATACAAGGCATTTGCCATGGATCCCTGTACGGCCTACGAAACATTTGCCACTAGGAAGCTCATGCCAGGAGAAACCGTGGACGTCTTCTTCGCGGAGCTGAAGAAACTTGCAGTTCTATTTGGCAATGGAGTGTCAGAGCAAATACTGGCGTATGCGTTTGTGGCCGGCCTTCCCACCCATGTTAAGCAACTGTTGAGGGCTTCCACCAGCATATCTGTAACGCCCATGGAACATTTGTTAGAACGCGCTCGAGCCATTATCAGAGATGAGGAGGACCTGAGGGAACCGGTTGTAATGATGGCGCAGGCAGCCAAGACTAATGCTGAAAAGAGTCCCAGTTTGAGACCCACGACCAATGGGAGATGTTTCTGCTGTGGCCAGCGAGGCCATATCGCAAGAAATTGTACTAACAAGGGGCGGGGGGCGCCCGCGCTGTTTCCAATGTGGTAGCTATGGATATTACCCATTACAGTGGTAAGCCCTTTCTAACCCTTATCGACTGTGGACCCACTCGTTTTGTGGTGTGGCGGCAAATGACCAGGCAGGACTCAGCGAATGTTGTCTGCCAACTGTCATCTATCTTTTCTGAGCGAGGTGCGCCGGAAGAGATATTGACGGACAACGATGCTGCTTTTTGTAGCCACCAAGTTCGGCAGCTGTTGAATGAGTGGGGTGTCCGACTGCGATGTGCTCATGTGCCATCAGGGAATGGCATTGCTGAGAGGAGCCATCGCAGCATCAAGAGAATTGCTGCCAGAAAGCAATGTACCATTACGGAGGCCACGTATTGGTATAACATCACACCAAAGGATGGGAAGACACTAACAACAGCACCGGCCAATGCCATACACAAATACCGTGTTAGGATAAAGGGCATTGACACTGTCCAACCAATCCACGAGGAGAGTCATAACAAATACAAGGTAGGGGATCCAGTTTGGGTTAGACCCCCTGGAAACAGGTGCACCACCAAGTTCAAGCGAGGACGAATATCTGGAGTGGTCAGCCAGCAGTCGGTCCTTGTTGATGGAGCCTCACACCATGTGCACGATCTTTGCCCGGCTAGTGAAGTACATCCCACAACTACAGAGAGCGATGAATCATCAGATGATGAGCTGCTAATGAGTGAGGTCACCGAGCAAGAGAGTGGTAGTTGTAGTTCGTCTGATCAGGCAGGATCAGAACCAGAACCAGAACCACATCCAGAACCAGAACCAGAACCAGAACCTGAATCCGAGAGTGTAAATACCACCCTTCGCAGAAGCCAACGAACTAAGAGGCCACCCCTGGAGTGCACTCTATGTAATCATCAGATCAGGGGGGAGTGTAGTACTTACCAACACAACAAATGCCCTCGTGTTTGTGCCTTGTATAGGCATGCGTGACAACAAAACTTGGGTTTTTATAAGCGGAAGTTTCGAGGTTGTCAGGAATCTACAGGCGCATGCGCAAGAGAAGGGATTGAGATAGTGGTATAAAGGCAGGTCGAGTGAGAAGGTTGTTGTTGTTGTCGTCATTGGACGTTACAGTGACGCGTGCGTTAGCAGGTGATTAAGAGGCGGTTTATTTTTGTGTGTCAAGTCGCGCACCTCGGTGAAGGTCATATAAATCGTTCACCCCGGTGAAGGTGAAGGTGAAGGTCATAAGTTTAGCAAGAAGGGACCATAAATTGGAGCTCAGACAAGCACTTGCTATGAAAATAACAATAAAGCAGAGATAGGTTCGCAACGTCTCTTCTGTGGGAAAGAGGTTGCAGAGAAGAGAAAAGGGCATCCCCCACTATATTATGAAGTCTCTCCTCTTTTTCTTTCAATTATACATCAAATAATTTTACTAACTGTGCTGTTATTCCTTTTTGGTTATAATGGACTATTCCAATGTTTTTATTCGTTTCTGCCTTCATTTAGCTGTTAATAAACAGAGAGAGTGAGGGAGAGAAAGAGTGATGGATATTAGTGAAACGGTATTAAAGAGTGCAGACAAAATTACAATAAGAGAGGAAAAGAGTGATAGACAGAAATTGATGACATTTAGTGAGTAAATTGCAAATTAAATCTAATTAGATTAACTGAAATGGATTTTTATTTTAAGCGTAATTAAAAAAAACGGAATATTTTCGAATGTAATTTCTGTGCTTCAAACGTATAAGAAAAAGAAGATTTAAGGAAAACAACGTTGATTAACTAACATTTAATATAATAACAGCTTTTACTTAAAAAGGTTATTTGTACATTTTGTTTAATGAACTCATGACAAAATTAAACATCTTCATTATTATTATTGGCAGCCAATGAGCAACACTAGTTTAAAAATTAGATGAAAGAAAATAACTGAAAAAACTACTTTTAGTTAATCAATATTTGATTAACAAAAGATGATGATTCTGTGAATAAATATAGAAATCAAAACAAAATCAATCATATTGTTTTGCTATAAAAAAAAAATGATTTTCTAAAAGTAGATTTTTCAGTATCATTAACGTTGTGTAGAAATTATCTAATGTTTATGCACTTTTAATCTGCTATTATATATTGCTTATTAATTACTTCCATGACTTATTTAAGTGTACACCATTGAGAAAAAAAAGTTTATGCCTTTTTTTATTATATACCAAAGGCAAACGTTGAAAAAATAAATGTATTATGATTTTTTCAATGTGTGTGTGTGTGTGTGTGTGTGTGTGTGGTAATCTGCCCCCCCCCCCACACTCTCAAATAAAAAACAACTATATATATAGAAATTTAAAAGAATCTAAATCGGTAATTGTATCGAAATTGGGAAAAATATTGGAATCATCCCATCACTAATTTGTATATTTGTACCTAAAATTCTTATTAACTATATTTAACTAAACCAGTAGAGTAGGTAAATGTAATAATCAGCATTATTTAATATCATGTTCTTTTTGTTTTGTAGATTCTTTTCTGAGTAATAACAGCTAAGATTGACTCGGATGAAATAATACAGTATACATGAGTTAAAATTTAAAAAAAAAAACGCAATTTGCTAATATTATGTACTAGCATTTCAGCCTGGCGTTGCCCAGGTGTTTGGAGGTGTATGTTGAGCAAAAAAAAAAAAAAAAAAAAGCGGTCAATTTTTTAAACTTTGACCCCTTGTTTTGGGTTCAAATCAAGTTATTAAGTTAGATCCATGTCCAAGGAACCTATATCTAAAATTTCAAGTGTTTAGGCCCAAAATTGTCAGAGGAGTTTGGTAGAGTTCTCAAACGTCAAATCGTTGAACGTTGACCCCTTAACAGCCAAATTTCTGGCTGAAAACGGATTAGAAAGATTTTCCCAAATCTCCATACCCTGTATATCAAATTTCGAGTCTGTAGACTGAAAATTGACAGGGTTATTACGTAGGAAAATGTACACAGACACACACTCTTTTTGCTAGTTTGATTAATGATTAAATTGTTTTTACATTTTCTTTTATAACTGAAATGTATTCCACATACAGAAGAACCAGAAGTTTGCACTCATTTGATAAAATAAAAAATGTTGCAATTATGCAATAAAAATTAAGTTGAAAGTATTACTTCTTCTTTAACATTGCATTTTACATTATTATCAATTTTCTATTAAAAAAAAGTAAATTTAACTGATTTTGCTGCCCCATTCAAGTGTCAGCAGTATTAACCTTTCTACCACACCTCTGTACTGTAATTAATCATCCTAGCTGTAAACAAAATATGAAGAGATTCATGGCTTGTGAATAATTTTTAATATTTGCAACCAGTATGTAGACTGATGATAGTCAAGTTGATAGTTGAACCGGCAGAATTTGATTGGTCGTGATCAGCATTGAGTGGAACAACAACAAAATGTTTACTTTGCTTGTGTTTAAAGTAGCCAATCAAAAGAATCAATATTTTCTAAAGAGTTAATCAATCAGAATATTCCATGAAAATAATAGTCAATAAAATGAAGAAACAGTCACAAGGAAAGAAAAGGAATAAAAACAAAAGTATAAAAACCATATTCATAATGCCTGTTATGAATTATCAGCTGCCACTCTTACAAATATTAGCAGCAGTCTGTTATTAAATAAAAGGGCAGAGAGATTGGAGAGAAAAAAAAAAGAGAGAATAGAGAAACATTACTACTGAAGATCATCTATCAATGCCTGATCTCAAGTCAACTTACAAGTGTTGCACAACAGTGAACCTTTAAGCAAACAAAAACATTAGTTTGTCATAAACGTTTTAAAGGAGTGGACCATGAGTTACAGATAAAGTGTTTTACAAAATGATTGGCTTAAGAGCCTTTAAGGAACGGTGAGAATTTTAAAAAGATTTCTTGGTTGGAGTGACTGAAATAGTGGGTGGATGTCTAGCATCCGATATATGCCTCATCCGCATAAAAACAAAACGATTGAGTGATTTTAGAATTGTGAGTGGAGTGTAAAATCTTTGATGCTGTTTTTATAAAGTTCATATTTCTATTTACTTGTCTTCCAATGACAAAGACAATATATATATATATATACTAGCATGGGTGCCCGGCATTGCCGGGTGTTTGGAGGTGTGTGTTGAGCAAAAAAAAAAAAGTGGTAGTAGGAAGGCAGGCTCGAACCCATACCGCGAAGGAGGAAAAGAATGGGGAAAAAACCTGACGTCTTTGCTGTTATGATTACCGCCAAACCGGAAGTGATGTAGTTTTAAATTAAGGTTAGACAATCGAAAGAGGGAATGACTTTAAAAAAATATTGGTGAAAACAGCGAGCCCTCCCTGTAGAAAAGTGCCCAGTTGAGGGTGAAGAAATTAATGTTTTTAGCCAATTTTTCGGTATTTGTCGTCTGAAGGGTCGAGCTTCAAAACGATACTGATCTTGTGAAAATCCGTCGCCTCTGTCGAAAGTTTTAGGCAGACATACAAACATACATACATACATTTATATATTAGTAGCTCAAAATTTTGACCGAAACCGATTAAAAAGCTTGCCTATCTCTGAATACACTCTATGTAAAATTTCAAATGTTTAGACCAGAAATTGTCTGAGTAATTTGGTAGAGACCGCAGAGGTCAAATTTAAAAAAAACTTTGACCCATATTATGACCCCTTAACATTTATTGTTTGGGGCTCAAATCAAGTTATTAAGTTAGATCCATGTCCAAGGAACCTGTATCTAAAATTTCAATTGTTTATACCCAAAATTGGCAGAGGAGTTTGGTAGAGTTCTCAAAGGTCAAATCGTTGAACGTTGACCCTTTAGCAGCCAAATTTCTGGCTGAAACCGGATTAGAAAGATTTTCCCAAATCTCCATACCCTGTATATCAAATTTCGAGTCTGTAGACTGAAAATTGTCAGAGTTATTTGGTAAGGAAACGTACACACACACACACACACACACACACACACACACACACACACACACACACACACGTTCACTTTTATATATATACTAGCAGTTCCGCTTGGCTTTACTAGGGCTCTATGTACTGTTCATAAGGTTATGTGCATATGTATATATTAAAAAGTGTGAATATGTAAAGTAATGGCTTTCTGTATAATAGTCTTCCTTAACTACCATAGAGAAAAGACAGACAGACATTTTCACTTTTATAGATATATAGATAGACAGATAGATTGATAGATTGGATGCAATATATAGTAATGGTTTAGAAAGTATATAAAAAAAAAGACTCGTGCGCCACCACCGAGAATTGAAACCAAAACGTTCAGCTTACGATTTATTTTGCCTCTGCCGTCAATGACTGGGCTATGAAAACACGTTTTCTGCAAGGCTAAAAATTAAAACATGAACCAATAGCTACTACGTTATGCATTCGTAATGCCGGCATTCGACCTTCACCTGGAAAATTTAATTTTCTTTTAATTTTCACACTTTTGCACCAATTTTTCCGAGCTAAAACCCAAATATAAAGTTTTGCATGGATTCAAATACCTTATATATGAAGTTTCATGTCTGTAGACCAAAAACTCTAGGAGGAGTTTGGTAGGCAAAATTTGTTAAACAAAAATATATACGTATATATAAATATATATGGAAACAATTTTGTGTTTACTATAAACTTTTTACGCAAATATTATGCAAGTATAAATCATGTAGAACATCTGCATGAATATAATTGCACGTAATACTTAACTAAAGATAATTGTCCCATAAGAAAACCGAAGCAACTAATAGGGGATTAATTAAAATGAATGTTTAAAAGAATATGCAAATTAGCTAGATCGTTTGCTAGTGAATGTAATTCCACAACCTATATATAAGAAAATTGTATTTTCTTTTTAAATAAATAGAAAAGGTTTTTTTTTTGTTTTGTTTTTTATTGCATTTTCACCCCAAACAAGGCACATTGCCACTTTGGTGTAGGGGGCTATTATCAGGAGCAACAACTACTGGGGTACTATGTAGGGATTTGGGCAGCAAGATGTTGGTTCACGTTACACTTGAACTTCTGCACGTCAGTACAATTGGGAAGCAGGGACCTGGAATGGAATTCCAAAGTCTAGCGGTTCTGGGGAAGAAACTACTGGAGTAGAAAGATCTTTTACATCTAGGGATCTCTACAGTGTGGAGGTGGGACTTTGCAGCCTGTCGGGTCTGTCGAGGGTGTTCACGTCATGGGGGCACAAGTGCTTGCAGCATGCAGCTTTTTTAATATGAATATCAATACACACAAAAGAAAAACGAATTTATAGGAGTATATATATATATATATATATATATATATATATATATATATATATATGAGCAAACAGTTAATAAAATATGTTAAAAAACACTTTGAAATGAGTTAAAAACATATTTAATCTGAAAAGGAAACATTAGATAAATGGATAATCCTTAATCTGCGGAGTTTCAAAGAAATACTCTCCTTCTCATCAGAGGGTAGGAATTAGCAAAATGCAGGATCGGATTTTGCATGCAGAAGTATTTGATGAAACAACAAGTAAGTCAAAGATCTTACTTGAAAACAAAATAAGTTAAGCAGAGGGAATATGGTAAAGAAAAAGGTGATTACACATGAATGGATAGTCTGGTGGAAGATAAAAAATCCAGTGACGGTAAAATCCAAATGTAAAACTTCAAGAAAGTTAAAAGAATTTCCATTTGTACAAGTAAAATCCAAGGAAATCCCGTAATTGGAAGAAGATGGTCCATAATAATCCAAAGGCAGAAATCAATGGAATAATTCACAAAAATGTGTACAAGGAAAAAAATAATATTAATAAAAGAAAAATAAGATGTGCTTTTCACTCTACTTCCGAGACATAACTATAAATAAAAAAGATCTGGGAAGAGAAAGGAGAGAGAAAAAATTGCAGATACCGGCCATCTTCTCCCCTTAAATAATTTTTATTTATTTTTTTATTTTTATTTTTATTCTTATTTTATTTTATATTATATATTATATTTTATATTTTATTATATTTTATTTTTTTTATTTATTTATTTATTCTTTATTTTCTATTTATTATATATTTATTTATTTATTTTTAGTTTCCTTTTAGTGTCGTTTAACAACTCTTGCTGACATTTTTTTAAGTGATGACCTGTACATTTCAGTTGACCTATATTATTTTGCCCTATATATATTTTCGCGCCTTTAACATTTCCTGCCTGGGTCATTTTAACTTTTGTTTCCCTTTATTTCATATTTTATATTTAACTTTATCATTTTTTTTTCTCTCTCTCCTTTCTCTTCCCAGATCTTTTTTATTCATAGTTATGTCTCGGAAGTAGAGTGAAAAGCACATCTTATTTTTCTTTTATTAATATTATTTTTTTCCTTGTACACATTTTTGTGAATTATTCCATGGATTTCTGCCTTTGGATTATTATGGACCATCTTCTTCCAATTACGGGATTTCCTTGGATTTTACTTGCACAAATGGAAATTCTTTTAACTTTCTTGAAGTTTTACATTTGGATTTTACCGTCACTGGATTTTTTATCTTCCACCAGACTATCCATTCATGTGTAATCACCTTTTTCTTTACTATATTCCCTCTGCTTAACTTATTTTGTTTTCAAGTAAGATCTTTGACTTACTTGTTGTTTCATCAAATACTTCTGCATGCAAAATCCGATCCCGCATTTTGATAATTCCTACCCTCTGATGAGAAGGAGAGTATTTCTTCGAAACTCCGCGGATTAAGGATTATCCATTTATCTAATGTTTCCTTTTCAGATTAAATAAGTTTTTAACTCATTTCAAAGTGTTTTTTAACATATTTTATTAACTGTTTGCTCATATTATAAGCTCTATTTCCTATTTGATTTTATCGAGCTTTTATATCTGGCTGAGATAATTTTATAAATATCAATTCTTTAATATTTATAATTTACTTTAATTTTACCATCTTGGATCATTTTGGTAAATTCAATTGTAATTTTCATTATATATATATATATATATATATATATATATATATATATATATATATATATATATACGTAATTTTCTACATATAATATGTTCTTATGTGTCAGATGGTCAGGTAGCATATCCCTGATGCTATATATTTGGGGAAGTCATTCCTTCATCTTTCAAACATGCATGGTGGATTTATAATGTAAAATAACTTTAAGATCTTGTCAAGAATATGAAGAAACTCTTGAATGAACATTTGAGCATGAAAATATGGGGATCAAGGTTCTTCTAAAGATTCAACTTATCAAGCATTGGACTCTGAATATAGATGTGCCAGATGAAGGTCTCCCATAATGGGGAATGACATGACACCATAGAGAGTAGCAGAGAATAGAGATAAGGCCATAGATCCACACAAGCGAAACCTTTGATTCTAAGAGATATATTATGGTTGACTTAACATAAGCCAAGCTTTATTGCTTATAAGTATCTAGTATGAGGTGCCTTCAATAAGTTTCCAGACTTTTTTGTGCAGGCATTTCCTTGAATATCTCTTTTTGTACAACTATTTCCATGAATATCTCTTCAGCAACTTTCGTTAACTCTTCTCCTGTTTCCGCTCTAAGTTTTTCCATATCGCTACTCTTCCAGGTTCACAGTCAATCGTAATGAAATATGTTGGTAATGCATGATATCAAAGGCCAATTGCTGCCAATTCTGTTACATTCAGTTCCCTTTTTGATGTAGGGACAATGGATTGACACTCCCTACATTGCTCAACCACCTCCTACACATTGTCCATTTTAATGTTAGGATTTCTTTGCCAGATACAAGGTTTTTCCTTCTCAAAATGATGCATATTATGCAGGTTCTTCAGATTTTCTACCTCACAGCACACCAAAGTCACATCTTTCTTTTTCTGGAGCCAAGCCTCCTTCACTCTGGTCAGTCCATCCGCTTTGTTTTCTGTGATGAAATCAATGTAATGGTTACCTTCAGTCTGAATTCTCTGATCAAGTCTCCAAGTGTTCCAAGTTGACATTTGATAAACATTTTAGCTGCTCTTTTCCTGCAGATCTGCTTATCCCTTGGCGTTTTTCATTTAATCTATGATCTTGCTGTTGTTGAGTCCGTTTATATATCCAGTTAAAAAAAAAAACATTTTTTAAGCCAAACTGACGCCCTTCATCATGCCATTAAACTCTGCAACATTGATGTAGGCACTACCATCCTTTTTCATAGCCAAGCAGCGTTTTCAGCAGATACTCCTCTTATTTCAAAGCCCTTAATGCCAGGCTGCTAGCATTGCTCCATATTATTCTTTTTGATCTCCTTTTTATATGCCGTTCTCCCTTTTACAGGGTCTACACTTTCCACTTCCGCAATGATGTCTCGTATCATGCACAGTCAATCACATCCTCCATATCAGTCTGTTCCAGCATGCCTTTTAACTTCGACTACACACTGAGAAAAATTCTCAATTGGTTAGGCCATTCTTGACATCGAGGATCTGATTTCCTCATCTAAACATCAAATTTCTTGCTTTATTCCACTGTAATTTCAATCCCAGAGCCATTCAATTTTCTAAGACTCTGATGGTTTACCCATCAGCCCATAAGTTTTGACATAATCTCTTACCCTTTCCGCAATCATCTGTCTCATCCACCAGGACATTATTGATATAAGAGCAAGTGGCTCTTTTCACTGCATTATCTTTGATCAATAGGGCCTTAAGTACTGCTTGGCATGGAATTAAGCCCAAATCCCAATCTGGTCAAACAATGAATGTGACCTTTATATTCGACTAATTGATACTGCCACAGCTTCTTGTCCATATGAATTTGAAGGTAGGCCGACTTTAAGGTCATAATCTTGGTTGCTCATTCCATTCTTCTCCACTCTCATGACTTTTTCACATACAACAATTCCATGTTTGGTGTGACACACTACATACTTTTTCAACTCCCGGAAGTCCAACACTGGCCTGACTTTCTTTTTGGTAGATTGAACCACTGCCATGAGTCGCAGAATTCCTTGAACCTTCCCTGACCATGGTATTAGAATTCCTTTGTCGATACACCTTTCAATTTCTTTCTCAAACTGGAGTTTTATCTGCTGAGGGTGTTTTTGTAACAGTTAACTTGGTTTGTCAACAGAGGTGGTCCTGTGGTCTATTGCCATTCTACCATCCACTTGTCATTATCAAAATAGGCTTCAAAGTCCTTACCCTCAATCTGACATGACCTGTGTATTGTTGGTTGTATAGCATTGCTATTGGTCACATTTTTTGTCATTCTAGTCATGTACTGGTTGCCGAACTTCAGCTGACCCTTAGCAATTGTAGCTTCTCCCAGCCGGTCTATAACATCTAGGCCCAGGATCATATCGATTCCTGCAGTGAGTCTATCAACCACAATCACTGAGTCATAGTGGTATTTGCCTTACCACAATCTCAGCATCATTTCTCCACAGTACTTCACCTTTCTGCCACCTATCACTCTAATATTGCTGGCTCCATTCCACAAGTCAGTGACACTTGTAGTGATGAGTGTAATTATATAGCTGTTACCAACAAGGGCTCTAACCTTTTTTCCATTGACAATTGCCACTATATATGGCAACAAACTCTCATACTCCTTTTCAGAATTAAAGGGGCAACTACTGGTGCAATGGCATCCCTTTACTTTTTTCCCTGAAGCGAAGGACAATTCTTAATAATATGTCTAACCTGGACACACCAGAAACAGGTAATATCCGATTTTGTTCTCAACAATTTCTCATCAGGTGGGGACCTTGACATCTGAAACATTTTCCAGTACGTTTGGCTTTGACTCCTCACTGTCTTTTCTTCTTCACTGTGCTTGTTCACGGTAAAATTTGTAACTACCCCTAGTTTGCTGGAATGTTTCACCAGCATTCTGGCTTGGTTTTGATATCAATCATATCAATTCCATAGAGATGTGGTCAAGAAAACCACTCACAAAAGCCAGCTTAGCAGTTTTGTGAAGGCTTTGTCTCATATATCCAGCCAATCCTGATAGTCACCTTATTTCTGCTGCATATATGCCCACTGATTCTCTAGTTCAGGTAACTCTTCTAAGCTTATTTTAGGTCTCAAAAGCACCCTCCGAAAATATTGCCTTCAATCTTATCTCAATGCTCTCAGCATCGGTTTGGTCATTCTCTCCCGTTTTCAGATAGACTGCTAAAGTATTCCCCTCCAGATACATTTGAATCAATGTTGCTACGTCATCAATTTTTTGCAGCTTTGCAACCAACTTCAGCTTATTAAGCTATGCAACAGCATCACCTCAGTATATTACTGCTTAACCTCACTCATTCAACTATTGTCTCTATTTTGTCAAAATAGCTTGTGTTTAAATAACCAAGTGTTAACTATTCTACACTTTCTCTGGTGGATTGTTAACTATGCAGCACTTCCAACTAACAATTTCCAGGGTTAAATTTAACACACCACTTTCAAAACTCACTTCAAATTCAACACTGCTGTCAAAACTCCCAACTCCAAAACTCGACACACTTGCTACTTCAGCATTCAAATCCAAATCAAGTTAGTCTCTGAAAACTCAGGTTGGCGTTAAATGGGCTGGTAAACAGCAAAACAAAATAAACCAAATACAAGACGCAAAAGTCCAGCTAGAATTTGTCACTTTCTCTCACAACTTCCAGCACGTCTCTCTTAACTGCCTCTGCCAACAGACATTTTATCAGAAAACTGACCCCATTCCATTTGCATACATGTGCAGTGGAAGATAAGATTTTGTGAGATTCCACGAGACTACACCTTATAAATCCATGGCTGCCATCTTTAGTTTCTCTTTCTTTCAGATCCCATCTGAAGGTAAGTTGTATGACCGCACGACACACACACACGGGGGCGCTTTCCTCTTTGATTATTACATTCAACTCTACACAGGCTTTCTTTTTTATTCAAACCGAAAGTATTTCATTTGCATATGAGGTGACAAGCAGCAGCCATTTTTTTTTTCTCCCTATTCTTTTTGTTTGCACTGGACACTACAGGTTTGTACCAATTTTTAAGGCATTTAACCATTTGTGGTGAGATCTATGCTACCTTCACTTGAAGATGTACTGCCCAAAGAAAATATTCAGCAACCGACCATTATTATTTTTCTATTCCTTTCTTCATTGTTTAAACGTTGTAAGTAAAAATATATAATTTCTTGTTTATAGAAGGGGCCTCTTCTCCTTTCATTTGATAATCTTTGTTAGAGATTATTAAAGGAAATAGTCTAATATTTTATGATAAGATTAGTTTCCTATAAATCGACGTGTTATTGGCGTCTCTCTATATGGAAAGTGCCCTAGACGTCCGAAATTTAGCCTGATTCTCCCCGTCTTGTGAAATGAAAAGTTAATGCTTGAAAGGAAAACTATTGCATCGATAATTTAATTCAATAAATGTTCCAATAATTAATGCTTCTGTTATGTTACTGTATTTGTTTTGATTTTCCGAAAACTTTCGCAAAAGTTCCGTTAATTTCGTGATTGTCTCTCCTTGCCTTGAATCGAACTCTTCCAAGAATGAAAATCAAAGAAAGCTAAAAAAAATTTTTTTATAAACTTTGAGATTTGTAAGATTTTTTATTAAGTGGGGACACAGGAAAAAAAGGTTTTATATTTGTATGTTGAAAACGTACAAAATTGTGAAAACGTACAAAAATTTTTTTTTCAAATAAATATTTATTAAATAAAGGTCGGATATATGCATAAAAAAGGAAAGAGAAATTCTAGAAGATTAGTACTTTCTTATTCAATCAGTAACTCCTTTAAAAAGATAGTGAGATATCATAAGTTACTTGAAAATTATGGAAAAAAAAAAAAAGAAAGTATTGGAAAAAAAAAAAAGGTGAAATACAATCACGTGATCTATTATGTGTTGTCAGTAGCCATTGAATAAGTGTTTTTGAGCTTGAAGTTAAAAAGAAGCTAAAAAAAGATTTACGGTGTAATATTGGTGAGAGAAGCTATAACAAATATCTATGGAAAAATTATACTAACAATTTAAAATCATAATCTCACTGTTATCTTATTATTTCATTGGTTGTTACTGTCTACCTTCATCTTTTCCTCAAAATCACACGACTCATTTACATGTGCGTTTTTCTTTAGACGGTGTTCGTTGCCTACGCAATAATATTCGCTACTTATCGACCAACGAGTTATCAAACAATATTTTTATTATGAGGGATATTCCCCTACCCAACACATGTTGTATTCTTTCTTCTCTTCATCCCAAACCGAAGTTACTCTGAAGTGAGTTGCAGTATGCACCCCCCTCCAAAAAGCGAAACATTTAAAAGTAAAATCAAATACGCAAACCACCATGACTACAATATTGTAGATGATGAATAAAAATGTTTTGTTAAAATCTTTAATAATTTATTAAATTATTAGTCATTTTGTCGCTTCAGACTTTATCAATTTGTCCAACATGACATTGAAGAATGAAAAACTAAAACAAAAAGCAAACAAAAACACAAATAGAAGTGTAACTTAAAAATAATTGCAACAAGTGTTGAGTGACTGTTGAGTCAAAGTAAAGAAAGAAATTGTATATTTTTCTTTTTTAAAGTTGCACTGAAAAAAAATATTAAAGAGCATTAAGTAAACATAAACATGCACTTAAACAATTAAAAAAAAAAAGAAAGAAATTTAAAGAACAGAAACGCAAGCATCTTGTCATTTTCACTGCAGGTTGTATCCATTCATTCAAACTAATGTTGAGAATACGAATCTTTGAATTTGAAAGCAAGGGAAGGAGGGAGAGAGAGAGAGAGAGAGAGAGAGAGAGAGAGAGAGAGAGAGAGAGAGAGAGAAATATCAGCATAAATAATAATCCTTAACATCATCAGTGCTTTTAGTCGTAGTAGTAAAAAACAGCAGCAGCAGCTCTTAGTACTACTATACTAAAAGTAGTAGTATTTTTTACCCTTCTTCTTTGTCGCCTGGACTTCACAGTGGACACAACCACAGGTAAGAATGACCACCCAAAAGTCGGCCATCAACTCATAAAGAAAAACGAAACCTTTCTATATATTTCTGTACAATTAATAATGTCTGTTTCTATGAACAGATTCCGCCTTCTCGCGATACCAATCGATGACGCCAAATCGGGGACCAATATATTATTATTAACACTAGTGAGATTGATCCCTCAATTTATGACCACACACTACATAAATAACATTTGTGTAATTGTAAAATGTATATTTTTATTGTAATAAATGTATTGTAGATAATAGGAATTTTGATGGGGATTTCCTAGTTTAATGTGTTCGTCATCAGCGCTTATAAGGATTCTGTTTTCTGTGCAATTCCATTTTATTAATCTGTTTTCTTTTTCTTTTTGATTGAATATACACTGTGCCACAAAGTGAGGGTTCAGTTTTGTTTAATAATGAAAGTCTATAATGTTCCCCGATTTTCTTACTAACTACTCATTTCTAAATGTACGACTGCTATAGACTTGGATATGTTGTCTACGAATTATTTCGGCGTGTCTACATGGACATTTCTAACCAATATTTGCCAGAGAACCGAGGAAAGCCATTTTAGTCGAAATTATTTCATTCTTTTTTTGATGAGACCTGTGAGTAAAAATAAATTTCAATTCGATTAAGTGAATTTTATCTTGAAAATTAATCCTTACAAAAAAATAAATCTTCAATTTGCGAACTAGTGTTCAATTACTTCAACTTACTGTTATTTTCTCGCATATATTGACATTTCAACCATAAACGGGAAACGTTTGATTTTAATTTAAAAGTCGCTCTGTTAATTTTGAATGAATTCTTAAATTAAAAAAAAAATTACATCCATAAACAGAAAAGAAAACAAAAACACTTGAATACAATCTTGTTTCGTCTGAATTACTAATTAAATCTTTACAAATTGTGGTTATTTTGTTATTGCTAAAATCCAAGCTAAATAAATATCAAATAGCGACAATTTATTATTAAAAAATAAAATTCTTTTAGAAGCAATTTTGTTTTCACGTACGTTCGTGTATCTCGACGTTGGAAGTTCGAGAAGTTCTGAGTCATTCGAATTCATCTTTTAATGTTTCTATTTTAATTTTATAATTTCTCTGCGTTTGCAGATCTATTATTCCTAATAAACATAGTTTTATATAAATAGAAAAGAGACTTGCCCCCCCCCCCTTTTTTTTTCTTGGCCTTCGGGCCGGGATCAAAGTGTAGTATCTTTTCTGCAGATGCTGCATTGAATGATTGCTGCACTTAAGATAATTTGTACCAGTCAATGGAAGGGCCTCTATACTGGGACAATTATTATTTTTGGTAACCAGAGTGGCACTCTGGCAGCACTCTGGCAGAGTGCTCCCTTTTTGTCTACTTTTAGGGGAGCTGGTTTTTACCCCACATTAAAAACGGCCTTGTGCCTAATTTGCTTTGGTGGGGAAGCAAATAAATACAATATAGTTTTATTTTATGTTTAGACCCATTTTATATTCAGTTTTGGTCAGATCACATGAATTAACCATTTAAATAGATACACATTTAGTTTTCTTAAAGTTAAATCGCGCTTAGTTTTTAATTTTTAATCTATTTACATTGTGTCTGCCTTGTGTTTACTGTAAAGGCTGAGGTTCTTTTTGTTATATATATATAGAGAGAGAGATAAATGTTCAAACGTTTTTAACTTTACTAAAAATTTTAATTACAACACATCCACGAAAATACATATTTTAAACGAGCAAGTTATATAAAAACGAAATCCGAACACCCACATGATTTATTTATAAAACCATCAGTCGTAGTTTTATTATTCTTAATGGGTTATTGTTCGAATCAAAGATGACCAACTATATTCCAAATTAAAGTTTTAAAATCCCCGACACAATTTGAACATTGGGATAGTTCGTTTACTTACATCTATTATTTTAACAACGATTTTTTTTTAAAGGGATCAAAATTTACACACAAACGACCAATTTATGCGAATCTGAGCCCCCCCCCCCCCGCGTGAACATTACTAATCGTTCGTTAGTCATCTCGATATTAATAAAATTGTGACCACTTTTCTCGTGTGCCTGTACAATTTATTTAGTATTGATTATTCATTGAGATAAAAAAAAATGCTGTTTCGTAAAGTGCTAAAATGATCTTTTGAAGCTTCTATTTTAAAAGTAATTTAATTACGAAATCCGCATTTCGATTTTTTATTCATAAACAAGTCAGCCATTTTAATCTGTAAATAGTTGACTAAAAGAGAAAAAAAAATTATTTTTTTTTGTAATCCTTCAAAATTTAAAAGCAAGTTTGAAGCATTTAAACTTCTGATTAGAAATTTTTTTCTGGCTTTAAAATTCATTGAAAGTTTTGGAAGCTATTTAGATTCAATAATTTAATAGATTAATAATATTAGTACTCTGTTAAGTTAAGTTCTGTACTAAATTATTTAATTATATTGTTAGGTGAAAATATAGAGTAGTTACCCCCCGTCCCACAATGTTAAGAACGATTTTCTAAATAATATGCGGCTTACGGATCGTGCTGGAATATTATTTAGAAAGCTATTCTTAACATCATGTTAATAACATGGGAGGGGTTCTTTAATAAGTTTGTACTTTCACCTAACAATTTAATTAATAAATTTGTGAAACTGAAACTAGCTGGAAGTTATATTATTACAGATGAGGTTTAATTATTAAATTCTTAATATATCAGGAACTAAACCTGAATGAACAACGTATTCTGCTGACTTTGAGTCGAGTACTTTTCATTTTTGCAACAAAGCAAAAACGTGGTACTTCTACAGTTTATGAACCGTGCTAGTTTTTAGATAGGATTTTTAAGATAAAATCAATTTTTACGATATCTTTTAAATTGTTACGTGCATTTACAACCCCCCTCTCCCATGATAAGAATCTGAATAATAACGCTATTTCACTTATTTCGTAAACTGCAGAAGTACCCACAAAATAAAAGTAAATACTTCCGAGTGACATCGAGTAATTGCAACGACTACTAAAAATATTGATATAAGTTTTTATGTACAATGTTTTTTTGTTTTTCATTTATTTTTTTTTTATGTTCGTTCATCATTTATCTGTTTAAACACGCAACCTTTACCAGAAGTTTTGTGCTTTTAAAGTTTTAACGCAACATTTCAGAACAAAAACACAAATCGGATTATTATCATTCACCAGTATAAAAACTCATTTATTGCATGGTTGTTTAATTTTTTTTTTTTTTTTTTTTTTCAAATACAATAAATTCACTTTTTTTTGTTCTCCATCCCATCTGCCACTTCCTGTTTCTCGCTTCAACTTTCAAAGAAGATCGGGTGCTTTGCTTGTTAAGATAGTCGACAGATCGATTTTTTTTTTCATTTTAAAATGTCCTTTTAAGCAAAATACTTACTTTTCACGTCGAAAATAGTAATATATCCAAGAATTATGAAAATTCATAGAGTAGAACAGCTATTGTTTTTAGTAAAAAAAAAAAAAAAAAAAAAAATACGCTATGAAAGGGGAGATAAATATGCACCCTGTATTCGTAATTCTCAAGGTGTTTACATCTAGAGAAAAGGCAATTTCCCCCAAGTTTCCGTAAAAATTACTTTTAACTATAAATAATTTTCTACTCGAACTTTCCTATTTTTTTGGATATATTACTATTTTCGTCGTGGCATGTAAGTAGTTGTTTTTCCTTAAAACCACATATTTAAAAAAAAAATCGATCTGTCGATTCTTTCTTAACAAACACCAAAGATCGTTTTAAAACCTTGTATTCATTTTCTTTGTCCTTATTGTCCCTATTTACTTGCCCCATCATCCCCACGAGGGAAAATTTAGGGAGTTTTTGATTAAAAAGGTATCAGATCAAGGTAGCTGGATAAGTAAAAAAAAAAAAAAAAAAAAAAAATTCACAAACTTTTTCGCTTCCTCTGACGAAACAGATAATACACTGTAATCCAAATCCGACTGCCATTATGGCATAAGTTAAAGAGAGGTTTGTTTGTACTGTTCTATTTTAGTATTAGTGTAAACGAATAACTTTATGGGTTTGTATTACTGTACACATAGAGTCGAAAAAGTTATCAAAAAACAAATATATAACAAATAAATGTTATCAAAGGCAAGATAACTTACTTTTCTACCAAACTGGATATAATTTTCGTGTTTTTATTCAATGTAACATGTTTATTCAGCTCGAAAAACATGCAGTGTTTACCGATGTATTGGAAAATTCAAAATGGTGGCCGACTCTCTCTTAAACACGGTAAGTTCGGGAAAAGGTGTTATAAATAATAAACTAGACAAAATACTTT
The DNA here is from genome assembly GCF_053919585.1 of Euprymna scolopes. NCBI lineage: Eukaryota > Metazoa > Mollusca > Cephalopoda > Sepiida > Sepiolidae > Euprymna > Euprymna scolopes. The sequence continues at coordinate 166,470,483 of NC_136485.1, read as the reverse complement.
TAGAAATTCGCTCAATATATATTACCGTGACATAGGTTAACATATATTCGGTGTTTTTTTAATAGTATTTTGTCTAGCTTATTATTTATAACACCTTTTCTCGAAATTACCGTGTTTAAGAGAGAGTCGGCCGCCATTTTGAATTGTCCAATACATCGGTAAACACTGCATGTTTTTCGAGCTGAATAAATGTTACATTGAACACAAAAATATATCCAGTTTGGTAGAAAAGTAACTTATCTTGCCTTTGATAACATTTATTTGTTATATATTTGTTTTTTGACAACTTTTTCGAATCTATGTGTAGTGTACAGTAATACAAACCTACTTTATTTTTTAAATATTCAAAATGAAACTTAGAAATAATTTATTTTCACTAGTAAGAAATTGTTTGGTGCTTATGCATACTTATGTTACCGTGCTGAAATAATAATGTTAGTGTTTAGAATGCCGTTCTTAACATGTTTTGTGACTATTCTGTGCTTTCACCTAACAATTTAACAAAGGAGATATCGTGAAATTTGAATTTAACTTAAAAATACTAATTAAAAAATAGCACAGTAACATAAGTGCATAAGCACCAATTGTTTTTATAAATTTTTATTTTTTGTATTTATGAATAAAAACTAAGATCCGAAGTCATCTTAATTTTTGACGTTTAACGGAAATTAAAAAAATTCTTTTTTTTTTTTTTTTTTTTTTTTTTTATAAAAAAACAAAACAGGCATACGTCGATATCGGAATACCCTGGCCAAATCAAAATCACCGTAAAAACATCGTCTGCGCATTTATCGAACCGGAAACTTGAAAATAAAATAAAACGAACATTTTTTTTGTTTCTCATGCGACCTATTATTATTTTAGTTGAAACGAATTACTATTTAATTATCTTTCTTACTAAAATAAAATATAATTAATTTTAATTTTTTTTCACTGAAAATGAAATAACGAAATAACCCCCCCCCCAAAAAAAAACTCCAATTTCTGCTTGGTCAAAACACAAGTAAGTAACAAAGAAGAATTTTTTTTGCCGAACACAAAATATTTGAAAACCAAAACATTTATTGTATAAAAATGTATCAATATATAATTGTAAAAACATTTATTTTAAAGTCTGCGTAAGAAAATATAATTTTCATAAAACAATTTCGTAATGAAAACAACATTGGATTTTTATAAAGTAAAAAAAAAATATTAACATAATTAGCAGGTACGCATGGAAAAAATAAAATGAATTAATTTTATTTTAGTAAGAAGGATAACGAAATAGTTAATTCGTTCTTACTGAAATAACAGGGGAAATACATCTTTTCTGGTAATAATAAAAATAAAGTTCGTTTCATTTTGTTTTCGAGTTTCCGATTCGATTTTTAAGTTTTATGTGTGGACGATTTTTTAAGCGGTGATTTTGGCAAGGGTATTCCGTCCGATATCGACGGATGCCAACAAAACATTTGATCATGCCGATGATTTTTATTGGATTAAAAAAATATAAATTAAAATATCCGTTTGCCTTTCCAGTCACATGGGCGTGGGTGTTATTTTGTTTATTTTTCTTACTTTTACGATGGAATATATTGTTTAAGCTTGTGAAAGAATGCTTCAAAAGTAAAAATTATATTAATAAATATTGATCAAATGACGCATTACTGGCTAATTCCAAACAACTCCAAACAATATTGTTTCATTTGTCGCCAATATTGAATTAAAACAATTCAAAACCTGAATGCTATTTTATTTTGGTCGCTAAGAACTAAGATTTTAGGATCAGCGGTTAAGTTATCAAAAAGCTTATAAAATGTTATCTAAGGCAAAACTAATATTGATTGCTGTTTAACAAATTAAAAAAAAAAAAATACAAAACAAACTTAATCTGACAATGGCGAACAATCATTTGTTTTTCAGAAATTTTCAAAATCAATCTTATTAATCGAAATACCTTTTAATGTATTTTTCTTGAGTATTTAAATATATTTCTCTAAAAATCCATTGTATTTATTTTAAATAAATTGATTCAAGGTTGTCAGTCTTTGTGTGTTTGCACTCTATTACCCTAATGACGCTTACATTTAGTGCAGTTCTATTTTTAAATCTATACAGTTCATAAAATAATTCTTAGATCCAATTCAAGCTGAAAATACGTTTCCAGTTACCGTAGGAAGTTGGTTCGGTTATTTTTATTTTTTGTTTTTTAACCAAGAAAACTATTAGCTAGTCAGTTTTCTTCTAATCTGTTTTGCTAATGTTTATTTTTAACCAGAACTTCGCATCCTTCCGGTCTTTATTCTATTATTCGTTTCGGCTTTTCGTTTATTTGTAAACATTCATTTTTCTCCATCGGCTCTATTTATAGATGATGTCCTCCTCTTCTCTTTCACACATTTATAATGTCATCTTTACTAGAGCTTTTACTTAAAATCATTGTTCGTTGGATGTTCGTGTAGGATTTGCATTTCTATCGTTTTTTTTTTTTCAAACGTTTATATCTTCAATTAGCTCTTTTGCACGACGTCTTTTTTTTTTCTAATAATAACTGTTCTGCGTGTAGATGGAACTTTGCTATTGTTTAAGGTATTTTCGTGTTTATTCACTCCTTGTTTAAAAAAAAAAAAAAGCAAATAAATACCCCCCTCCCACCTTTGTTAACACATCCTTCTCTTTGTTGTCATTTCGATTCAATCTTTTACGTCGATCAGATCACTAATAGTTTCTTTTTTACCCTTAAAATTTCTCAGATTCTAAAATTGTCCGACATTTTTTATGTACCTTTTAAAGGACTTGTATATTGTAACGCTTTCTATTTTAGATTTCTCGTGTTTGCTTTTCCTATGTAGTCAAAACAATTCTTTCTAACTTTGTGCCCTTGACAACAGCCAGCTAGCTGCTCTTTTTTTTCTTGTGATTTAAGAAAAAAAAAGGTAACAACCCTTTTTGCACATTTTTGTTCATAAAAAATATTTTTAGAAGTGTTTATGATTGTGTGTGGTCTTTATTTAAATAACGTAGCAGTCGTGACGTAGCACTCTACTATTTTTTTAGGAATGCTTTTATTTTTTATTAGTTTGCTTTATACCGCAATTTAATTTTGTTGTCCTTGACCCCAGATATTTAGTAAAGATTGACAAGAAGAGAGGAACCTTTGAAGAAAATAAATACGAACATGCCAATTCTGTAAAAATCGGTCTGAATGTTTATCGAACAGATTACTGAGTAAGACAGTAAAAAACAAAAAAAAAAACAAACAAAAAAAAACAACAACAAAACAAAAAAAAACACACAAAACAAACAAACTTAATGTTTTATGTGTAACTGTTGATATAATTGTTATTTAAATCAAATATCTCTTTTAGAGCTTTTTTTTTTTTTTAAACAAAACATCAGAACAAAAAAGATGGTGTAAATCAGACATTTGATTTTTGTTTCCTCAAATTGTTGTAATCACTTTGTTTCTCAGTTATTATTGTCCATTTTGGTGGCAGCTGTTTTTCTCTCTTTCCCCCTCTCTAACTCTCTCCATACTCCTCCTCTCCCCCTTCCTCATATTCCTTTTTTTTTCTATTGTTATTACAGCATGACTACTAGCCCGTTGTACAACTATTGATTTAAAATTTAAAAAAATAATACAATATTTAGTCACATTTTTAAAATGGTTAGTTTTATATTTTATTACCCACCCCCTCCAATAAAAGCAACCAGCAACCTTTACATAAGTTTCCTTTGCACATTTAATCAAATATTTGAAAAGGTTTTTCTTTGTAAATTTTCGTGCTTTTAAGTAATTTATTTTCAAATATTTTCTTTTGATGACATAAGTTTGAAATATTTTCGATTATTGTAAGCTTGTATCATTTATTTGTTATTCCTATGACATTTCTGAAATAAAAAAAAATAAAAAAACAAAAATGTGTTCCTCCAACGCGAGACACAGACTTACCTCCCTCCCATATGTAACTGTAATTTAATTTAATATAATTTTTGTACCGTTTAAAAGAAGTTTTAAATAAACTAGTAATATTTAAAACATTTTTCCTGCATACGGAAATAATGAAAATGCGAGACCAAAATCGTGTTTACATTGTTGACGCCTTAAAACATTTTTATGTAGTGATATTTTTGAAAGCGTAAATATGCTCGTGTTTAAAAAATCTAACAAAAATCAACTAATGTAAACAGAAGGTTATCTACTGTGTAATTAAACTAGCATATTTTCAGTGTTCAATGGTAAGAAAGTGAAAAAACAGTAAATCATTGTAAAACTTTATCCCGCAGTATTTGTTTGTGAGAAAAATGTCTACTGTAAAATTGTAGACGTAATCGTTTTTTTTTGTTTTTTTTTATTATATGTAGGGTATATAGAAAGAACTTTAGTCTGGTTTATGTAGATGGTAGAAAAGGTGGAAGAAATCAAACGGTCTGGAAAGTTTAGAGGTTTCTAAAGCACACAAAATTTGGGTCTCAACTTTAATAATCGTGTTATTGGTTGTGGTAAATTTTATAAGCAGCGTATATGGCTAGAATTTAGGGGAAAAAAGAGGGGGAAAAACAATTGGTGTGTTGTAGGTTATAATGATTGCAGCTCGATAAGGTCTAGCGTGTTTGTTTATTTAAGAGTTGTATTCCCGGATAAGAGATTGTACAACTTGCAGCCAATGAGATTTGTTGGGACTGGATGAGGGAGAAATTATTTGTTTTGTAACTGAAAAAGGAAAGTTAATGGTTTGTGTACGAGTTTATGAGCCAGTTATGAAGTTAGACAGGGTGGTATATGTATAATGTATAGATTAGTTCCCGGTGTACACTGGTGGCGGTATGAGGACTTAAGATTTAGAGAGAAAAGTAGTAACTACTTCCTCTAAATATGTTGATCGTGATGTTTCTCCTAGGAAGAAATGTAGGATTTTAATATAATGAATAAATGTGTATGATACGGTGTTCTAAAGTTACGTAAGATGGTGGATAATAGTTTAGGCATAATAAATTTCTATCCGGCATCTGTTATTGCAAACCTACAGTAATTTGGCTCAGAGGGGAATTTCTGCAATGAAAATATTATAGATATAAACTCATTACTTATTTTACTTACCTTGAAGTGATAAATAAAATAAGCACATAAAATCATTGTTTCAAGAAATCGTTTTTTTCTCAATAATATGTACTATAATTAAATTACAACAAAAAACAGAATTCTATATTAATTTTTAAGATTTAAATTGAATAAAATTCCAATATTCCGCGATATAAAGTTTAAACATAGATTTTTTAGTAAGGATTTCAAATTAAAAAATATATATTTTCACATAATATAAAAAAAATGACTATTGGCACTTATGAAATAGCAAATTCAACTACAACTTGAAATTATTTTAAGTGTTAAAAGGTGCTTATTTCTTGGTGGGATCAACTTGATTTTGACACCTATTTTCCAAAAAAAATGTACAGAAATCTCTAATTAATAAAATTAACATAAAAATAGCAAAAAAACCCCAAAAAACACACTGCTTGATTCAATTAAAGCGACTAGCGGCATCCATAAAAAGTATGCACAATTATAAGATAATAATAAAAATAATGACATGGCGTAAAATGCTGGTAATTTTACACAAGTATTTGGAAATCCCTAATAAACAATAATAGATATTGTCCTAAATATGAGTGAAGAAATAGTACTCTACTAAAATTACTTGTGTTCCTTAGCACTTATAAAAACCCTAATAAAAGCATTGGAACCAATTTAGTTTCAATGCTTTTAATGGATTTTTTATAGTTTTGAAAGTTGAAAAAAATTTTTTTTTTTATATATATATATATATATATATATACATATATATAAAGAAAAAATGGTTTGCTGAAATTTTATCTTCCTTGGCCGGTGTAATGTAAAATATTCCCTTGTAAAAATTCTTTTTATCTATAAGAGAGAGAAGCTATTTTTAAGATCGGATTTTTTTCGATACTTATCAAATGAATTTCTGTACAAAACATATCTAAGAACACTATCAGGCATATAAATTCGCTTTGTGTGAAAATTGCAAAAGATAGCCGTTTTGGAACTCCCACCCATACACACAAAGTGACTTTTAATAATAGTAGATAGATAAATATTTGTTCAATTAAAGTTTCAAAATCCTTATAAAAAATCATTTCACTTTAATGAGTAATTAATAAAAACCAAAAAACTTGCATTCAATTATTTTTATTTGAATATTAATATCAAATGTTATAAGGTAAAAGAAAACTTTCAAATTCCAATGTTAAAAAGAATTTAATTTCATGAATATTAATCACAATGTAATGACAATGCATGTGGTCATATCTTCGTACTACCCTAGCATATATAGTTGTGTGATTTTCCTTGTTGGACCTAAACAGCAATGCAGCGATATTTGATTCTGATTATTCAATTAGGTCATAATTTTCTGTACTCTACTGTTGAAAATTTAAATTCTAATCAATTTAATTGATTATATACTAGACATGACCTGGTATACTGATTGAGACATACACAGGCAACTTCTGTATGTTGCAAATTGTATCTGCACTTAGGTACAGATTATTTTGTCCATGCACAAACAAAAGTTTCCATGTTTTTTTTTTCTTTTAATTTTTCATTGCTCACATTTTGAAGTTCAATACACATTTATTTTCACTTAAAAAAAACATGCAATTTTGCAAAGCCTTCCAAAATTATATTCCAACCATTTTATTTTTATTAAATTCTTAGTTGAAAATAACTAGTTTCAAAAAGATATTTTATTCAAAATATAAACAATGCCATATACTCCTGAACAAAGCAGTCAAGACAACTAGTTGTTTATATAAAAAAAAACCTAAACGTCTTACCAACAAACTATTTGCATTACTATATATATATAATGGTCGTATATTTTAGTTTCCTAGATGTAAATTCACTGAAACTCCTATATTTATTAAAAAGTGCTTAATGAACGAACACTGTGTTTATAGTAGGTTTATTTATCATACAAACATTATTGTACAAATAAATATATTATATATATATATATATATATATGAAACCTTGGCACCATCTTTAATATAAATCTCACCTATCTGTTTAAATGTATGTATGTTTGTATGTCTGCTTAAAACTTTCAACAGAGGCGATGGATTTTCACGAGATTGGTATCATTTTGAAGCCCCCCCCCCTACTTTGGACGACAAATATAGAAAAATTAGCTAAAAACATTCTTTCACCTCAACTGGGCACTTTTTTTACAGGGAGGGGTTGTTTTTTTGCCGATATTTTCGAAAGTCATCCCTTCTTTTCGATTGACTAGCTTTAATAAAATTCCAATATTCGCACTTCTGGTTTGGCGATGGTTGCAACAGCAAAGACGTCACGTTTTTTTTTTTTTTTTTTTTTTTTTTTTTTTTTCACATTCTTTTCTTCCTTTGCGGTACAGGTTCGAGCCTACCTGCCTACTACCACTTTTTTTTTTTTTTTTTCCTCAACACAAACCTCCAAACATCCGTGCAATGCCAGGCATCCAGGCTAGTCTTTACTAAGGTATAAAAAAAGATTTTCTTTTACTTTGTAATGAACTAAATTTTAAACAACCAAACAATAATTTTCACCCATTGATTACTGTTAAATGATGATGACCTTAAACATAATATTAAATATCATTAAGCGTTGTAATATATAAAAAAAAAAATTGTTTATTTAGTTTAAAGTCTAAGAAGAATGATGGAAAGAAAGAAAGAAAGAAAAAAAAATATATATACATATATAACCATGAAAAATATTAACCTTTTTGAACAGATGAAAGGGTTCCATTTCCTTGATTTATGAAACCTTTAAAGAAAGCTCTTTAGTACAAAATAATGTTATACCAAACAGATAAAGATGGCAATTCAAAATACAATTTGATGTTGCTATATTCTTTTTATATTTTGAATATTACATACTAGCTGGATTATCTTTCTCAGGATGTGTTTTTAATACTGAAATAAGAGGTTTATCTTACCCTTCTCCCAAACACACTTCTAAATGGATCTATGGCAATCGAGTTTTCATTACTGAAAGTTTTAATTTTGGTGAGTCTTCATTTGAGGGTAGTTGTTGGTCATTTTTAGTTTAAATTTTAGTTAAATCAGAAATAAGCAACATTTTGGTGAAGTTTCATTATTTCTTGTGAAAAGATATAACCTTAGGGTAAACTGCATAGTTATAGGGCCAGACCTACCAAATTTCATGTTCCTAGGTTCAATAAGATAAAAGTAGTAGTAGTAAGAGGATAAGTGAACACGCATATCTCTTATCTGGACTGGTGCAGCAACCACTAGCCATGTTCCACATGGTCTGCCAATCTTAAACTCCTGTCAATTTGTCACAGCGTTGTATCTCTGATTGGTTTATACAAGTACTTGCAAATGTTCTCAGAATTTACTGCATCTGTACTCCCCCATCAATGTAAATACCTGCCTTACCTGACTAGCAGTAAATCCCACCCCTTAACTGTAGAGGTCCGTAAATGACAAGATTTCCTGGTCATACTTTTCTCAGACTGCTTGTTCCTGAAATTCCTTTGCTGCTCCCTATTTCCCTCAATTTTATATACATGCAGAAATTTAAATGTAATGTGAATAAATATCTTGCTGCCTAAATCCTCGCGTAGATTATCTATTCTATAAATCTCAGCCTTAATTTGAACTTATATCACTTCTGGTTTGGTGATGGATGCAACAGCAAACATGTCAAGTTTTTTTTTTCGTGTTCTTTTCCTCCTTCGTGGTACGGGTTCGAGCCTGCCTACCTACTACCATTTTTTTTTTTTTTTTTTTTTTTTTTTTTGCTCAACACACACCCCTAAACACCCGGGCAACGTTGGGAACCCAAGCTAGTCCTTCTATAAATTTATCACAGAAATTCTTTGCTTCAGTAGCAATATGCCCTGTTTGAGGTGATCAAAAGTAAAAAAAAAAAAAAAAAAAAATGTTCATCTTCTAGACTTAGTTTATTGTGAAGATGTTCACGCCTTTCAAATGTTTTGTATTTCTCACTGATATAAAGATTTGTCTTAGAGATAGAAATGGTTTGTGAATCCAAAAATTATTGCATTTAATCATTTTGTCTATAAATTGTTTTGAAAATCCAATGTTGGCATATAAATTGATGCATATCCAAATCCAAGTTTGTCAGTTTACTATTTATATTAACTGAGAACGAATGGATCTTGTGAGATGCATTGAATTTGTTTTTACTCATTAGTTCAAGGTCAGGAACTCATTGATTTTCTATATTTCATTTTGAATTGTCCACTCTGATTCCAATTATAGATTTCATTGCTGTTCAATATTCCTCATCTGATGATAGAAATTTTATCAAACATGCTGACTGTATTTAAAGGATACGGAATACTTGATAGCTGCAGGTCAAAAGCCAAAATATTTTGATGATTGAAAACAGCATATATTTTGCAAAACTATTTTGGTGGATTTGTTCATTGACCCTTTCCCCCCTCTTCCAAACGTGATTCTACTTTTTTTGGTTAGGCAATTATGTGTGAACCCACTAAAAAACTTAGTAAAAGAAAAATATAAAACAATTATTTTAGAATTTAGAGGAGAGAATAGGTTTAACGTAACCCCCCCTCCATTTCCAGTCCATTCTAGCTTTTTAGAGCAGTTAACCAAATTATTTTACTCCTAATATGCAAAATCATATCTACAATAAAACTAATCTTTTTTCCTTAAAACCAATTAAAATAAATAATATTAATCTCACTGATTATGTTAAAAAATTTTCTGTCTTGAATATTCAACCATTTTACAAACTTATTAGGATAAAGAAACTAGAAAATGATTTCCCAGAAATATGCAACTCCTTCTGTAACCTTATTGACACAAACGTATCAGTGGGAAGCTGAAGATGCGTATGATAATCATTAGAGAGGAATTAGCTGACCTCAGGTACACACAAGTAGTTGGTTTTCAATCGTGTAATCATGATTAACTGTCTTAGAACTTTGCATGTGGTTGCCATTATTCAAGAAAGAAGCTGACTCAACCCAACCAGGGTGAGCACCATTGCAACAATTCTTTGTCAAAAAAACAACAACAAATACTAAAAATGTCATTTGTAAGAGTTATAGTTACTTTTATGTCGTATTGAAATGCCTCTTCAGATCATGAGATTAAGTAATGTTAAGTCTGCTCAGTATTTATAGGCTAGAGTATTTAAAAAGACCACATACTGTACATTTGGAATTGGGTGTAAAGTTAATTTTTCTAATACCATTAGGAAATCTACCCCTCCCCCTCATTTATGTGTAAAATAGTAAGAAAGACTAAACTTTCAAGCTTTGTTAGGGACAACTAGTCTAGAAGAAACCGAAATAACAATCCTTATCTGTTCTTATTTACTTGCCTCCCCATGAGGGCAGAGTTGGACACAATGTCGGTTTTTAATGTAGAGAAAATCCAGCTCCCCAAAAAGGGGCGCTCTGGATAGGAACAAAAATAAAAATTGTCTCAGCCATGAAGGATTTCTCCTTCACTGAGTAAGGACAGAAAAGGTGAAGTGTAGCATGAGAACAGATACTACACTGTGATCTTAGCCCGAAGGCTAAGAAAACCTTTATCTGTTTCTATTTGCTTGCCTCCTCACGAGGGCAGAGTTAGAAACAGTCAGTTTTTAATGTGGGAAAAATCCAGCTCCCCAAAAGGGGGGTACTCTGGATAGGAACAAAAATAAAAATTGTCTTTCCTATAAAGGATTTCTCCTTCCCTAAGCGAGGGCAGAAAAGGTGGAGTGTAACATCAGAACAGATACTACACTGTGATCTTGGCCCGAAGGCCAAGAAAATTTTTCTGTTTATATGAGCATTGTTTCTGATCACTTTGAATTTCTCTGTGCCACAAAGCTTAGAAATGTTGTGGGTCAGGAAAAGCATGGTTTGTAATTGCGCTACCCTTATTTTTACTAAATCCCTTCTCCTTATGCAGGAGGCAACTTTCAGGGGGTATCCAGTGTCTCTTAAAATGGGGTCAGTTTTTTATGGTGTTATCTTTTATCCATGGCTTATCTAAATTATAACTAACACCTGGCTAAAATCTTTGTCCACACTTGTCTAATCCACACAAGGATAGTTTCTTAGGGCAATCCACTTAACATGGATTACTTTCCAATAATTTAAAACTTAATGATTATCACATTAGATTGCTGAAATTTTTAAAGCATTCTAAAAATGTTTCCATCAATATTCTCTCTTTTATTCATGTATTCCTTCTTGATAGTAACATCTGCCATTCTGAAGGATTCTTTCATTCCAAAAAACTAACCTATTTATTGAAATTATTTTTTTTTCATAGTTTTAGTTTCATCCTCATTTGAGAAATTCTTGTAAAGCAATAATGTATAAGTTTGAATAACATCTAATGATTGCATGAATAGATTCATCTTTGATTAAATATCATTTTTTTGTAGCGTGTGTATGGTTGAAGCTGTTAGTTACCCCCCCCCCCACACTTTTTTTTTTTTTTCATTCTACTAATCTACTATTTCAAATTAGTATATTTATCAGAGGTGGAAAGTTAGCTGAAAGAAATTTGACTTTAATCTATTTACAAATTAACAAAAAAAAAAGCTGATGCTAACTCTGACAACATTTTCTATTTCTCACCTTATCGATTATTTTGAAAGAACATTATTACACAAATTCTTCAGCAAATATCAGCTGACGTGATATTGTAAACTATCACAAACAGAATTTGATGAACAATATTATCATTAATTTTTAATTTTTTTTTGTGAATTAGTCTATTGGGCAAATTACTCCTCGTAATATATTCAATAAAGGATTGATTCTATAAAAATACATACACAATCTGCATAAATTAAAATATCCTGTTTAAGCATATTGTACTACCGCGCAATGCTGGGCGTCCAGCTAGTAAATTGTAAATATTAATTGGGGGGAGGTGAAGATGGCTAATTTTGTACGTACCTCAAATAAAATATACCAATTTCCTCCATACAATGTTTGAAAATTTGTTTAAAAAAAAAAAATGCAATATTTCTATTTACTTGTCTCCGCATGAGAACACAGTTAGACATTAGGTCAGTTTTTAATGTAGGGATAATCGAGTTCCCTAAGGGCCACTTTAGATTGGAACGAAAGTAAAAATTTCCTAAAAATTTCTCCTTCACTGATTGAGGACAGAAAAGATTAAGTATAGCATCAGAACAGATACTACACTTGGCTCCTGGTCTAAATGCCAAAATGTAATTTACGAAATAGCTTAAATAAGTTTCCACATTTTTTTCGTATGGACACTTATTGATAGTACAAACATGAAACTGTAGTCCCCTTCAAAGTAATCTCCTTCGGCTGCATAGCACTTGTACTGTTCTAATAACTTCCGGAAGGCCCTATAGAATTCCTCTTGCGTGAGCGTATCAATGACCCTTGTCACAGCCCTTTTCATCTTCTCGATTGTCTCATAACGACAGCCTCTAAGGTTTTCCTTCAGCTTAGGGAATAACTAAGTCACAGGGAGCAAGGTTTGTACTAAAGAGAAAGTGAGGAACTGTCTTGATGCCCATCTTAGTCAAATAGTCTGTAACAAGTTGTGGACTGGTGCATTGTCCTAGTGGAAATGCCACTGATCCGATTTGAAGAGTGTTGGCTTCTTCCGGCAGAATCTCTTTCTGAACTTAAAACCTCAATATAGTATTCCATTTTGACTGTCCAGTTAGAACCCAGTGCATGTAAATCATGCCGATGCTGTCAAAAAGGGATCATCATAAGTTTCTAAGTGGATTTGTTCTGTCTGGCCTTCATGGGTCTGGGAGAGCCAGCATGCTTCTACTGGGAACTCTCTCTTGGTCTTTGGGTCATAGCAGTAGATCCAGTTTTCATTATAGGTTACTAGAGCATCAAGAACTGCAGGATCTGAATTGATTAGTTCAACCATCTCCTTGTTATGACGTTTTTCTTTCTGATCTTCTCTGAACACCCTTGGGACAAACTTCGCACAAATTTTCTGCATCTTCAGTTCCTCATAAATAATTGTGTGTACAGTTCCCACACTAACATCAAACTGTGTACTTATTGTCTCTATAGACACACTATAGTCCTTATCCATGAAATTCTTTATCTGGCCAATCAACTCGTGTTCTGATTTCTTTACTCCTTCCACACCTCTCATCACCCCTTATAGACTCCCTGTCGTCCTTGAATCTATTATACTACTCAAAAACTGATGCTTGATTCATGCAAGATGATCCAAAAGCAGTATGAAGCATTTCATGTTTCTGTGGCATTTTTTTCCAAGTTCAAAACAATTTTTATTGCATATCATTCTTCTAAAGTGTTTTTATGTTCAGATTGCATTTTTGAAATTCAACAGTTGTGAAAATCGGGCTTTTGTAGGGTGTATTCCAATTCCTGTTGTAACTGTTCATTTGAACCTGAAATCATAAAAATTGATCATAAAATGTGTATCAATAACATATTGATTTTTTTCAAGAGTCTACAACAACTTTAAATACATGTACAAAAAAGTTAGGAAACTTATTAAAGGCACCTCGTATATTATCTATTACTCGTGGAGATTTGATGTGTCTGAAGTCAGAATCATACTGTTACTATCTTTCAATGCTCAATTCAAAGAGAATGGGGAGTGTAGTATCTGTCCTGTTGTCATGAGATCATCTTACCAGGCATTACCTCCTTTTCAGGGAGGGGCAGTTGTTTTGTAGTGTTGCTATTCTCTCATCAGTCTGTTCCGTTGTCATAAGACTATATTCCCTGGCATTACCTCAATCTTTGGTGAGGGGTAATGTATATCTACATTTGTTGTATATACTATTAAAAATATGTTCACTCTCGTCATATTTTTGATAATTATTCTTTGTAAATTCTGTGTGTAAAAAAAAAAAAAAAACAAAAAAAACCTCAAGTTTAAGACTGAAAATTTGAATTTGATTACAAATCCAGTAAAGCTCAAGTTTTCAACAAACCAAATCATGTAAAGGATAATTTACAAAAATCATGAAGTTTTAAATTTTGCTATAAAATATGAAAATAGTTCTCGTTTTAAAGACGTTTCCAATCCATTTTATTTAATTTTTTTTTCCAAAGACTGTGTATATGATTTTTGGATACATGATCCTATAGAATATCATCCTTCATTTGCAGAGAAGAAGCTTGCATCATGAATTAACTTTCTCAATCTGCATGCCCAAATCATCAAAGACGTTTTTGACGATGACTGTCATAACTTTGTTGCATTTTGTAGTGTTGTCTGACTGAGCATGTTTTCAACTGCTGTTCCTCAATCTAAATAACTGTTTAAAACTGGTCAGTTTGGTTGGTAAATATTCACTAACAATTACTATGCTTAATATTTTTCCTCGTTTTCTCATCAAATATAATATTTGGGATAAATTTTTCATGTTTACTAAAAATATTTCAACAAACTAACTCCTTTTGCATAACAAACTTGATTTTAATTACAATTTAACAAATTCATCAAAAACCTTGCGTCTTCTGCACAAAATCCACATTAGCATAATGCTTAATTTTTGTATCCAACAATGTATTCAAAATCATGAAATAAGGATTTTTTTTTTTTTTTTTTTCACCTTTACAGACAGAATTTTTTAATGCAATAAATAAATTTTTTAATCCTGAAACCTACAGGTGATGGAAGTTAGCATGCAACTGACGCACAAACATAAACAAACTCCTCATTCACTTGTTGAACCATGCATAGACCTGTACTTGGAAGACCAGTTGGGCTGACAAGTCATAAGAGTAAGAAATATTTCTTTTTTGAAAGGTGACTTTAAAGTACAATTTGACAGTAAAGGGTTAAGTAGTCTTGACTTGATTTTATCTGAAAGAAAATTTAAATCTATTTTAAACACATTTGAAAGCAAACAATAAATACATACATAAATACATAAACACTTTTTTTTTTTTTTTTAAAGATAAAATATAAAAGTATTTTAACATTTATTGAAAATATGCTGTGAAGCATCCATCCCTTTCTCAATAACTTTTGTTTTCAATAACATTTCTTAACTGTAATTGAATCTGTTTGATTTTATGTCTTGTGAAAAAGATAGATATTATATCGGTGATCTGTATTATTTAGATTGTTTAGAACACTACTCATTTTTTTATATTATTCTCCCATTTTTATATTACGTCTGATCTTCAGGTGTCTTCTCAACCTCTGTAATGTGAAATCTAGAACTTGTAAGGAATTTTAAATGGAACTTTTATTTTAATCTACTTGTTTATCTTGGAGTTACATCAGTTGATGTAACCTCCAACTTTCTTAAAGTGTATTTTGTTGAGTTCTTGAAGCTGTACAGAATTTTGAATGAAACCCTTTATTCAATTCACAAGGGTAGCTTGCTCCCATTTTGTCAACCCTAATGGAGTAGAAGTCTTAAGTAATTCATGGCAAGTGCTCGACTGAGCTTCAATCTATGGTCCCCCCCTTGTCAAACTTTCACAAGAAATCCTCGTCTAGCTGAAAACACTATCAATAATTCCCTGCACTCTTTATCTGTACCTAAACGTAGATTCCATGAAAAAAAGCTTCTTTCTTAGAACTGCATGCCTGTGGAACTGACTTCCGTTTTCCTGCTTTCCAGCTGACTACAATCTGATTGTTTTCAAGTCCAATGTAAACAAGTTTTTGATAAGCCGTTCCACTTGTTAACAAATTTACCAACTTTCCATTACTAACAATTACTATATTGTTCAATTGACTACTGTACACTCTTAACCCTTATCCTCGAGTGGTCTTTGGGCCTTGATAAGTGGTGATGCCTATGTAAAAAAATAAATAAATAATTCTTAGTCTCTTAGAACTGATTTATTACTAGGGCTAGGACAACAGCATATTCTTTTCATTGTTTTTACTCTCAAGTGTGTATCTGTTGATATCTTATATGCTTTTATATAGAGTGGTGTGCTTCACGGTTGATTTAACTGTGTCAGATATATACTCGAGAGTCAAAACAATAAGAATATTCTGTTGTCATAGCCCTATTTATTACGTATGCCATAATATATTTCTTAAAGATACCACATTAAAAGTAATATACACAAGTATTTACTTATTTTTGAAATGTTGTTCCTTTATTGGTAACAACTTGCTACAATTGTTTCAGCATTGT
This sequence comes from Euprymna scolopes, assembly GCF_053919585.1. Taxonomy (NCBI): domain Eukaryota; kingdom Metazoa; phylum Mollusca; class Cephalopoda; order Sepiida; family Sepiolidae; genus Euprymna; species Euprymna scolopes. The sequence continues at coordinate 166,454,324 of NC_136485.1, read as the reverse complement.
TGGCATACAAGTATATAACCGTTCAATTACAATTTTGCACAACTTGGCTTTGTCAGCATAGAGGAAAAAAATCTTTTTCAAGTTTCACAGCCCATGTATAGGATCAGTGGGTATTCATTTAAAACTTTCTTTTTTTTCATCCACAACATAAAGTTTCAAACTGGCTTTATCTGCATTGGAAATTAAACACACTTGCCTTGTAATGCAATAATCCCTCAAATTCCGTTGTAGTAGGTAGTTGGCATTTATTTTCTTCATTCAATTTTTCAACAAGCATGCTATTATTTGCAATTTATTGGAAATAACATGTATTGAAAAAAAAATTAAATAATAATTTGAAAAATTCATCAATAGAAAATAAATTGAATTATTATAACCTGCTACAAACCCAACAATTTAAGCCTGTGATTACCAGAAGTCTGAAAAAATGAAATATGTACAATAAATAGAAAAGAAATGCCCAATTATCTACTACTACAGAATTCAAGGGATTATTTCATTGCAAGGAAAGTGTGTTTAATTTAAAATATAGATAAAGCCTTTTTGACACTTTATATGTTGTGGATAAAAAGATATATACACTTGTTGTGTTAATAAGAACGATCCTATTCGTGGGCTTGAAACTTTTGAAAAATATTTTTCTTTGTCCTATGTGCTGGTGAAGCTCATTTGTGCAAAATTATAATTGATGAACTGTTATATACTTGTATGCCAACATTGGAGACTGAAACAATTGTAGCAAGTTGTTACCAATAAAAGACCAACATTTTGAAAATGAGTAAATACTTGTGTATCTATTACTTTTAATGTGGTATCTTTAAGAAAATACTTATAGCTCCAGTATCGCACTATTGAGCTATCTAAAAGAGAACATTATTATTTATTCATGTCATTACTATCCCAAGTAGTTTAATTACATATAAACATATAAGCTTATATATATATTCCTCTAAAACCTCTGACCTTGATGGAGGAGAGACTAAAACTTGCTGTTTCAAATGATCTGAAATAACAGCAAGAGGAGACGTGATTCTAAATATTTCTCATATGTTATATCCCCATTCTTTTGGAAATAGGATACGATCATAAATATCTCCAGTATCAAATACTTTACATTCGGTGAAATTTACTTTATGTATGAAAACCAAAGAGGAGAGATATAACATACAAGAAATATTTGGAATCAAGTCTCCCCTTGTTGTTATTTCAAATCATTTTAAACCATAGCAGCTAGTTTGTCTCCCCTCTATCAAGGCTAGATATTTTGTAATTCATATGCAAAACTAAGCAAATGACTGGTTGAAATATTGGTAAAGGTGCAGTATCTTTCCACTCACAAAAAGTCCTTTAAAATTAGCACTATAATAGGTTTTCGAGGGTGCTGAAAATGAAAACAAGTTAAAATCCCAGGAAATTACTAATTTCAATGATATGGATAAATTATAGTTTTTCAAAAGTGGGAGATCACTTTTCTATATTAATTTAACGTAAAATAAACCTACTTTATAGACAAGGTAGCCATAAAGTGGGTGCTCATTTTACATTAAATTAATATAGAAAAGTGATCCCCCACTTTTTGAAACAATAATGTGCGACCTTAAGAGCAATGTGATATAGCCCACTATACAATTCAGGTCATTAGATTTTCAATGAACCTTCATTTGTTAAATTCTGATCAGTAGTCACAGATTTTAAACTTATAAAATTGCCAAAAAAGGTGGTCTATTTTATATGGATATATCTAAACTCATAGCCAAATTGAATATTAAGATGTTCATATCTTTGGTTCTATAGGATGAAACTACATGAAAATTTGCAGGCTTTTTGAAGATTATAAAACTATTCTGTATTTAAAATTTTATGACAATTGGTAAAAAAGAACCTATATTTTCAAACCAATCAAATATGCCCAAATTTGCCTACATTTGTATGTGTGTGTGTGTGTATATATATATATATATATATATTTAGTTTTAATCGCTGCTTTTGGATGAATTTTGCTTAGTTTTTTTTTTTTTTTTTTCCTTGGTTGTCTCCCTTCTGGCTTTGCCAGACCATTAAACTATTATATATATATATATATATATATATATATTTCTTGCCCCACCATTTATTTATCCTCTTTATTCAATGTAGGCTAAGGAGAAATATAAGTGTATTTTGGTCTTTTTGAAAGTTTCTTTTTAATGGTTTGTTTAAATTACAAAAAAAAAACCTCTGTAATTAATTATGGCACTACGTTCGGTGTTCTTTAAAAGTATTATAAAATTATGTACCCATAAAAATCTTTTTCTATAATATTTTGTAAATGTTTACTAAGCTGCATTGCATCATCTCCAGAAGTGATTAGTAACTAAGCTGTTTAGCATCATATTAGATATAGGGTTGGGAAAAGAAGAATAAGTGAATTATCCTGAATTAAAATGTGTCTAAATTGATTGAAGTTATTAATAAAATTGGGAATACTGAGGATATTTTCTTATTTATGGTTAAATTTTAGCTAAAATAGGCAAACAAAAAAATTCTAACAATGTTTGAAGAAAGATGGTGCAAATTATGAGCTTCTAGCTACTAAAATTATATCCCCCCCCCCCCCAAAAAAAAACCCATAGAGATAGAAGTCTGGATCATAAAATTTGGAGGAGAATTGCTCGAATTAGATAATTTAATTTTGGATTTGACAATTGCAATTTGCAGTCAGAATGGAAAAAAAATGGCTCAGTCAAAATTTTTGCATTGTAATTAAATTAAAATAGTTCTTGAGTGATTATTTTTTTGTCCATCCAAACAGTTTTAGACAGCTTACCATCTGATTCAAATTCACAATTGTGACGCTTGAATAAATTAATATCTAGGTTTTTTTTGCAATCCTTTATTTAAATATATTTGCTGGCTCCAAAGTTTAGTCCTATTTTAGCCAAAAAAATGCTAATTTAAAGATATTTGTTTATAAAAAAAAAAAAAATCTGTACGATTGTTAGAAAATTGTTCAAATGATTTAAATTTTATACATTTAATTTTATGTATCTGTAGATTTATTTGATGTTTACATGGAGGTTTAGCGGCTTTTGGGACAATTTTTGGCAAAATAAAGAGGTGCACCTGATTTTCCCAGTCGGTTAAATCATCAGATTTGTTGAGTTACAAAAATCTGGGATTCGCAAACTTAAGATGGCCATATCTGGAGAAGTATTAAGAATTAGGAGACAAAAAAAGAAACGGCTTTTGATACTACAGAAATTGAACTTTTCAAATATCCAAGTCTCCAAGTCATTTGGGAAAGTTGCAAAAAATTCAAATAACTATCCACTTGAGACCACTCTGTGTCTTCAGTAGTTATATATAATTTATTTATTTATTTTTTTTTTTTACTGCTCACTTAAAATAATTTCCCTTCTGCAGGAGGTACTTAATAAATTGCTTTTACTAGCACACTAGAGGCCTCCTGACATTTTTTTTTCACTACTCACTTATGAAATTTTTTTTATATTTTGCTAAAAAGCAAACCTGGTTTTAAAACAACCTGGTTTTAAAACAAATGAGTTCTAGGATAATGAGATGTTTTAACAGAAATATGTTAAGCACACTTTTTTTTTTAATTCTGGAGCAATAAATTAATAATATAGTAGTAAATTGTATACACTACATAAAATAGTGCTCATTTCCTTAGATGTAACAAGTGTGTGCAATAGAGCATTAGGCTAATTGGGACATTGTAGATGCTGAATCCAGATGTACTCGATACAGTTTGTATGTGTTATAATATTACTCTTGACTTATGTTGAATCTAGTCGTGCTTGATACCCTTGATAGAAAGGGAGAAAGACAGAAGAGTAAATTTGTTTCATTGTATGTTTTGAATCAGATTGTAATCATTTTTTTAAATTACTAACTAGCCTTCCTGTGTCCCGGCATACTATTACTAATAATACTTATATTAATAGCATTGATAATAGTAAGAATAAAGAGTAATAATGGTGTTAATAATAATAATACTGAGAAAGAGATAATACAAATAATACTGATAGCAATACTCATAATGATACTAATAGAACTATATTTAGAGGTAGGGAGTACTGGGTCAAAAAAAGGTCACATCTTCAAAATCTGGTGGGGACCCCCTCAAATCAAAATATAAGGTGTATCTAGGTCAAAATCGAAAAAAAATTTGAAAAAAAAAAATTTTTGCATCTGTTGGCGGCATTTTTTAGATCTGGGGCTGGTTTTTCAAGAAATATGTGTCCGAAATGTCAATATGAGTGATTTCAAGGCATAATTTTGCTTCTTGTGTATCTCCAATGCCCATTAATGGATATAAATAGTTTCAAATGACACAGGGTCATGTATTTAAACAGGTTTTGTGGTATTCTTGGTCAATTTCGGTCAAAAAATGGCCAAAATTGGCCATAAATTGGCCGAAAAACAGGCAAAAATCACAAAAACCATCTTGGGTCACAAATTATCCTCGTCTACCTTTATAAAGGTATATATTGCTGTAGATACCTAAAATAGACATTGGAGTACGATTATATACAGGTCTCAGATCTTTTTGGGCCTTTTTTGAAGAGAAATAGACCAAATTTTGACCCAAAATTGCCAAAAATAGGACGAAATTGCCAAAATCCTGTTCTCGGTCACTTAATCGATCCTTGTTCATTCCCAATGGATATGAATGACTTCAGACACACATATAAGGCAGAGAACCATGATTATTGACAGGTCTTGGGGTCTTTAAGGGCAATTTTAGGGGTGAATTTGGCCAAATTGGACCTAAAATTGCTGAAAATAGGCCGAAATCGACATAATCCCGTCCTTTTATGATTTCCAAGTGCTTAACAGACTTAACAAAAGTGACTCAGATATACACTACAAGCACTACAATAATCCATCAAACTTGGCTGCAATCTCTTTGTGGTTGTGCAGTGTAAATTGCATGTTTCGGTCCAAAAGAACATCCCAGTCTCCGTTGATTTCGCATTCGACAATTTGATCTGCATCGATAGTATCATCAAAACTGCTAGACGACGGAACGTTTCGACAAGCAGCTTCACTATTTGCTTTCTATCCTCGTAGGTAAAGAACAGGGGACGGAGCGAGAACCTCTTTTTTCCAGAGAAATTGAATATAATGGCTGGCCATTCACCATCAATTTTACATCGTGATGTTGTGTCATAATGTAAGTGGCACTTCAAATTGTCGGAGTTGTTATAAAGAAAGTTGGCAGCAGCAGATTCGGCTTGAATTGCCATTATTTGTTTGTAATCAGTTATTGTTCTTGGTGCTGGCAAAACATTCTTATAACCTTCCCAATCTGATTTGGAATGGGGCATGGGTTTTCGATTTAACTTGGCCTTCTTTTACATGGTGCTTCATCATCTTCAATTATTTCATCACTCACTTCTGGGGGAGTTGAAGACGTGCAAGGAGAAGGATTAGCTTTGTCTGCCTCTTCCTTGTTCAAATAAAAATCATGTCCATACAGAATTTTGCAGACTATTTGAACAGCTAGAATAGCTTTTTTCACTGAGATTCCACACTTCACACTGACTTCCACACAAACTTTTTTGATGGCTTCAGTGCAGTTTCGAATCTTACGAATCTCTGGCTGGGGTATGAAAGACTGGTCTGTTTGTGACGCAGCGTCAGCGCAATCTACAAGAACTCGAACCAGACCTGAACGAGTCATGCTAACTCCTTCTTGACTGTTCTTTTCACTACCTACTGTAGTACTGTTGAGTGTGTCAACCACCTCATCCATGATGTATGAAAGCTCATCCTCCATCATTTCTACTTCAGCTGCTTCTTTTTGTCGCATGTCCTCCATCTCTTTTTCAAACTCCTCGTCTACTTGTGTCAAGTCGATTCCCCAATTTCGATTCATTTTCAACTGATCATAGTAGAATGTCTTTTCCGCTGGAGCAAACTTCTCAGGATCTACCGCCATGCCTTTGATGTTGAAGAGTTCGGAATGTTCCTTCTTAAACTCCATCTCTGCACGTCTTTTCTTCTTCTTGCTGGTTGTAACAGCATTGTAGTATGACTGCAAAGATTTGCGAATCTTCTTCTTCACCGATTTCGCAGACAGAACATTATATGCGGAGAACGCCTTCGACCAGGTTATCATTAATCCCTTGGCGCAATCTGACACAGCTTGTTTTCTGAGTCTAGTCTCTTTCTCTTCAGTTGGTTGTCCAGATGGTGCGACTTCAAGAATTTTAGCAATGACTTCATATTCTGAAGGAAGAACATCACCAAAAGAGAAAGTGGTGGACTGCTCTGCAACACTACTCATTCTACCGGCTGACTCTTCAATACAATCCTGAAAGAGAAATATAACTGTGTCAGGGTATTCAAAATGGACCCAAATAAAAATATGAATGGACCCAAGGAGAAGGAGATTTCAACTGTGTGCTATGATTATGATAAAAATAACATAGCAAGGAGACTCTACATTTCAGAGTCTCATTTTGAACTGACCAAATAAACAAAACAACTCCTTTCTCAGATAACACTGCAATGTTATCAATCATTCGATTCTACTAGTACTAGTCCCCAAGCCCCTTGGGAAACTAGTTAAATAACACTTACAATTTTTGTATGAAGCTTTGTAAGAAACATTCTTATGTAAAATTTACCAGATTTGGAACACTGGACGATTAAGGGTATTTCTTTCTGCAAAATGAATGACATCTAGGGTGTAAATCACCGTGAAAATTGTGCTAAAATCCCGATTTTGTACTAAAAAATGACTTTTATATGCTAAAATAAAACTCAATTTAGCTATACATTGTGTCATTCCTATCCTAATTCATTGACCAAGTCAAAAGAAGTGAAAATACCTAAGTTTCAACTGCTATTTCTTATCCCTTCTTTTATAAAGATGGGTAAATGGGCGTTTTTGGGCCCCCGGAGCCTAAAAATCTAAAAAATGGCGCCAACAGATGAATTTTGATTTTTTTTTTTTTTTTTTTTTTTTTTTTTTTTTTTTCAAAATTTTTTCGATTCTTACCTAGGTTTAGTGCATATTTTGATCTGAGGGGGTCTCCACCAAAATCTGAAGACCCGACCCAGTACTCCCTACCTCTACTATATTGATAAAACTAATACTAATATTAACTAAGAAAATAAAAAAAAATACTAAAGGTAATGTTAATAAATGAAACAACAATGTTAATATTATTAATAACAGTAAGACAAATAAACATAATAATTATAACGGTAATATAACCAATAATAGAAATAATCAGAATACTAATAATAAATGAATGATAATATAATCAGTAATAAATCAAAATACCTCCCCCCCATTACTATTAATAAAAATATTAGCAATAATAATAATAATAAAATTATAATTTCAGCATCGACAGGCACCACACTAAATATTTGAGGAGGGTCCAGGAGAATGAAAAGACCAAGGAGAGAAAGCACTAACCAGACCTCCTGGATGAATGCTAATTGGAACTGGAATAAAACATTGAATATGCTACAATATCATTGTATTAAATTGTTAAATTAAATGTTTACATTAACTTTTTATCAAATTAAGTGAAAGTATTCCATTTTAAATTAAATAATTTATTATTTTTTTTTTTTTAAATTAAAAAAAAATAGCTAAAGGTGCTATGGTATGATTTGTATTGTTTAAATGCAATGTTTATGCTAAATTTTTATCAAATTGATAGATGCAAGTGAAAATCTGTAAAATAAAATTATGTATTTTTTCTTTAGTATAAATAAAAATTATGAAACCTGCTACGATATCCTTTTATCAAATTGTTAGGTGAAAGTACAGAATAGGTTTAAATAAAAACGTGTTGCATGAATAATTGTATATCTGCTTTTCTATGAGTAAGGGAAATGATGTATTTAAATTATATATTCAGAAAAAAATCGAGTTATAAGTATGAATTATCTTTATCTGTGCCTAAATCAAAACGTGGATTCCATGAACAAAGATTCTTTCTTAGAACTGCACGCCTGTGGAACTCGTTTCTGTCTGCCTGCTTCCCACCTGACTACAACTTGGATGTCTTCAAGTCCAATGTTGACAAATTCCTAATGAACCGCCCCCTTAAGTAAACACTTCATCAAATCTCCACACTAACATAATGTACTTGCAATAACCCTTATCCCTGAGTGGCTTCCGGGCCTTGATAAGTGGTGACCACTGTGTAAAAAAAAAAAAAAAAAAAATGAAAAATTATACGGATTTTTTGTTTCGTTAAATGTATTCAAAAGCGACACTGCAAAGTTTTTTCCGTAGGGTTATTTTGAAAAAAGTTGATCTGATTAGGTTCAAGTTCTGTAGAAACACCTCCCTCCTTTTTATTCTGTTCCGAATTTGAACTGGAATGCTCCTTGTAACTGTAATCAAATCCTAAGTGAAGTTTATTTCGAAAAAGTTGATCTGGTTAGGTGCAAATTATCTGATTGTTTGTTTTGTTGGATGACACCTTGTGGTTTAATTCGTGATAGGTGTTTTTAACCATTCAAAATTCTCTTAATCTGATAAACGTATGTTAACAGCCAATCAAATTGATCGGAACTTGTGAAGGAAGAGTTTTAGTTCTTTTTATGTAGGTTAGATAAAAATTAATATAAAATGTATGGAATAAAAAAAGTAAACACAAACACCGGGGTTGTAAAAAAATATGGCAAATGTGTAGAAGTTTCTGGTATTAGTGAGGAGAATAAGAGTAGAAAATAATGAGCGAGTAACTTCTACTACCACCTGTAAATATGACTTGTTTGGGAAAGTGACTCTCCTCAGAACTATAATAGAAATTTGAATGTGGTGTCTGCGTTTGTATTCCTATAATGTTTAATTCTGGACAGGAAAAATTGTCTATTTTATTAATTATATATATATATATGAGAAAGAGAGATAACTTTTTCAACCAATTAGAATATTGAAACAAAAAAATAATTTCAACTTGTTACAGGTATGCAAAAGAATGTTCATTTTTCTTTAAATTAAAAAGTTCAATAAAATCTAATCTTAGAATATGAGATACAAGTATTTCTTTCAAGACATGAAAATGGTTAAACAAAATGCTTTTTTTTTTAACTTGAAAAATCAAAGTATGTTATGAATCATATTAAAAAGACTATGTATTAGCTGTTGAAATGAATCTTTATGTAAACAAAGTTGCACTTTTGTGTTTTTTTTTTTTTTTTTTTTTTCTCTCAAGAAGTAATGCAAGAAGTAAAGGCAATCCATAATATATAGATTTTATATTATATATGGATTTATATTGTATATGGATTTATATTGTATATGGATTTTACCCAATACTTAAGCAGGCTTGATCTAATAATTTATTGCTTCCATTATTATTAACTAATGTGGTTGCTCAACATAGCCCTGGGAAAAAATGTAACTTATCTATATCAAAACTTCTACCGCCCTCTCTATTTTTTTTTTCCTCTGCCTTTCTCTCTCTGGACATACATACAGGCAATTCTCGTATAAATTCTGCATTTTCATTGTCAGCATTTTCTTTTCCAATTTTCAATAGTTGAGTGCCAAAGAATAATTAAAAAATTTTTTGGATATTATTCATCCAGAGCAGCACAGATTTGTATTGTATTCCATAAAATATTGTTTTAGTTTGGGATGATAGTGTTTGGTAGATTGTTTTCATTTTGAATAAGCTGCTGAATATGACTTTGTATATCTCAAATCAAGTATATTTATAAGCGCTATTTACATAGGAGATTTAGTACAGAAGAGAAAATGCTATTTTTAGGTCATTGTTTATATGAAATAAACTTTGTACATTACTTGAATAATTCAAAAACTGAAATAGTTCATAAAACAATGAAAATCTTTTCATTATAAAAATGATAACCCGTTTAGGAAATTTCCCATACTTTTTTTTTAAAATTTGATTTCAGATATTAGGTTTACGAATTAGGTCTTATTTATCGAAATATTTATCGAAATATCTAATGATAGTACCTATTTACTATGCCTCCCCACGGGACAGTTAGACACCAGGGTCGTTTTTTAACTTGGAGAAAAGGTACAAAAATAAAAATTGTCTCAGTCGTGAAGGATTTCTCCTCCACCGAAAGAGAACAAGAAAATGAAGTGCAGCATCTGAAGAACAGATACTACACTTTGATCTTGACCAAGTAAGAATACTAGTAAAGATATTTCTTGTTTGATTTTAATGAAGTTAGCAAATTGAATAATAATTACTTTTTTTACCTTTTATTAAGCCACTAACCTGGGTACTCGGCATTGCCCGGGTGTTTGGAGGTGTGTGTTGAGCAAAAAAAAAAAAAAAGTAGGCAGTCTCGAACCTGTGCCACAAAGGAGGAAAAGAATGTGAAAAAAAGAAAAAAAAAAGTGGCGTCTTTATTGCGCTCATCGGCAAATCGGAAGGCCAGACAATCGAAAAGAAGGGGTGACTTTTGAAAATATTGGTGAAAAAAGTAACCCACTCTCTGTAGAAAAGTGCCCAGTTAAGGGTGAAGGAATTAATGTTTTTGCCCAATTTTTTGTTATTTGTTGTCCGAACGGTTGAGCTTCAAAATGATACCAATCTTGTGAAAATCTGTCGCCTCTGTCAAAAGTTTTAAGCAAACATACATACATACATACATACATTTAAACAGGCAGGTGAGATTTATATAATAAATGGTCATAAAACCATTAGCAATAGACAGAGGCTACTTGGCTGATTAGGGAATGCATAAAACTTAGGAATATCATGATTGTCAGCCAATACTGAACTCTCAAAATGTGACAGTAATACATGTTCAATGTTAATGCATACAAGTTGATTCCTCGGGTCTACTTTTACATATTTCCAAGTACGAGGTGCCTTAAATAAATTTTCAGACTTTTCTTGTACAGGCATTTAAAATTGTTGTAGACTGGAAAATTTAATATGTTATTGCTACACATCTTATGAGATGACTGACCAATTTTTATGATGTTAGGTGCAAATAAGCAGCTACAACAGGAATTAGAATACACCCTACTAAAGCTTGATTGTCACAGCTGGTGAATTTCAAAAATGCAATCTACTCTTGAGGACACTTTAGAAAAATGAAAATAAAATTCTATTTTTAAACTTGGAAAAATTGGCACAGAAATGTATGGAATGCTTCAGACTGCTTTTAGATCATTTTTGAATAGAGCATCAGTTTTTGAGTGGCATAAGAGATTCAAGGAAGGCAGCGAATGTGGGAGGAGTAAGGAAGTTGGAACACCACAGTTGATTGGCAAAACAAAATTTCATGGATAATGACTGTTGTGTGTCCATAGACAATAAGTGTACAGTTTAATGTCAGTGTGGAAACTGTACACAATTATTCCCAAGGAACTGGAGAAGCGGAAGATTTGTGCGAATGCACCATTCCACAATTCCATCCTTATGACAGACTATTTGACTAAGATGGGCATCAAGATATTTTCTCAGCCTTCCTATAGTCCAGACTGTGCTCCCTGTGACTCTTAATTATTCCCTAAGCTCAAGGAAAACCTTAAAGGCTGTCGTTATAAAATGATCGAGGAGATGAAAGCGACTGTGACAAGGGTCATTGACATGCTCACACAAGAAAACTTTCATTAGGCCTTCCAGAAATTGTTGCAGCCGGAAGAGATTACTTTGAAGGGGACTACAGTTTCATTTGTATACAATCAATAAAAGTTCACATACAAAAAAGTCTGGGAACTTATTGACGGCACCTCGTATATGTATTTGGAATGCAATAATTTACCTCTGAATTGCAGTCTCACAAAAATAATGCAATGATTCAACATTTCTTTCCACAATATTAACAATTTAAGTGCAAAAAAAATAAAAATACATTTCCATAGTATTGATGGTTTTAAAGATTTTTGTCATGAACAAACGTGCTAATTCCATCATTAAAATAGTTACACACTCTTAAGAACTTATGAAAACACTTTCAGAAACATTTCTCAAGACTTTCTTTATGATGTATATCTTATGAGTTAGATATTTGTATTATGGAAAAACGTTAATATACATACTTTTTAGTGGTTTTATAGCTTTATATATTTTTCACACGGACTCAATATTTTAGTTTTAAAATAAATTCTTATCTATATAAACAAAACAGTAGATGTATGTGTGTGTAATTAACCAATAAACTCTTAAACTATTGGTCACATAACACTGAAATTATCAGGAAATAGTAATCATACACCAAGGATGGTTTATAACGAGTAAAATCTTTGTTTGGATGGATGAATAATGCATACAGAAGTCAGCAAGTTGAAATGCAAAATGTTAATTTCAAATTGCTGACATATTTCTATTAGTTTGAGCATGCGTAAAAATAATCATAGCTAAAAGTGGTTTAATGTTAAAGCTTTCTTATCTGTCTGTCGGGTTAGCTCAAACGGTAGGGAACACAGCTGAAGTGCTAAATGTTTTGGTTTTGATTCTAGCTGATAGAACTCCAGTCTTTTTTTTTTTTTTGAAATCTGTTCAAAATTAGGTACAATATAATATTGAATAGAGAATTGGCTCAGTAATAATAAATACAAAATCTACATGAATTAAAATATATTTAAGCACATTCTATGACTGGTAAGATCAGCCACCCCCCTGCTATTACAAGATAAAAATATTTAAAAACATTTTAATTTTGAGATTTTCAACAAGAATTTCTTTCACACACTTAGTTTATAAGATGTGAATAGCAGCACAGAAGTATTCTTAATTGCAAGTTGTATTTTTTTAAATTTTCTTTTTTTATTTTTTTTAAGTACGGCATAATCACATTAACACGTCGGTTCCCACTGGATCACCAAAGTTAAGCAACATTGAACTTGGTCAGTACTAAATGGGTGACCATTTGGGACTTCCAGGTGCTGTATGTGTTCTCCACTTATCTTGGCATTGTTTCCAGTCGTCTTGGACTTTTCCTTGCCACTGGACTCGAGCAATGCCGATTCAGGAGAGGTGTGGTTGGGGATTGCGCAACCCTTGCCTCACAATTACACACGCAGCTGGCCCTAAAGGTGGTATCCTTTGTCTTTTGAGATTAAACAGAGGCATCAAACATTTTAAGAATTAAATATGCAAGATTTTTAAATTGTTTATTCAACACAACAAATAACAGAGTATAAAATAGATGATTTGAAACAAATTTTTAAATGTAAAAGTGAAATTAAATAAAATATAAAGTAAACAATTATTTTCAAGCAAAAAAACAAAATTGCAAAAGTCAATAATAATTATACAATTGGGTAAATATAAAAAAATAAATATGCTATTAATTATTAGGGTCTGATAAGTGAAAAAAAAATTCTTTCCATTAGTTTTACAAGCAGAATACTTGACTTTTAAAGCCAAAAATTACTTTCTCTTTGTATGTTTAAAGACTTTAAAATTACTAACAAATTTCAAGTGTATAATAGTAAAGGATCATAACCATCTTTTAATAATAGATTAAAATAGTTGATTTGTTTTTAACAATTTTTAAGTAATTTTGTAGCCTAAAAATTGTTGAATAGAAAGTAATTTATGTCCGAATTATGTTTAAAGGTTTATGGCTCTTGTGTATATTTAATTGGTAAAAATAGCTACTAAATGGTTAAAATTGAAAAAATTAGAACTTGGCAGGTGTAAGTTAACTAAATGTGTTATTTCTATGCATGCGCAAATATACATTTATATCTTTAACAACATTATTTTAAAAAATTTTTGTATAGGTATGAACTTAGGTCAGATGATAACGGATAAGACTGGAGAGCTACATCTTTTGGCACCAAAGCTGTATTAAAAACCTTTGAAATCACTATGTATTGGCCACATATTGGTGCTGTAATAATAAATGCGAAATCTGCATAGATTGGAATATCATTTTATAATCAGACAATGCTGGGTGGCCACTACTATATATTGGGTACAATATAATAATCAATAGAGAATTGACTGTCATAATAAATATGAAATTTGCATAAATTAAAATATATTTTACAACCGGATAACGCTGAGTGGCTTATTAGTAATATATAAAGTTATTGAATTTTTTTATAGCAATTTATCTGATTTATCAATATTTGATTTTGACTAACCAAGTGTTATTTTATTTTTCATCAGTTACTCCAGTTCAGACATTATCATTATTTTAATATATAACTGTTGTTTGCTATTTGCCTTCCCAATATCAGTTTCTCATAAAAGTAAATTTTACATTTCTGACATATTTACATATGTTTAAAAGTTTAAACTATTTAGTTCTTAAAATGATTTCTATAGTATATATTGATAACAAAAATGGATTTAAAAAATATTTATATAATCCCTTTTATTAATAATAATCTACATATCTATAAAAGTGAGAATGTGTGTGTGTGTGTGAAGACACTTCTCAACCTATATACTCGATGGGTTTTGAATCTACCGCCTTATAGGATATTCAGACATATAGACATTTAGTATATAGGATATTCAGACATATAGACATTTAGTATATAGGATATTCAGACATATAGACATTTAGTATATAGGGTATTCAGATATATAGACATTTAGTATATAGGGTATTCAGACATATAGACATTTAGTATATAGGATATATATATATATATATATATATATATATATATTATTCCTTAATTGGAATTCGTTTTTTGAGATGAGCATTATATATTAATTTTTATTTTTATTTCGGACTATTAGTCTCATCTTTATTAGTTGTTGTTTTTGGATCTTTTTTATTGGTTCACGACGTTTCGGCCAACTTCCTCTGGCCTTCGTCAGGTGGTAACCGCGACGGATAGGAACTTCGAATCTCCTAACTTTTAAAATTAAAAAAAAATTAATATTTAGTATATAGGATATTCAGACACGTGGAAGACTTTTTAATTGGTTTTGATCCAGGGAAAACTGGCTGCTAAGGGTCAAAATTGAAAAATTGGTATGTAGGGGGAGGTCAGGTTTTATCTGTTTGCTAAATATTACACAAATGTGCATGCGTGAATGGTTCACATGACAAATTCATTATGTTAAAAATAAGTAAGTTTGAAAACACTTAAAGATCATGTCAAGCCAGCCTAATGGTTATCGTACTTGACTTTCTGTCTTTAGGTTTTGGTTTTAATCTCAGCTCAAGTTTCTTTTTTCTTACAATAAGTGAATTGTTTAGAAAAAAAAAACATAATATTCACATGCATGTCTCAGTTCCTGTATGAATTAAAATATAATATTTATGCATATTTTACGACCGGGCAACACTGGGTGGCCTGATAGTTAAAAAAAAAAAAAAATGAAGAGATGGTCTTTTTTTCTCTAATTTGATTGTTTTGCCATACATTTAAAGATATGTTCTTGCATCTTTAAAAGAGATTCTGATTATGTTTTAAAATTTTTTGCTTGTAAGAAACACCTAGCATTATCTTGTGTTTTCTTTTAAAATTGTTATTAGCTTGGATAAGGTCCAAAAATGAGTTTTCAATCTAATTGTCAATCTAATTGTGAACTAAGCTCCAACCCCTGTCCCATCACCGCAATGTTGCATCTCTGTGCCTGTTTTACAAATATTTTAATTGAATGTGCTCTGAACTCCTTGCACTTGTGCCCCCTCGACGTACATATCCCCAACAAACCCGCATAGCAAAAAAATCTCATCCCTTCACTATTGAGGCCCCTAAATGCCAGAAAGCTTCCTACTCTAATAGTTTCTTCCCTCAAACACCTAGACTTTGGAATTCCCTTCCTGCTTCCCTGACTGCATTGATATGAAGAAATTTAAATGTAACATAAACCAACATCTTATTAATCTTTCCTAGGTATTGTCCCAAATAGTAGTCCATTATGTCCGAGTGGTGATATGCCTTGTTAAGGATGAACATGAGTTTAAAAAAAACAAAAGAAACTATCCCAACAAATTCTTAGATTAAAAACATTTTTCGAGACCCTCATCCTCTCTCCAATTTATCACTATCTTCCATAATTTCTTCAATTTGAGCAAAATAGGCAAGTATTCAACTAGTTCTATATTGCATTTAAAGTTGCAGTTCTATATTGCATTTAAAGTTGCAGTTCTATATTGCATTTAAAGTTGCAGTTCTGTATTGCATTTAAAGTTGCAGTTCTATATTGCATTTAAAGTTTCACTGATTGTGTGTTTCACACCTTGTTTTATTTATTAAGCGATTATTGATATAAAAATTGCAATAGCAGAACATAAAAAGAAATAAAAATAGTTAAAACATTTTAATTTAAAAATTAAATTCAATGGAATGCATTTCAGTTTATTTATAAACAAATGAGCTTTTTCTAATATTTTACTTTTACTTTTAACTAGAAAACTTTTCTAATATTTAATACTTTTACTTTTAACTAGAAAGTCATTAAAACTGCCTTAAAAATTCTTAGCAAATCCCAATGTATTAAAAGATGAAAGCTTTGAAAACTAATTATTTTTTTTGCAAGGAAGTCGCTCGACGGTAAGGCTTAATGAGTTTGTGATGGTCATTGAGAAAACAACGTAGTAATTGTTAGTGAAGGAAATTGAGTAGAAATTGATTATTTAAAGGGTTTGCTCAACAAGAACTTGTTTACATTGGACTTGAAGACGACTATCAGTCAGCTGGAAATCATATTAGTAGAACAGTTTTACATGTGAGCAGTTCTAGCAAAGAATCTTTGTTCATGGAACTTGTGTTTAGATTTGAGCACAGATAGTATGGGAAGTTGTTGATAGTGATTGTAGCTAGACGAGTGTTTTTTTTGTGAATTTTTGGCAAGCGGGGTGGGGGACATAGATTGGAGCTCAGACAAGCACCTGCTGTGAAAATAATGGAAAAGCAGAACCAGGCTTGCTACGTCCCTTTTGTAAGGAAAGAGGTTGCACAGAGGAGAAAAGGCGATTATCTACTAGATTATGAAGCCTACCTTGAACACTGTCAAGGCATGTTTCTCCATATGTGGTAACAGTACTGCATTTTAGGATGTATTTGACTCTTATGAAGGTAGAGGATTGTGTAAGAAATAAGATACCTTCTAGAATGATAGAACCATTTTTCCAGCAACCTTGACAACTGATTTGATGTAAGTTTTCCATTTCAGATCAGAAGTTTGTCGTTACATCCAATCATTTAATAAATAGATATCAAAACATTAGCTTAACAAAATAGTTTTCTAAAAATTTTGTTAAGCTAATAATATAATGACCAAACAATATAATTATAACGTAATTTGTTAAAATATATGACAATCGTGGCATTAAAGAAATCGTGCTCATCGATATGAATTTCTGGTTGAGAATCATTTAAGTAGTTATTCTGATATATACGGCACAATCATGTTGACACACCGATTCCCTCCAGATCACCAAAGTTAAGCAATGATGAGCCTGGCCAGTACCAGATGGGTGACCATTTGGGAAGGTTACGTGCTGTATGTACTGCACCGAGTCATAAGAAATTTCCAGATTGGAATCTGGAGGTGCATTAATTCACTGGGAGAGCTGCACCCATAGTCTTAGTTAAGACATGTATCTAGGAGAAGGTAACTGACGTTGGGTGGCCATGGAGGAGGATGAATCTCTAGCAGATCAACGGTTCTATGGTATTAAGAGTTACATTATTCGAATGCAGCTATGCGGATGATCTAAAAAGGACGATGAATAGGTGCAAACAGGCGAGTCAGATGCCACTGCACTGGAAAGGTAATGGCAGCCCACCCCATGTATTCTGCCATGTTCAAATCATGTGATGTCTTCAGAGGAATCAGGCCAACAATGGATCGAAGCCTATGGAGAATGTTAACCATTATTTCATCTACGGCATAAACATGCCGCAATACAAGATAGAAATGTTGTTTTTCATCTATTATAGGTAGATATATGTTCTTGCTTTATAGATGCTAACAAAATAGGTTATTTATATTTTGGTTATTGGATTTAAAATCATTTGTATACTGGGATATTCTCAAACCATCCATGTTGAGTAAAATATTAAGTAAAAAAAAAAAAAAGGAAACAATGGATTTTAGAAGAGCAATTGACTGATTTTTACTTGCCTCAAATAGTTTGCCAAAACTACACAAAAATATTAACATTTTGTGAATTGCTTATTGGAAATATTTATGTGAATGTCTGATGTATGTTGCTGGTTGTTGGCATAGTTTATGCGGCGGGAAATCATTATCGTTGATTGTTCTGTTAGCCGCTGCGTGTCTGACTACTGATATCGTTCTTATTTTCTTGTATTTCTTTTCAATATGACATACAATAACAAAATATCTAGATAAGCCTAGAATATATTTGATAAAAGTGATTTTTTTTTTTATATTGTTGATATTTTGAAAACTAATTAGAATATTTCTAGTAATAGAATAATTCTAAGTACATGGTGGATAATACTTTATTTCAAAACCATTTCCTCCAAGTTGTACATTCAGACTTGTTGCATGTCTAAATATGCATATATTTAAAAAAAAAAAAAACAACAACTTTTAATATGAATTAGATTGATTGAATTAAATAAATTCACAACCCTACCAACCGTCAATTTATTGTGGTCATTCCTTGAAGGCGGTTAAAACTTATTCCAAACTAGTTTTTACGGTGAATATCACTCAAATTCTTTGCCCCAATCTATACTTGTATTTGCATAAATCTCTTTTTCAGTTTTCTGTTTTCAACTTGAACGTTATATATGCTTTTATTTATTAATTTTTAACACCTTTATATGATGTCTGAAACGCATGTTTATTCTTAAGCATTAATATCTGTGAAAATGATACATGTATGCAAAGAAATATTGGCAGCGCCCCAAAAAAAAGGAAAACTTGCTCACAAAGTGACCTAATCCCTAAATCCCCCACCCCACCCTCTTGAATAGATTAGTATTTCGGTATTCACAAACTCCATTTGACTGGGCCAAGTGAATCAATCAGCTTGAATGTCCAAGACTAAAAAGCTAAGTAAATTTTATCCAGTCGTTTTTGCATGAAATTAAACAATAATATAGTGGATTATAAGCTCATTTGTAGGTTTTCCCATTGATACTAAGGACCACTTTTTATTTTCTCACTTCAGTCTGATCGAGAGAGAAGTGTCACAGAACTTATCATAAGTAATGCTTTTGTCAATGATGATGGCAGTTGTCATAAAAGTAGGTTATGTGGAGCAAGGTTGACAAATGGAACTTGAGTGGTGAGATTTAGTTGTAGAATTATTAGCTGGTTTCTTTTGACAGCCTTGAGTTATGAAATTCAGTAGGTAAATTATTAAAAGAAATGTTATTTCGGGGGGGGGGGGGAAGCATTTGATATAAATAATAAAAAAAATTTGATAAAAAAACACTTGATATAAAGAATTACTAAAAAGATATGTAATATAAATTAAAAACAAATGATACCAACATTTGATATAAAAACACATTTGATATAAATAAAAAAACAAAATTATGATTAATACAAAAAAAAAAAAGAAATGAAATAAACACATAATGACTACACTGAACAACTACACACACACACACACACACACACACACACACACACACACACACACACACACACAGAGATATACAAATGTTTTTTTTTTAAGATTGTAATACTGGGTATGGAGCAGCCAAACCAGCTGCCAACATTGCCCTGCTTTTTATTGAAACCAACCGAGAGCTCTTTTAAGTACCCTTGCTGTTCCCTTAATTGCAATTGTCTGGATCTCTTTTGCACTTGTTTTTCTAGGAATACTAGTTAGGTAGGACTTCAGGTTCTTCTTCATAAGCCCTGTGGCACCTATAATAACTGATATGATTGAGTGACCTAGTTAATTAACCATTAACACAGTTGACTTCTTTTAACCATGAAAATGTCATCTCCCCCTGAATAGTAAAAAAATCTAAACATTGCATAGCCTATTCCATCATTATCTTAAGTAACTTCAATTTCAGTCCATCTGTTACATTTCTGCATTGTTCTGTGTCCTATCAATCTAAATTTCTTTTATATACACATTCCAGAATGCTTCAAGCAAACTACGTTAACCTCTGAAACAACAAAAACCCTTGAATAAAATTCAGTTCTTGAATCTATCTCAAAAAATGAAAGGTGTGAGCCATAAACTCAGTAAATGTAATCCTTTTTCAAATGCAGTTAAATTCATTCAAAGATGAGTGGCAGCATGATGGGACCTTTGATTAAAATGCACACCCACCATCACAGTTTGAGAAAACGTGATCTTCATAATATGTGGAGCTTCAAACTAGCTGCCTGTTCTTTGTGTTGTGCGACTGGTTCTGAGAAGAACCAGAGTGCCTCTAGCTTGACTGGGAGTTTCTTGGTTTCATAAAGTTGTTCTCTTGGGTCTTGACAGTAAGTAGTTGTCTCTTGCAACTTTTGTATAACAGAGTAGCAAAAATCCTCTTCATTTAATTTGAGTCAAATTTATTGATTGAATTTAAGATTTTATTTATGTATCTATGATACAATATTCAAATAGTTTTTGTAATTTAAAATGAACATTAATTTTTGAAAGATCTATTCAAATATAGGTTTGTCTTGGTCTGCAAAATATCTGATTGTATGTAATTGTATTTTTTTTTTTATTTAAAAAGAATTTTTGACACTTTTATATTATACAAATAAAAAAAAATATTGAATTTCAAGTGAAAGAAATGGTACCTACGTAATTGTCAGATCTCAAATAGTAACATATCCAAAATTACAGAAATTTTCCCACCTTATTGTTTTCCATAATTTTTGGATATGTTACTATTTGTGACATGACAATTATATAGGTACCATTTGTTTTACTTAAAATTTAATATTTTTTGTTTGAATAATATAGAAGCACCAGATTTTTTGTTTTTTTATTTGGTAGCAATATATCTCAAATGTTCCATGTGGTTATATAGTACTAGCAGTACACACTAACCGGCATTGACCGATGGAAGCATGTGTCCCTGCAAAAAAAAAAGTAAAGTACGGTTGTTGCTGCCCAAGACACCCCCAACTCCTATTTGGATATTGAGCAAGCCCCAGCCATTAAAAAAAAAAAAAAATATCAGCGAAGGTAAAAAAAAAAAAAAAAAAAAAAAAAAAAAAAATTGGACGCAGTAGTCAGCCCAGGTAGAGATGTGGAAAAGAAGAAAGAAAAAAGTAGCAGGTAGGCAGGCTTGAAGCTGTATTATAGTGAATGATGAAAGAAATATGAAAAAAAAAAGCCATCCATTTAGTTGTCGAGAGAGAGAAAATGATTAAATGTGTTTTAATTCATAATTTAAAATTTTTAATTTAAGACATTGAGCACTACAAATAAGATTTTGGCTTGATTTTAAATTTTATATTGTTCTCAGATGCGTGTAAACACTACTTCCTTGTTTGTGCATCTCCACAATATTTAACTTCATTATTTCTTTTTGAGAACAAAACCAACATTTTATTTATATTGTTCGATGTTATTATTTTATAAAATAAAACACGTAATCATTTTAAAACTTCATCTTGCATTATTTCTTTTATGTGTTAAACAACGTGATTAAGTTTAATTAAATTTTAATTACAAGATGACATTTTCAATAATCACATAAATATAAACAAACTTCTGTTTACGATATACTGGTGCTGATCCAACGTGTCCCTTTTTCGATAACAGGGTTCGAGGCTATCTGTATAACTAAACGGCAAAACTGCCATTGTTTATTTGTGTAAAAGTTCTATTTTAAAAATAAAAGAATTTATTTTTATCTAAAACTCTTAATATATATTATTCATTTGTTTACGGGTGAAAACGTTCTGTTTACGTTCCGTAAGCTCACTGTCGCTTTTGCTCTGTTCCTCTCTGTCTGTCTCTCTCTCTCTGTCTCAGTAAATACATTTAGAGAGAGAAGCAATTAATTCTGAGCGGCTAAGTAAGCGCTTTATCTATCTATTTTTCGGGCGGTTCGATACTGAGGTAGAATGTAAACAAAGCACATATAAATCTAGCATTACAAGCGTATGCTGTATTTTTGTGGACATCGGCAATATTACATACCTAATGTGCTTCGACAAGTCGTATCTTTTTAATTTGTTGGTCAATTTTTAAAAGAATTACATTGATGAAAAGAGAATAGAATAAGCATTCCAATGATAATTTATTTTTCTTTTATGCGTTAAATATTTTTATGCTCTAAGTTAAAAATGAAAAAACAGTAAAAAATTACGACAGCAAAAACGGAAACAGTTTTTTCAATGTTTACATTTCATGTTACATTTGGATACATATGTGTGGGGTTAAATTTGATTGGATATGGCTGAAATTTTAAAGGCTATATAAACAAAGAAGTCCATTTCTACTGGTGTTTGATTTTGATTTTTACGAGCACAGGAAGCAAAGTTACGACCGAGCAAAGTTGACAAAGAATATTTCAAAATTGATAAGATAAATCGGTATATATCATCCATTTTCATATAGATAATAGTTTCAGAATTGTTTTCATGTATATTATGTAAATATTTGATAATTATTAATTGTGCGGAAATTTCTTTAAAATGTTATCTTTATAGAATTTCAAATTGCTTAAAGGGAAACGATTTCAGTTTCTACTCATTGCTATCAGCATATTAATGAGTTTGTATTCTCTTAAAATAGAAAACTGCTTTTTTTTCTGCTTTCAAAACGAAAGCAGAAAAAAGTTTCCTTTTTTATTCTGTGTTTGTCAATTTAAAAAGTTAAATTTTTCAAATTTAATTTCCAAACAATACTATTTTGTTTTTAACGCTTGTAGTACACATGTACTAAAAGCGTTAAAAAAAACAACAACAAAATGTACTAAGTACACGAGTTTGTTTTTTAGTGGTAAAAACAAAAAAAAAATTATATATATATATATATATATATAAAATAAAAGGTACTTTTGCACTTATGCTACCATGCTGAAATAATGATATTATTTAGAAACCCATTCTTAACATTGGAAAGGGAGGGTGTTTTAACTATTCTGTACTTTCACCTAGCAATTAAATAAAATATATTGAATATATTGTGAAACTTGAATTTATTTTTAACTCCTTGTCAAGACCATTTTTTTCGACTCTGTAAAACAAAACCCTTTTTTTTTTTCTTTTTTTAACTGAAGATGTCAAAGTAATAAAAATTAGGCGGTTTGATAAAGAATTTCATTGTGATGCATTTCGTAAATTTTTACCTTGTTTCCACTTTAACATTTTTCTTTAAAATGAATATCTTTTAAGGTTTTTGGATATGCTAAAAATGAAAACTTATCTGACATTTAAATTTTCCGGAAATAAGTAGCCTTTAGGATATTAAGCAATGTCATTTCTTGTTATTGCTGGTGGCCATCTTGGTATGTGTGTTTGCACATAGTTTCATGGTTTGCGTGTTCGTGCATACCAAGATGGCCACCAGCGATAACATAAGAAATGACATTGCTTAATATCCGGAAAACTACTTATTTGCAGAAAATTTAAATGCGATATGTGTTTTCAGCATACTCTAAAACCTTTAAAAAAAATAATCATTTTAAATGTTAATGTGGAAACAAGGTAAAAAATTACCGTGTTATTTCTTTGTTACAATAGTTGAATTTTCAGTAAAACAACAGAATAGAAATGACAAAAATTACCATCAACTGATGAATATATAGTTGTTATTTATCAGGATTCCTGGTATCCTGGTACTGTGAAAGCTACATCAAGGATTCACATAGAGTACGATTTATGGTTGCATCTCAGAAAATAGGGGTATATTTTGGGCCAGATAGAGAGGATTTATGAAAATTGGACTGATCCCAAAATGCATAAGCTCTGGTCGACTATAGGAATTTCCATCTTTTACAGAAATCCAAAATCTATATGAAAAATTTTCTTCGATTTATTTCTGAAATTAATTCATATCTACTCAATTTTTTTTTCTTTGAGGATAGTAGTAAATATCGGCCATGAATGCTCTTTAGGCATTCAATGGCTACACCCAAGATTAAGCTCTCCTTTGGTGAGGAGGCAAGAAAATGCTTGCTCTCATTAAAGCTATATTTAAATACCACTGTAATACTTAGTTTTGTTCATAGACAGACACCCACTGTATGATACCATACGCCAGTTTAAAAAAAATTGAAATTTGTACATCTGAATTTATAATTCATGGCTTATGATAAAGAGATACATCAAATTTAACTGCATAATCAGAAAGAGCACACAATTTTACATAAGTGTGCCAAGTTTCATGAGAATAGCTTGAAAAATAAATAAATGGTGGCGAAATTACCAAATTTCTTGAAATGTTGAGGTTTGTAATTTAGCCCACTTTTTCTAAAGAAAAATATCCACGGAAAAGCCTAAATTTTGGCACTTAAAATTCTCATAACTTTTGAACTACTGATGGTATTTGCATAATTCAAACGGTTTTAAACATCTTTTACATAGCTCTTTTCATGCAAGTTGATAAAATAACAATTATCTAAAAAGAAAAAATCAACTTGTAATCTCTCTTTCTCTCTCTGGAAAACACATTTAGAGAGAGAGGGAGGGAGAAGCAATTAATTCCCAGCAGTTAAGTAAGCGTGTATCTGTAGATATGCCATGTTGGATAGCATCTTGATCGTTCGTTTTAGTGTATAGGACTGTATTCTGGAATAAGGGTTCGTTCTGGTGTAAGCCAATGAGTAGCTGGAAGGTTTTCAGGGAGAATTTATTATTTTTCGAATCGGCAGACTGGAATTTAATGGCGTTGCTATGAGTTTGTGAAACCACAGTATCCATACCCTGTGTATAACAATCTGCGGTGTTTACTGGTGGCGGTGGTAGGACTTTAGTGATAATGGGTAAAAATCAGGACTACTTCCTCTGTAGGTTAATACGATAGTGATGCTGTAGCTCCTCAGACGTAATCTAGGATTTTATTTAAACACCTGGATGTGTCAGAAAAGTCTTTATAAAGTTATGTAAGATAGTGATTAATAGGCTTGATATAAGAAATTTGTATATGGCATCCATTGTTTGAAACCTACTGTATTTTGGTCCAGAGGGGAATAATTGCGCCTCTTTTATTATATGTAATGTATGTATATATATCTCTAGGGAAGAGAAAAGCAGATTTTGTAATTAAAGATTGTTTTGGAAAAGAGTATGAGAACTAATTTATTCTATATCATAAAGACAAAATTTGCTTTTTGAAAATTTCTGCTGAAATTCTTCCTATTCTGTTGTATTTTCTTGTATCCATTTAAAATTTGTTTGCTCAAACTTCAAAACTATTAGCAAATTAATTTAAATCCAAAACTGATGTTTTTATTTATACAGGGTGTCCACAAAGTCTGGCTACATTATGTAGCCAGACTTTGTGGACACCCTGTGTGTGTGTGTGTGTATATATATAATTACACACACACACACAGGGTGCCCACAAAGTCTGGCTACATAATGTAGCCAGACTTTGTGGACATCCTGTATTTTCAGAAAATATTTCAAGCCAACTTGAAAAGTCAACTTTATTAATTCAGCTGATAATTTTGTCTTGTGACTACAAAACCTGGGGATAATCTACTTTTACATTTTCTATTTTTTTAACAGTTCCTCTTGAGGCCAAGTGAATATAGGGATGCAAAAGTAGATTATCCCCATGTTTTGTAGTCACACGACAAAATTATCAGCTGAATTAATAAACTTGACTTTTCAAGTTGGCTTGAAACATTTTCTGAAAATATAAATAAAAAAATCAGTTTTGGATTTAAATTAATTTGCTGAAAGTTTGGAAGCAGAGCATCTTTGTGGAATGCTTCAATTACTATAGCAACTCCATAGTTTTTTGGATTTTTCTGTTGCTCTAAGAATTGCTAAAATCAATTCTAAACTGACGTTAAATGTATGTTGTCATTGTTAGACCAATCATGGACGAATTCAAAATAATTTCCTCCAATGGTTAGATCGATAGCAGTGAGTAGAGCAAATGGTAGCCAAATTAGGAAACCTTGGCATTCTGAATGGTCACCATTCTTTGCAACTAAACTCGGATAATTTCCTCCTTACCATTTGCCTTTCATACTAGTAGACATTGTTTCATAATCTTTACATTTTGAGAAGGTTTATACAAAAAAAAATAAATAAACAAATAGAAAATGTGCATTTTCTTTTTTATTTACTTTGAATTTTTTTTTTTTTTTAATCATATGATCTGTACATTAGAACAGCCTTAAGCTTTGCAATGAACAGGAAGTGAAAGAAACTGGATGCTATTCACCTCGTGTTTGATCAGGCAGCAGAAAGTATCATATGACCAGCTGCAATGAGCGAGAAAAAATTATTTTCCAAAAGAAAGATTTGGTGACACCTGGACATCAGATTAATCAGCATTTAGATTTAAGCTTTTTATTTTTTGTATTAATAAGCTTTTGTTAGAACAGAAAAATATCAACTAATATATTATTTTTTACAAAGCTTTCTTTTCTTTTTTTTTTTAAGCGCAGATTGATTTCTTGTATCTGTAAATTCTAGATATCATATATATACTAGCAGGGAGACCTGACGTTGTCCGGGATTGAATAAAGATCAACAAATGTTTCATCCTCTCATACTTTTATAACGAAATCGGTGAAGTCGCTCTTTTTTTTGTAAAATCAAATCGATTGTCTGTTCTTGTTAGCCCCCCTCCCCCTGGAAGCTTCACGTCTCCCCGCAGTGACTTAATCCGCAGTACATTGTAGTATACAATTCACTGTAGAGAACTTGCTGTTGATTTTATAAAATTATATGTAAATAAGAGCTTCACTTAAAATTTAAACTGTAGAAGTCAAGTATTATGGTTCAGTTGTGCTCTAAACAGAAACATTCATTTCGAACTTATAAAAGAATCTACAGTTGATTTTATAGATTGGACCTTTTTGCTTGTGCGGTGATAAAACTTCTGAAATGCACTTGTGATGTAAAGTTGTATAAAAGTGTTAACTATGGTTCAAATTGGACTCCCATTTTTAATCGGATTTTTTGATAATCTATTATTGATACTTAGACGTATTTCAATACAAGACCTACACAAGGACATTCCCAGATACATCAAGTACTTTCATGTGAAATTTCAAAAAATCAGCCCAGCCATGGAGAATAAACTCTCTCACTCACACATGCACACACAAAGTATATATATATATAATATAAAGCTGAACGTCTGTGTGTGTGTGTGTGTCTGGTCATGAATAGGCTCCTATATGGTTGACTATTATAGAAAACTGATCACATATAATAATAGATGTATCGACACACAGGAATGGGTATGTTTGATCTGGCATAATGATGATTCATTAAAATTGTGGGGTCTGCGTACGCGCCTGGTCCACAAAGTATGGAAATAAAAAATTTAAAAATTAAAAAAAAAAATTTACAAGTGTTTTTGATATAGATGTGCATAATAATACTTTAAGTATGTTTTAACTTAAATAGTGATGGTATAATAAAATTGTGGGGTCTGCGTTCGCACCTGGCCTCCATAGAATGCAAATAGGCACAAACTTTAATAAAGACTTTTTATATCTATCTGCATAAGTATACTTTGATAATTATGTTTCAGTTTGAAGAAATATGGTATAATAAAATTATGGGGTGTTCGTTCGCACCTGACCTCCATAGAACGGAAATATGTCACAAAGTTTAACAAGGTTTTTTAATATAGATCCACAGAATATTGTGATAAGTGTTTCAGTGTGAACAGGTATGGTATAATAAATTATGGGGTTTATCTATTTTATTTTTATTTTTATCATGGTTTGCTTTGGTTTTGATACCCCCAAATTCAAAGCTATCTCTTTACAACTCTTCCTTTTCATAACCTATCATACTTTCATAAATCAGAGTCCATTTTCTGTAAGCTGTTTTTGAACCCAGTCAGCGACGGGTACTTTTGCTAGTATATATATATATATATATATATATATATATATATATATATATATATTTATTTATTTATTTATGTCAAGTAAGCTACACAGAAACATCCATGTTTCATTCCTATAGGAAATCATAAGGCTGATGCTTTCTTACTGGAATGAAATATGGATGCTTCTGTGTAGGTTATTTGTCATAGGTATATTTTCATAATAAAATAATCATGTATAGTGTTGAAGTAAATATGGAATACACAAAAACTAACATGACATTATAATAATATATACTGTTGAAAGAAACTTTGAGTATTTTTATAAAAAAGTTTTAGTGCTTGTTTTGCTGCCGTGTTGGTTTTGTGGTTGCTATGTACACCAATATATTCGGTACCCAACAGAAGATACTTCCTTGGTTTTGGTGATTATTTCAACTATGTAATACTTAATATTTTTTATTGTTAATAGATTATTTGTTTCTCTTTTTTCCAGTGTAGTTAATACCGATTTACTGTCTGTAAAGATATTCTCTTTTTCACTGGTTTTAATAAAATCTAGTGCCCTAGTCAATGTCTGATGCTTCAGCACTATAAATAGATGCTGTCATGGAGTTTTTTTTTTTTTTTTTTTTTTTTTTTTAGATTCACTGCTGCACATATAACTCTGTCTCCAGTTTTGGATTGATCTGCCATATTTATATATTGGAAAAGTACTTGTAAATTTTCATCTGTAACTGGGCTGATTTTTTTTTTTTTTTTTTTTTTAATTTTTTTTTTTATTTAACTGTCAAATATTATTGTTGGTTGTTTTGCCAGCCAAAGTAGATGTCTCAATCTGATTTGTAGATTTGGTACTTGTCTAGAATTAAAAAAAAAAAAAAAAAAAAAAAAAAAAAAAAAAAATTGTATGATGTACATATGTGATGGAGGAAATTTTTTGTATTCCAAAAATCATGTAAAATGTTCAAGTAATTTTATTTTTATAAAGAAATTCATTTTTAAGCAAATTTGAGTTTTTCCACTGTCTCCATGTTAAAAATGGCTTTCTAAAATCGTGCAGGTTTGTATTATTTGGAGTTATTTCCCTTGTTTTCAAGATGACAGCATGATATCATTATTCGTTCAGCCACAAAATTTGATTTTATTTAAAAATAAAACTACTTGATCAATTTACATGTTTTTGGTGAATGATATTTCTTTCCATCAGTTATGTACATCATAGAGATTTTCCTTCAAACTTTAAATGTTTTGAAATTATAAATGTAAAAATGTATTTGCTATTAAAGCTATGTATTATTGAGAGGATGTGGAAAGCATCTTTATGCAATGAGTGAATGAGTGTAACCCTCAGAATTCCAACGACCACCCAAAATGGCATCGTTGATTTTTGTTTCTGCCAATTTGAGGTTCTATAAATATTAGACATCAATGTTACATTTTCTAATGTTCTTTTTTGAGCTGTGTGCCTACTGTGAATAACACCAGCAATTACTATAATTAGGACAATCACGGATAAAATCAGGAAGGAAAAAGACAAGAATAGAAAAGCATAAGATTTTTGAGCCAGAATGTCACACTCATTTTAGTCCTTTTTTTTTTTATCTGACATTTTAGATTATTATAATCCATCCATATATTATTTCTAACTATCTTTCTAGTAAGACCTCATCTTTGATCTGAGTTATGTAATAAAGTTTGCCATATAAACCGTTTCAAAAATATTGCAGAAAGTATTTTTTAAAAACGTTATGGAAGAACAGTAATCATAAACCTTGAACTCTGCACCAGAAACATATTTTTATTTTCTGTTCAACTGTTTTGGTCAGCCATTAATTCTTGTTCTATTCATCAATATAAAAGGTAAACTTTTCTGGCATAGTTTTAAAAAAGAAATAATGGATATTCAAAATTTTAATTTTCCTTAATAATTGGTATGTCTTTCGCAAAACTTGTTACATTTGCTGGATTTTGTTTTAAGATTTATATCATCAAATTTTCGGGCACAGTTGTTACTTTTAGATGAAATATTTCAAATAATTTCAATAAAAAATAAATGAATCTTTTTCATTTTTAATTAACTGTTCATCTATATATATATATACAAGCGAAAATGTGTATGTATGTTCGCTTTTTGTGTATGTCCAAGAAAGGCTTTTTTCAGAGAAGCGGTCGGTCGGCTCACAACTTAAAACTTTTTATATCACATAGAAATTATAGTTACTCTGAGTTAACAACAGAGCTTGCCTGTCTATTTAATTTGCTCAACTTCGGGAAGATATTCAACATTAGTCGTTCGCCGCATGTGGATTAGTCTTTTTCCTATAATAAAAGCGATACTAATTCTGGCGGTATTTTCCGTCTATCGGCGGAAATGTCTGAAAACAATCAGATTTGATCAATGTGGAAATATTTTCCTTATATCAAACAATTGCTATTCAAATTGGACAAGGGGAGCTGCCCCCCCCCCAACATCTTGGGGAAACAAAAATAAAAAAAGCTTTCCGCAGTAAATGAAATACTATCCCGCAGTGAAAGTTGATCTCATTAAGTCATTAAAACGTGCACCTGCCAAATCTAAGTAATTAAATAAATTCAAACGTGTTTCCGTTAGTATCTCGCGGTGGGTCAATGGTTGAAGTCGCACACTTTTTTTTTTTTTTTTCACACTTTAATTTCCAACTTCGCCTCAAGGGTTCGGGTTCGATCCTCATACTCACCTACCAAAACTTTTTTATTTTAACTTTTAACCCCCGCCCCACCTCAGAGTTTTGATTTACCCAAAACCACACACACCTCCAAACACCTAGGCAACGCCGGGTACCTCTCCCCCCCCCCCTCGCTAGTCCAATATAAAATATAAAAATCTCTACGATTATATAAAAGTCACTTTTTGTGTGAGAGTTCCTTCCTCACAGGTGCCGAAACGACTGAGCCTATCTTTTTGCAAATTTCACACAAAGGTAATTTATATATCTGGCAGTGTTCTTAGATATGTTTTATATAAAAAATTCATCCAATAAGTATTGAAAATCGAAAAAATCTGATCCTAAAAATAGTTTTTCTCTCTTATAGATAAAAAATAATTTTTACAGGGGAATATTTTGTTACACCGGCAAGGGAGAATAAAATTTCAGCAAATCATTTCTTCTGAACCCCCCCCCCCCCCAGATTTATTATAATCTGGTGATATAGCTTAGTGATAGAGCATTCGACTACAGATTGAATGATTCCATGTTCAAGCCCAGGTGTACCTCACCATTTTATTTTAATTTTTTCTTATGAGTTCAATTTACAATAAGAGGTACCATTTAAAATCACTGCAAATCATTTTTTCGTTTGCATATTTTAAAACTAAACATTAATCAGAAATGACTTTTCCAGGGCATTCATCTTCAAGCCCAAATATAAGCTGACGTGATATTGTAAACAAACACAGATGTTATTTGATGAATGACATTATTATTTTTCATTTATTTTTTTTTTTTGCAAATTAGTCCACCGGGCAAATTATTCCTCCTAGAATATAAATCTCACCTGTCTATTTAAATGTATGTATGTATGTCTGCCTAAAACTTTTGACAGAGGCGTCAGATTATCACGAGATTAAGTATCATTTTGAAGTTCATCCCTTCGGACGACAAATATCGAAGAATTGGCTAAAAACATCCATTCCTTCACCTTCAATTGGGCACTTTTCTACAGGGAGAGGTCGCTTTTCTCGCTGATATTTTCAAAAGTCATCCCCTCTTTTTGATTGACTAGCCTTAATTTAAACTATGTCACTTCCTGTTTGGCGATGGGCACAACAGCAAAGACGTTACTTTTTTTTTTTTTTATCCACATTCTTTTCCTCCTTCGCAGTACGGATTTGAGCCTTCCAGCCTACTACCACTTTTCTTTTTTTTTTTTTTTTTTTTTTTGTGCTCAACACACACCTCCAAACACCCAGGCAACGCCATGCACGTATATAATAATCAATAGAGGATTGATTTTATAATACATACACAATCTACATAAATTAATATATCATGTTTAAGCGTATTGTATGACCAGGCAACGCTGGGCTGCCAGCTAGTAAAATATAAATGAAAAAAGAAAATAGTCATATATATGGATCTAACAGATAATTGCCTTTAATGAGCCCAGATAGAATTGAAAATTTTAATCCTGCATGAAAAATTTACGCTTATTAAAACATATTTGAATTTAATCGATTTCTATGACTCACAACTGGGACACAACGTGACTGGGGTCTGCCTGTAAATTTAATAACTCCTTGACACTTCCTCCTTCAGAGAAAGCTGGTTCAACCTAACCTGGGGTGAATGCTGAACAACGAATGAACACACAAATTAGCATATTTACATAAAACTAGCACATGCCCTATATATATATATATATATATATATATGTGTGTGTTTTACGGTAGCATTATGTCCAAATTTTTCAGAATAGCTCGTGTTACCCTAAATTTGATGCCCCCAGTATCGAGTTTAGTAATAAGAATGATTAAACAAAGTGATGAAAAAAAAAACATTATTTAAACAGTTAAATAAAACATTTACTCGGTTTCCTGATGCCTTTTAAATCATATTACTTTAGACAAAGTAAATTAATAGGAAATATCCAGAATCACATAAGTAATCTTCTATTTATATATATAAAAGCGAAAATGTATGTATGTATGTATGCTTTTCCTCGATGTCCACAAAAGGCTTCTTTCAGAGAAGCGCTCGCTCGGTTCACAACTTCTTAAAACTTTTTATATCATCTATAAATTGTAATATCTCACACTTAATCACGGAGCTCGCCTGTCTATTGATTTTCAAAGGTTAATTATTCCACATTTCCCGCATTGGCACGCGTTACATTCAGTTTTTGGTATAAACAAAAAGCGAAACTCGACTCTAATCACAGGCCCAGAGCCAGTGAACGTTTGGTCAATGTCGACATCGTCATATCAGACGGGGGAGCGGGTTTTTAAAAACAAACAAATCAATTTATTGACCTCATTAAAAACTGTCCCGCACAAAATGCTAACTGCTGAATACCTATTGCCGTCACGTCAATCAAAAACGCGCACCTGTTTTTTTTCACACTTTACTATTTTCCAACTGCGCGTCATCAAGGCTTTGTTTTTGTTTTCACGGGCACCTGTTTTTTTTTTTTTTTTTTTTTCATACACACCTACAAACACCCGGGCAACGCTGGGTACCCCTCGCTAGTATATATATAAAAGCGAAAATGTATGTATGTATGTTTGTTTGTGTGTCCGCTAAAAACTTTCGACAGACACGACAAAAATTCACAAACTCTATATCATATTGAAGCTCCATCCTTTGCTCGAAAAATTGGCCAGAAACGTTAATTTTTTTCACCCCGAAATCGACAATTTTCGACGGGGGGGTTTGGGGTCAACAAAAACGGTCCTCTCGTGATGACGACCGGTTCTACGTATATGTCAGATGATGTCATGACCTGATTTTCTTTAAATAGTTGAAGAACTGACTAAATTTCATGTACATCGCGTTAGCTCAGTTGGTTAGCGCGTTGGTTCATTCTCTAAATGTTTTGGGTTCGAATCGTAGTGTGAGATGTCTTTTTCTTTTTTTCGATTTTTTAAATTTAAATATTGAACCAGTGTTATTTGAGCCATTTTTCACGTAACGTTCGTTTTTCTGTTTTTTTTTTTTTTTTGTTTTTTTTTACTTTGCTTTTTTTTACTTTGCTTATCCACCCCTGACCACACACCCAAAACACCCGGGTACCCACCGATTTTTTTTTAAATTTTAATATCGAAACAGGCTTATTTAAGCCATTTTTCACATGTTTTATTTATTTCGTTTTTCTGTTTTTTTAAAAAATTTTTTGTTTTTTCGATTTTTACATTTAACATCGTTCGTTTGCCTTACGTTAGTTTTTTGTGTTTTTTTTTCTTCGATGTTTTGATTACCCCCCACCCATTTAAGTTTTAAGGTTCGTTTTTATGTTTTCTTTTTTTTTTTACTTCGCTTATAACAAACAAACCTGGTAATTGACCTCATTTGCTGAATAGCTATTACTTATGTCGTCGTAACGCCCTACGACTTCTGTGCGGACACCTGTCAATTTGGTTCTTACTTAAATAAATTCAAAAATCTTTCAGTAACTCATTCTGGCTGGACGAAAGGTTCGTCTTTTTTTTTTTTTTTTTTTTTTTTTTTTTCACATTTTATTTTCAAACTTTGCCTCAGGGCTTCGGGTTTGATCCTAACCCGCCGGTTTCTTCTTTATTTAAGAGCACACACACCTCCAAACACCCGGGCAACGCCGGGTACCCCCACTAGTCTATATATATAAAAGCGAAAATGTGTGTATGTATGTGTGTTTGTATGCCTCGCAAAAACTTTCGACACGGGTCACGGATTTTCGCCAAATAGGTATCATTTTAAAGTTCAAACCTTCGCTCGACAAATATCGAAAAATTGGCCAAAAACATTAATTCCTTCACCCTAAAATCCTCAGTTTTGTACAGGGAGGGGTGCCGAAAAAATCGTTCCTTCATTTTCTCTGCTCCTGCTACTACGACAATGACGTCATGTTTGACCTAGAAAATGTTTGCGTTAGTTTTAACCACCTGCAAGTGTTTTTAAAGGTTTAATTTTATCTATTATTAAGTGTATGTCTCTTTGGCGTAGGGGTAACGTGTCGGGCATTTTTTTTCTGCCTTAGCCTCAATGTTTCAGGTTCGAGCCTGTCTTTCTGCCTAAACTTTTTTTCCTCTTTTCATTTTTTTTTTTTTTTTTTTTTTTTTTTTTTTTTTACGTTTGTTCACTGTTTTGCTTTGTATTGGTTTTTCCAATTTTTCTTAACATCGTGTTTTTTTTTTATATAATATTAAAACAGGGACACCCTCTCCTACATACACACCCCCAAACACCTGGGCAACGCCGGGTACCCCCGCTAGTCTATAATATAAATTTCACCCGTTTGTTTAAATGTATGTATGTATGTCTCGCAAAAACTTTCGATAGAGGCGACCGATTTTCACGAAATCGGTATCATTTTGAAGCTCGACCCTTTGGATGACAAATATCGAAAAATTGGCCAAAACATTAATTGCTTCACCCTCAACTGGGCAGTTTTCTGCAGAGAGGGTCGTTTGTTTTTTTTTGTTTTTTTTTGCTGACATTTTTTGCAAGTCATTCAAAGCTCGCATAAACGACATTGCATAAAAGGCGTTATTTTAACCGCCCGTGACGTCACAACCATGATAGGCACATCGGTAAGACTTTTTTTTTTTTTTTTTTTCCACCTGTTTTTTCTCTGGCGGATTACGAGTTTGAGCCTGCTTACTATTCCTATTTTTATTTTTTGGCTCAACACACACCTCCAAATACCCGGGCAATGCCGGGCACCCAGGCTAGTGTATAATATATCTAAAAATGTATATATCTGAACAATACATAAAGGATGATGTGTGGAAAAAAAAATGTTTATATTTATATTATTTTTAATTTTATACGTATTTGTGTGTGTGTGTGTGTGTGTGTGTATATATATATATTATAATTATAGATATTGTACGAGTAAATAAGAATGAAAATATCTAAAAATCATACTATTA
This sequence comes from Euprymna scolopes, assembly GCF_053919585.1. Taxonomy (NCBI): domain Eukaryota; kingdom Metazoa; phylum Mollusca; class Cephalopoda; order Sepiida; family Sepiolidae; genus Euprymna; species Euprymna scolopes. The sequence goes on along the minus strand of NC_136485.1, from coordinate 166,418,899 downwards.
GGTTCGTGCAAAAATGGTTTTTATTTATAGTTGATCGTCAAAAAACATTATTTTTGCACCAACCTAATAACAAAGAAGGGAGGTTATAATTAGTAGAATGGATTTAACCAAACCCTATATAAAAACAGTAGTTTGTAAATAGGCACATTAACTTGTGGAAAAGGGACATAGATAAGAAATACTTTTTTAAATGACATGAATTGGTTAGCCTAAATTTATCTAGAATAAAAACTAGATCCAATATTAAAAATAATTTTGTTTATGTGTTTTAAGGCAGGTGGTGTTTGATCAACACTGCTGGGAAGCCATGATTTAATATACTGTTTTATTTTTAAATCCTAGAAACAGTGTTTCATGGTAAACAACTGATGATCCCTTTAAGACCATTGGTACTATCGTTTGTTCATGTAAGTAAAACTATTCAGCAATATGGAGATTAATTGACTTAGTGACAAAATGATGATCCAACGACGGGCAAACTTTTGTTTTTTTAATAGTTTTAAAGGAACTTCCAAGATTTTATATATATATATATATATATATATATTAGAGGGGGGGATCACTAGGGGGAATTATCTGTAAAGTCCATAAAATAACTAGCAGGAGCCATATCCGAAGGTTAAATGCAATTGCTTTTAAATTATTACCATTTGATGATTCTTTTACTACAAAAATTGACATAAAGCCCCCCCCCCTCCCTTTTTTTTTTTAATAAATAACCCCATTCCTCTTATGTTATACTAGTGGGGTGCCCGGGTATTTGAAGAAAAAAAAAGTGATAGTAGGCAATTGATGTCAAAGTTGACAAAAAGTTGACGAAATGAAGGTTGGCTGCAGGCCAGTTTCTGCCGTATTTTGCTTCCCAACGATGTTGGGGAAAACCAGCCCCAATTGTTTGATATGAAGGGTTTCCCCAACATTGATAATTGCGGTTTTGGAGGTTCCAGCTGGAAAGCTAGGCGGCCTATTTTGCTCCGAATAGTTTCTCTTTAATACGAAAAAGACAAACAAACATGCGAAAGGATGGAATAGAGGGAATTTTATAAAAGTCGATCAAAATAAATGTAGAGACAACGTGCGTTCGCAAATTGTAGATATTATAATCTAGGGAGACTGAGGAAAGTTCTAAAAAAAAAAAAAAAATTTACTTGGTCGAGCGCCCTGCCAAAAAGCTTTTCGCCGGCCTACAAAAACGCGTGTGCTACTTTTGCCTTATATATATAGACTAGTGGAGGTGCTTGGCGTTGCCCAGGTGTTTGGAGATGTATGTGTTGGTGGTGGGGGTAAATCAAAACAAAATGGAAACTAAAGAAGAAGCGAAGTAATAACCTCGTTTAAATATTATTTAAAAAATGTTAAACTTTTTAAAAGAATCAGGAAAAAAAAAAAATAGTGAACGTTATGAAAAACAAAAACGTGTAAACGAACGATGTTAAAGCTTCTTAAAGAAAAATCGGAAAAACAAAAAAAAACACCGAACGTGATGGAAAAATAAAGAAAAAAAATGAAAAAAATGGCATAATAACCCTGTTTCAAAATCAAAAAAAAATTTATCCGATATCTCCTGATTGAACCTGCAATCTAAAGATAACAACGTGGCCACTTTGACCATTGTGCCATGACCACGTGAGCGAATTTGTGTTCGTTTTTATATTTAAACTAATTCAAGTACACAACGTTTTTTGTGCATGCGTATATGGCATTTGGCTAGACTGTCATGAAGGAATGATTTTTTGCTACCCCCCCTCATCCCACCCCCTGTAGAAAAGGTTCCCGTTGAGGGTGAAGGAATTAATGTGTTTTTAGCCAATTTTTCGATATTTGTCGTCCGAAGGTTCGAGCTTCAAAATGATACCTATCTGGTGAAAATCCGTCACCTGTGTGGAAAATTTTTGTTAGACACAAACATACACACATTTTGCCTTTTATATATATAGACTAGTGGGGGGTACCCGGCATGGCCCGGGTGTTTGTAGGTGTGTCGTGTGTTGATGGGGGTGATCGAAACAACTCTGTTTCAAAAAAAAAAAACGTTGGTCGGGTGTTTAGAGATGTAAAAGAAAAAAAAATGTTTTAGTAGGAAAGTAGGCTTGAAACACGAACCTTTGATGTGGAGGTGGAAACGAAATGGAAAAACCCCTGGGACCTAACCATCTCGGCCACAAGAGATGAGGAATGAAAAGCATCTTAATTTAACGTTTATAAAATGAAATTAACAGGTGCGAGAAACTTAAGTCACGTGATGTTTGACCTTGAAACATAACGCGGCTGTAAGCCAGTTTTCACTTGTTTTTACTGAAAAGCGAAAGATACATGGGACGCTCCAAAAATCTGGAAAAAATAGCGAGTAAAAGTCAGGCAAATTAAATAGACAGGTGACCCCCCCCCGTTTATAACTCTTAGATATTATCATTTAGATGCGATATAAAAAGTTTTAAGAAGGAATGAGCTGACCGAGAAGTCCAGCAAAAAAAGCCTTTTTACAGACATACACAAAAAGCGAACATACATACATACACACATTTTCGCTTTTATATTTATAGATGTAAAAGCATAACTTTTTAATTGTTTTTTATGCCCCACCCCTTGCTAGTTTACTTTTTAGAATTTATATTTCAATATTTTATTTCTTGCAGATGTAAAAACAGAAATTCAAAATTATCTGCTGCTTTCATTATTCTTGCAAAAATTTAATTTCCTCTATTATGCTATTGTTTTTTTTTTTTTTTTTTTTTTATTCCGTGTTGGATTTAGCTAAATATTCTCAATTTTTAGTTTTACTCAAAGATATTGTCAATTAAAAAAAAAAATGTATCACATTTTTAATCTACAGAGACACTGCATGTCAATAAAGTCAGGGAAGCAGGAACCTGGGAAGGAATTACAACGTCTAGCAGTTTGAATGGAGAAACTATTATAATAGAAGGCTTTCCGACACTTAAGATCTCTAATGTAGAGGTGGGATTTTGCTGCTTGTCAGGTTAGTTGGAGGTATTTACGTTGAGGGGAGTACTAGTGCTTTAAATTTATTGGAGCACATTTCATTAAAATACTTGTAAAACAGGCATCGGGATGCAACATTTCAGCGATTGGACAGAAGTTGAAGTTTGGTTGATAGTGTGGGAGATTTTTTTTTTTTTTTTTTTTTAACCATGTGAGACTAGTAGTAGATGCACCAGCCCAGATGTAGCAACGATACTTCATGCATATGTGAATGGTGGCATTGTCAACATAATACTCTCAGGTGTAATTTTCTAGCATGGTACAGAGCCCACCTTCTCTGCAGCAAGCTTGACAATGTATTCAATGTATTTGTTCCAATTCATGTTGCCTATGAATGTTAAGATGAGGAGTTTGAACAAAGAGCTTTCAGGTAGCATTTTATTAGCAATCGGTGGTTAAGAAGGATTTTTGTAATTGTTAAAGGAAAGAAGTTTAATCTAAGGAGCATTAAATGTTACCATCCATTTGTCTTCATTCCACTACAAACTAATGTTTCAGTGATTGCCTTAGACATGTGCCCATTCGCTTTCCTCTCGTGTTTCGTATAGAGACTATTTCAGCAGAGAGGTCATTTCTGAATATGAAGAATAATAAAGGTTCAAGAATCAACCCCTGTGGCACACCCACATTTATATCCTGTTTGAATTACAATCATCAAGGACAACCTGGAATTTTTCTCTTGTCGAAGGAGGATTTGATTAAATTGAGTATTCATTCAGTAATACCACTTATTTTTCATCAGAAGACGTTTGTGCCAGACCCTGCCAAAGACTTTAGATATATCAAGGGCTACTTGCCTTAACCTCCCCTGCCTTATCCAGTGTGTTATGTATGTTTGGAGATTAGTTAGAATATCTGCAGTAGAAGAAGCTTGCTTAAATCCATAGTGTCTGCCAGAAAGAAGTTTAGTATCTATGAGGTAGTGTATTAGTGATTGATTAAAGATTCAAAGATTTTGGTGAAGAAAGGAAGGAAGCTAATGGGGCGGTAATTGAGTGGGTCAGTTCTTCCACCAAAATTCTTGAAAACTAATATCACAGAAGCAATTTTCCAGCAGTCAGGAAAGCAAGATTTGGTAAGGAATTTATTCAAGAGTTTGGAGCAATCTCAACAGAGCATTTTTTTTTTTTTTTTTTTTAATAGCACGGCAGGGATGAGAAATTAAAGGGATTATTTGTTTAAATTTTAGAATATACAATTATTTCATTACAAGTTTGAAGATTCTAAGTACATGGCATGTAAACTGTTTTGTAAATTAATTTTTTTTTTTTTTTTTTTTTTTAACAAAGTGATTTGGATTCTTTTTCATTGCCAGAAAAGGTAAATGGTTAGTTTTAGTAATATATTTTCTTAAACAGTTCTTTTATATGATTTCTTATTGCATTCTTTGCTATTTATATTAACAATTAACAATATTTTATGTAAATTTGAAAGAATAATTAATCATTTTTTCCATAAATAGTATGTACTAGCAGGCCACCCTGCATTGCCCAGTCGTAAAATGATATTTTGATTAATGCAGATTTTGTATTTATTATTATACTAGCAGGTCAGCCCAGCTTTGCTCGGGCCCTATGTACTGTTCATAACTTTATGTGCATATATATATTAAAGTTTGACTCCTGTCCAGGTAACCTACATCTAAAATTTCAAGTGTTTAGACTCAAAATTGTCAGGAGTTTGGTAGAGTCTGCAAAGGTCAACTCTTCCAACTTTGACCTCTTGGCAGCCAAATTTTCACCCAAAAACTGATTAAAAAGCTTGCTGCATGTCTGAATACCCTTTATGTAAAATTTCAAATGATTAGACCCAAAATTGGCTGAATAGTTTGCTAGAGACCGCCAAGGTAAAATCTTTTGAGCTTTTCCCCCTTGGTAGCCAAATTTTGTGCCAAAAACCGATTAAAAAGCTTGCCCTCCCTATGTTTGAATACACTTTATGTAAAATTTCCAATGTTTAGACCAAAAATTGGCTGAATAATTTAGTAGAAACTGCAGTGGTCATTTTTTTAAAATTTTGACCCCTTAACCTTTGTTTTGAGCTCAAATCAAATTATGTCCAAGCAACCTACATCTAAAATTTCAAGCGTTTATACTCAAAATTGGTGGAGGAGTTTGGTAGTGTTTTCAAAAGTATTATCGTTAAACTTTGACCCCTTGACAGACAAATTTCTGGTCGAAAACCAATTAAAAAGATTTTCCCAAATCTCGAGTCTGTAGATTGAAAATTTACAATAGTTTGGTAGGGAAATGTACACACATACACACAATTTCACTTTTCTAGATAAATGGATTATATTGGACCCAATATATAGTAATGATTTAAAGTTAAAAAGAAAAAATGATTCGTACACCACCACCAAGAATCAAAACCAAAAACGTTTAGCTTACAATTTACTTTTTTCTTTGATGTTAATGCCTGAGCTATGAAGACATGTTTGTTGCAAAGCTAAAAATTAAAACCTGAACCAATAGTTATTACGTTATGCATGCATATTCGTAATGTTGTGGTTCGACCTTCACCTGGCAAGTTCCATTTTTTTTAATTTTCACACTTTTGCATCGATTTTCTGCAGCTAAGACCCAAATATAAAGGTATGCATGAGTTCGAATACCCTGTATATCAAGTTTCATGCCTGTAGATCAAAAGCTAACAGGAGTTTAGTTGGCAAAATTTTTAAAGCAAATATATATATATATATATGCATACATAAATATTTATAGAAAAATGTTTGTGTTTACTATAAGCTTTTTACGCAAATATTATGCAAATATAAATCATGTAGAATATCTACATGAATATAATTACACGTAATAGTTAACTAAAGATGATCATCCCATAAGAAAACAAAAAACTAATAGGAAATTAATTAAAAATAAATGTTTAAAAGAATATGCAAATTAGCTAGGTCTTTTGCAGATGAATGCAATTCCATGACTTGTATAAGAAACTTGTATTTTTTTAAAAAATAAATAGAAAAAAAGGGTTTTAATATGAATATCAATACACAAAAAAAAAATTATTGGAACATAGACACTTTGGTTCTTGTCCAGAATTATCCCAATGTTAGAAAACAAAGAAAAATATGTATTATATACATACCTGTGATGAAATGAAAATATCATATTCCAAAAATTATGTAAACTGATCAAGTAATTTTATTTTTGAAAGGAAATAATTTTTAAGTATTTAATGGGAATTCATAGTTAAGTGTGAATTATTGTTGAGTTATCTCTCTTGTTTCTTGAGATTTTTTTTTTCAGAATAGTGGGTAATATGGTCACTTCTTGAATACTCAAAATTTGATTTTCTTATTTTTAAATAAATCGATTTGGTCAATTTGTGATTTTTCGAATGATATTTTGTTTCATCACTGGTACGTACATCATACAGATTTTTTATTTTTGCTTTTTTTTTTTTTTTTTTTTTTAATATGAGGGAATTCTGGGCAGGAATTGACACTTTTGATTTATAGTTCAAGATAACATAAATTATGTATTCAAATGAATAAAAACAAATTTTCTATTCTGTGTCTTTTATTAATTCATTGTACTTTTTTTCATTCATATTTTTTGTATTTTCATAAAAGTTTTGTTCGCTCTTTCTAAATATTACAACATAATACTTATGCACTCAATGACCTTTGTGTGATATTTGATTTATTCAATTTTTGACAAAGTATTCACACACAATCTTTTCATCTTGGACTTGTACAATTTGTTAGAAATACCTCATGTTTTACACGGGCTTATATAGATCATACTTTTGCATTGCTTTCATTGAATTCTTGTTGGCCAAAATATGTATAAATTATAAGTATCTGAAACCTTAGCAAAGCTTTGTTTCGTTTAAATTCTATTAACAAATAATATGGTATAGGGTTCAATAAATCTTGGGATCTCTTTGTTCAATATGAATAAAGCATTTTTTTGTTGTTTTATTATTGATCTGAGACATTAATATATTCAACTTCTGATCAAGATTTTTAATCTCAATTTAACTCCTAAAATGTTCTAAATTTTGCTTTTGATAATTTTAAAATGTCAAAGCTAAAAGAGGGAATCAAATGTGACTTGTGTTCCTATTAACACCCGATCTTCATATCATGAAATAAACCGCCCTTTCCTTTCCCCCAAATATTTCAAAGATAATCAGAGATTGTTTATTACTTATATACTTACAATTCTAAATGCTGATTAATTTTAAGAATAACTTTTTAGTTAATGATTAGAAGTCAATAACTTTATTATACAGATTTGTCTGACTAAAAAAAACCTTCACTTTTAATTGGTATCACAAAGCAGTCTAGAGTAAAAACTTGTTATATATGCGATATTTATTTTTTTGGGGTTATTTTGATAAAATTTACATGTAAACAAAAGTTTACCTTTTTCTTTATAAATGTACAATTCTTTTGTCAATAATTCTTCTCCACCCTACTGCAAGCTAGATTACTATTTTCAGTGATGGCGATTGCCCTGTTATCAAATTGTTGTACATAATCCAAATCTAAGCCTTTTTGTTTTATTGATTAACTATTAACAGAAAAATCTAACTTTATTTCTAAAGTGCTATGAATCATTAAGAAGATTCAATATCTTAGCTGTTGAAATTAAACTGGAGGTTAAACTTAAATTGAACAGTTAAAATTGTGTTTCTATGGCGTTTTTGTGCTTTTTTTTTTTTATTCAAGGAGTAATAAAATTCTGTGTAATGTTTAGGTTGATTTGATTAGGACGTTTCTGAATTTTTGAGATGAGGATTGGTTATTTGTATTTGGATCCATCGGACTACTTGAGTCTGATTTTCACAACATTTCGGTTAATGTAACTGCCAACCTTCTTCAGTGTTTATCTTGTTGATTTCGGGAATGTTTCTGTCGAACTCGGAAATTTGGACGAATGTAGCATGCTCTTGTTCCGTCGGTCATGTGTATCGGTGTGGCCGACCAAAAAATACAATTGTGAATTACTTAGGACCTCTACCCAGTCATAGCTGATCGAACAAGAGCATGTTACACCTGTAAAGTAAAATTTGAAATTCCGTCCAAATTCCAGAGTTTGACAAGATACACCTGAAGAAGATCGGAGGTTACATCAACCAAGAACAGTAATCCAATGAATCCAAGTAATGATTTGATTAATTATTGCTTTCATTTTCATTAACCACGTACTTGTAAGGATTTTTCACTTGTTTGAAAACGTACATTTTTAGGTACGCACTGAAAAGTGACTTCTGCACAAGACACCACATTTTCTAATTTCCATGACCTTTGAATGGTCATGATTTGGTGGCTAATTTAGTTGTCAAAATATATTTGCTACCGTTGGTTGTTTTGCAAACATCTTTGTACCTCCATAAATTTTTAGATATAATAAAAAGAATATTGGGTTGAGATTCTTTCTTTTAATTAAAAATCACAACATATTTGTTTAGTATATATGTAACTATTTAATCAATTTAAAAAAAATTAGTCTTTAAAGCATTTAACAAATACATTTCTTCTCATGGTGATTCTCTCTAAAGAAATAATTCAGTTTGACAAAATAAATTTTATAGATATTAGTCAGGAGTTACTGCCTCAAATTGATTTTCATCACTAATTTTGACACAATTCACCTGGCACTCATTTGGCTTATATTTTTTTTTTTTTTTTCACCTTGTTTTTCTGTTTGGCAATTTACCCTTTTTTCTACCTTTCCTTGGCTTTAAAAAAAAAAAAAAATGTTTTTTTTTTATTTATTTATTTTTTTTTTACACATCAACAGTTTGTGACAGTAGCATCAGAATACTTTGTAATGTTCACATAAATTATTAGTGTGTCAGTTGTAGTTAAACTTTGGATTTATATATTTTTTTTAAACAACAAAAAACTTTTTTTAGGCAAAGTTAACTTTAAATTCCAAACTTGGTAAATTTATTCTAGAATGACAGTAAGTCTTGGCTAGCTTAATAGTTTAAGTAATACATTTTTCTGGTTGCTATTAGGAAAATTATTCAAGTCATTAATTCCTCCAATAATGTTGCTAGTTTATAAGTTTCATTATACTGTACCAACAAAGCACTTGTTGGAACAGTATAACATCTTCTGGAAGGCCCCATAAAAGTCCTCTTGTGTGAGTGTCTCTTTCATCTCCTCTTGTCTCATAGCAACAGCCTCTAAAGTTTTCCTTGAGCTTAGGGAATAACAAAAAGTCACAGATAGCAAGATTTGAACTATAGGGAAGGTGAGGAACTGTCTTGATACCCATCTTAGTCAAATAATCGCCTCCGATCGCCGGGCTTGGGCCGCAGTGGTACGAGATGTGCATCTTCATGAAGCCGACTCAACTCCTCCAGGGTGAATGTCGTTTCAAGTACAAGTAAGTAAGTATGTCTGTGACAAGAATGGAGTTGTGGACTTGTGCATTGTCCTAGTGGAAATGCCACTGACCTGATTTGAAGCATGTTGGCCTCTTCCAACAGAATCTCTTCCTGAACTCCCTTAAAACTTCAACATAGTATTCCTTGTTGACTGTCCAGTTAGAACCCAGTGCATGTAAATCATGCCCGTGCTGTCAAAAAAAGGGATCATAAGTTTCTAACTGGATTTGCTCTATCTGGCCTTCTTGGGAACTCTGTCTCTTTATTTCTGGGTCATAGCAGTAGATCAAGCTTTCATTGCAGGTCATCAGAGCATCAAGAACTGTGAGATCTGAATTGATCAGCTCGGCCATCTCCCTGTTATGACGTCTTTTTCTGATCTTCTCTAAGCACCCTTGTGACAAAATTTTGCAAATTTTCCACGTCTGCAATTCTTCATGAATAATTGTGTGTACAATTTCAGCATTGACATCAAACTGTGCACTTAATGTTCCTACAGGGGATGGTTCTTTTCCCTGAAATTCTTTATTTGGCCAATCAGCCCCGGTGTTCTTTATTCCTCCGCACTTCTCATCATTCCTCACAGACTTTCTGCCTTCTTTGAATCTCTTATACCACTCAAAAATTGATGCTCGATTTATGCAAAATGGTCCAAAAGCATTCTTAACTATTCCATATGTTTCTGTAGCATTTTTTCCAAATTTAAAACAGAATTTCATTGCATATCGTTCTTCTAAAGTGTCCTCACATCCAGATTGCATTTTTGAAATCACCAGCTGTGACAATCAGACTTTAGTAGGGTGTATTCCAATTCTGGCTGTAACTCTTCATTTGAACCTGAAATCATAAAAATTGGTCGGTCATCTTTTTTTTTTTTTTTTTTTTTTTTTTTTTACAGTGATCATCACTTATCAAGGGCCGGAAGCCACTCAGGGACAAGGGTTATTGCAAGTACATTACGTTAGTGTGGAGATTTGATGGAGTGTTTACTTAAGGGGGCGGTTCATTAGGAATTTGTTAACATTAGACTTGAAGACATCCAAGTTGTAGTCCGGAGGGAAGCAGGCAGATGGAACAGAGTTCCACAGGCGTGCAGTTCTATGAAAGAATCTTTGTTCATGGAATCCGCGTTTTGATTTAGGCACAGATATAGAGTGGGGGAAATTTTTCACAGTGGATTCAGCTAGACGGGTGTTTTTCGTGAAAGATTGGCGAGGGGGGACCAGGGATTGGAGTTCAGACGAGCACCTGCCATAATCTCATCTCATAAGATGTATAGCAATAACTTACTGAATTTTCAAGAGTCTACAACAATTTTAAATGCCTGAACGAAAAAAGTCTGGAAACTTATTGAAGCTACCTTGTATAAACAGCTTGTTTTCCATATGAAGTTTGAATTCTTTGGATTTGGTCCTAGTCACTTAGATAGTGCTTGACATTGTATGCTCTTCTCAAACTGCATCCTGATTACTGCTTCCCTATATCAGTTTGTGTGGCTTATTTTATTTCAGCTCTGTAATGGCTTCGCTGAGAAAGTTTTGAATGTACTGTACTATTTGTAGGCGTTTGTCATCTTGAAGATGTTTCTTATTGCTTATGTATTCTTAAGGACATTTAGTGTCTCTTATATGTGGTATTTGTGTTGTACGGATTAACAGAACATTCTCAATCTTGAATACAACTAAAAGGTTGAATTGAGCTCTCATTTCTGAATAATGAAACATTAGATAAATATATATCTTATTTATTTATTTATTTTTTTTTTTTTTAAGAATATATTTTGTTCAACTATTCCCCATTCACAGACTTGAAACGAATGCCGTTTGCTATCAGCTACTTCTGTACATGGAACATTTAATAATTACATTTTTTTTTATTCATGGCTTTAAATCATTTTCTATATGAATAAAATTGGGTGAATTATATTTTAGGTGTTTTTATTTGAAGTTTAATTTGATTGAAAAGCAGTTTTCTTAAGTTAACCTGCAATTAAATGAAAGTCTTAATGTTAGATTCTCTTTGAATGTGTTGCAATGAATGAAATCAATTTTGCAAAATAATTTGATTATAATTAATGATTTACTTAAAAGAATAAATTATAAAACATTTTAAATAAGAATTATTTTTCCTATAATACTTTAAATGTTTTAAAATAAAAATAATTCGATATAGATAATTGTGATCAATAGAAAAGGCTTCTAAAACAATTTGAACTGTTATTTGGATTATTCGGACTATTTTCATCTTGGATATCATTCTCACAATATTTCGGTCAATGTAACCTGTGGCCTTCTTTAGATTGATTTTGCTCAACTCTATACAGAATTTCAAACTGTATTCTTTGTTGGTCCTCTGACAAATGAGGAATTGGACCTAGTAATTCACTCTTTCGTTTGTTCACACTTTTCTCAATAATTAGATTTAAAAAAATTTTTTGCATAAACATTAGTAATGGTGAAAATAAATTTTTTTCCAGAACGGATTTTCCGGGATAACTGCCCCCCCCCCCGGGCAATTATAGTGGTAAAATTGCCCCCAAATCGTTTGTTTTGTTTGTTCACATTGTTCTTAATAACCACTCCTTGAATTAAAAAAAAAATAAATTAAAAAAAAAAATAACTTGCACAAACATTAGTCATGATGAAAGTAAATTTTTCACTCGTGGAGGAGGACCCCACATGCCCGGCTCGTTTGAAATTTCATACTGATTCCCAATTTGACAAGATGTATATGAAGAAGGTTGTTAGGTTATATCAACTGAAACATTGAGAATTGTAGTCCTTATAATACAATTCAACTAAGCTTCATCTAAAAATTCCCGAGACATAGTTTGAAACTTGATTATTATTTCTCTCAACTACAATCGTACTATTTATCTAATGCTGCTTTTATGTAATGGAAAGCAATTTAAGAGTGTGTAAATGTTTTTTTTGTTTTTTTGTTTTTTGCTTCCATTGAAAAATGCTGCACACAGTGGTTACGACTACTTGCTACTTGACATTTCTAGCTTGATTTTTATTTATTTATTTTTTTTATAGAAGAGGATGCTGACATCTTTTCTTTCTGTAGCTCCAAACTGTATGTGAAAAGTACCCATCCTATTCTCTCTAATAACGTCTCATCTATGAAACATAATTTACTATCTGGGGACTGCTTGTGAATTTGATATTCCCTAACCCCCTCTCCCATCCCCAGGAGAAAGCCGGTTCAACCCATCGAAGGTGAATGCTGTTGGCCTAAAAAACATAACAAAAAAACTATCAACACAAACGGTTAATAAAATAATAATAATTAATAAAATATTGATTAAATTTAATCTCAAGATCAAATTATCTGTATTTGTGTATTTCTATGTTCAGGATTTATTCCTTAGCTAATGCTAATTATGAATTTTGAAATACAGCTGTCAGGCATAAGTGATTACAATGAGCACTATATTTAGTTTTATGTGAATAGGGTAGAAGCACTTTATGAAAACTCCAATAACTTTGTTTTTTGTGAAATTTTAACAATAGTTATTAGATGTCAATTAATAAATATTCCTTAAACTTTAATTTCTTTCCAGCAAGTTTCTGAGAATTTTTTATATTTTCCTTTTTTGCTTGTGTGATAAATGCTTGATAATTTGATTAAAAAGTGAAATTATTTTTTTTTATATTTCACTATATATTTGAAATGAAGGTTTTGAAAGTTAACATTAAATGTTATAAAATTTATTTTATCTTAAAACATGGTTCTTTGTGATATTAGAATCTTTCTTCAATATGTTGACATATTTTCAAAGTGGTGCCCCATCCCTTATTGCAAATGCCACAAAATGCTAGGCACTTGAACCAATAACAGAAATCTTCATACTCTGAAATCTTATCTCTCTGAATATAAACAATTCAACCTGGTCAAGCACGTCACTAAAGATAATGACCACATGATTTTTGTAATTTCTTGGAGCAGACATAATTTTCAAACTTCACTTAGCCAATTATTGACAAGAACGGATACCATTTGTCTAATATAATTAAAAAATAAAACTGCTTTTATATATTTCTCAGAAATATAATTGTTTTATTCTCTTGATAGTTGTATTTTTTATTATATCTCTTCAAAATATGGGAGATCTTTCTCTACAACCGTTACAGTGTTGCCCGGAAAAATTGAAACAAGAATTGTAACTCCAAGAAGTAAATTAACTGGAAAGAACCTTTCATCTAAAATGCTAAACGTTTATTGATGAATTTAAAAAATATCAGGAGGAAGGGTTACTTGTTGACTTGTTTGCTTGGCCGTAATGTGTATTTGGGTTGGGATTTGTTCATAGTTTACAATCTAGACAACTAAATCGCAACCCCATAAGTAAATTCGCTTGTAAAGACTTTTTTCACCAAGAATGCTAAGCTTCTATCCACAATATAAAAACGTGTGTAAATAGAAAACTATTATAATAAAATGAAAAGTCATTGAATTAGAAAACAATAACAATAGTGAATTAATACGATGCCATTTTGCAAACTAGACATGATTAAATATATTAGAAAGCTATTGCTGTTCTATTTGGAATATGAATTTGGCATTCTAATCTCAGTGTCAGTGTGATAGTTAGTCCAACTTCAAAGATAGGGAAGATACACTTTTTCACCGACTTATTTTGTTTCAGATGTCAGTTATTTGATCAGACATTTTAATGCTTGCATATTTCTTATCCATATTTTACCCTTTTTTTTCCCTGTAAAAATTTAATGAAGTTTCATACATTCTTACGAACTATGCATTTTTATTTGTGGTACTTTTTATTGGCTAGCAAATTTTAAATTACTGGATAAAATGTATTTACTTTTATTATTCTTTGTCCTCTATCTCGTGTTGGATTTCTATCATAGTGTTGAGGTTACTCTGAACAATAATTGATACTTTTAAGTTATTTATGAATTTACATTTTTATGTTTTTATACATTTCAATATTTAGTTGATTATATTTAGTTTCTGTCAATTTTTGCTAATACAGATGTTTGTCTTGCTTGACACAGCTACTTTTCTAGCCAACATTTTAACCAGATAAGCAATCTCATTGTGTAAATATTGGATTACTGCCAATATAAAACCAAATTTTTGTACCCATTTTTAGTGTAATATTTTAAAATAATTTAAACAAAAACCTCAGCTGTCTACTCTGAAAAATTTGTTTCATCAAAGAATCGTTTCCTTTTGCATTTTTTAAATCTTATTTTTATTTATTTATTTATTGTATTCTTAGAACAATTTCAAAGATAATTAGTAAATTAATGTGTAAATAAAGCAGAGTTTTAATTGCGGCTATGTTTGCCATTAATCCATCTGTAGCAAAAATATTTTTTGAATCCATTTGAAATTTTAAAGTTTGTTACAATGATTATCTAGTGTAATTTTAAAATTATACAGAATCTCAAATCTGATTTGTATATCAAAGTTATTTTTCTTTGAATGCAGTTTGGAGGTTAAACAACCTGTTGGTTGAATCTTTTTTTTTTTTTTTTTGCATAATGGTCACTTTTTGGGCAAATGACATCTGCTTATCACACCCATTTTCCAAACAAAACATACAAATTAATAAATGGCGCATATATATATAAGTGTTAGGCTGATTAATCGGAATTGGAAAAAGCGGAACTTTTTGGGGTATTGGAAAAATTTGTGCCTATTTTCCGATGCCAAAAATGATTCCTGGAAATATATATATATATTTTTTTTATTTCATTTTTTTTTTTTTTAATCTTCCACTGTTAGTAGTAGTAGTAATAATAAATATTTATTGATTTTTAACTTTAATCAAAATTAAAAACTATAGATCACCCCTCAGAAGTGTGTTTCTATGTTAGAGAACATACATGCACATTTAAGATTTTTTTTTGTAATCGGGACAAAATAACCATTTTATAGTTAAATATTTAGAGGTTTATAAAGAATCAAAATCTATAATTGTATCGGAATTATGGATTTAGTATGGAATCGATAATTGTATCAGAATCGGGAGGGGGGATATTGAATCGTCCCATCACTAATATATACACACAGGATGGAGCAGAGCAACTTGCTTTTTTGTTTGAATTGATATTCCAAATAAAGCAAGTTGCTCTATCCCACCCTGTGTGTGATATATAACCTATATATATAACTCTAACCCTAACTTTGGTTTGTTCCCTATTTTTTAATAGGTGTTTATGTTAAAACTTATGCTTTGAATATTTGTAATTTTGACTTCCATTGCTCATGTGTTATGCAAACTGCATTTGAACAACAAATGTGATCTTTTTTCAATTGTGAAAGGATTCTTATCTGAATTATAAGAATTGATATAAAGTTGTGTCCATTCAATTTGTTGGCTGAGTGATGAAAATGCTATTTCAAATTATAGCATGACAGGCAGACCAGCTAATCACACAGTCTCTCAGATGATTGGACACATCTAAAACAAATGTTCAATTTCACAGCACAATAAAAGAAATTCTTACAATAATTGAAGGAAAAAACCCCCGGAAGATTCAAGATGTGATTGTCATTTGTTTCAGTTTCAAACAACTGTAATATTGATGGCCTGACCGTTCACTCTTCAAATTTGAGTGTGATGGACGGTCAAGCTTTATCAGTTTTTATTCATTTTACATATATATTTTGCTTTATTACAGCCAACCCTGCATTCCCTCAACCCTATACCTTATGATGTATTCCATGTATTGGTATGCTTGTCATTTTTCTATTTTTTCTTTTTTTCTTTTCTTTTAGGGTCCTTTGCATTTGACATACAATTGTTAAGTCTGCATAAGAAAATGTCCCATTTACATGTTTTTCTTTTTTTTTTATTACATAAAATGTTGGTATTAGGAATTCTACTTAAAAAAAAAAAAAGAAAGAATTTAATGAGTTTTCACTCTATTTCTATTGTGGTAAAAAGCATCACTAATAACTATTTAGGATGAACCAAAATAAGATCTTAATCTTGTGAATGAAATCTTGAGTGCTTCACATGAAAATCTTTTATTTTTTATTTTAAACTAAAATATCTTGATTATATTTTTGTTTTGTTTCACTGTTATTTAGATACAACTTGTAATTTTTAATTTAACTTGTTCATAAAGGTTAAACCAATTTATATTGCTTAGAATATTTTTAAATTCTTAAAAATATTTTATTTTCACTTAAAAATGATTAAATTTTTTTAGTGTTAAAAATAAAATAACTAAAAAAAAATCAGTGATTTATGCATAATTTCTTGCATTCGTATTTCAAAATCATTAACATATTAATGATTAGCAATAATGTTTACATATATAAGCTGTATTAGTAAAAATGTTAATTGCTTAAATGTGGACTGACTATATTTTCTGATGGATAAATGTATGATTATTTAAATCTGACATTTTTATTATGGTCATATGAATAAGAATAATATATCGAAACAGTAATGCAAGTCTTCTATACATTAATCAAAATTTTAATTTTCACATCAAATAGTTTATACATTTTTCACACAGAATCCATTACTATTTTTTTCAGTTCTGCTCGTGCCTCTCTCCTTATATATTAATAAAATTATTTTTTTTTATCTTTTTCAGTTTTCAACATTGCAATGTATTTCGGTCATGATCCTGGTTGCGTTGGCATAACTTTTCTCCACTCTGAGACTGCTACGCTGCTGCTGGTCAGAGAATTTACTCTGGACCAATGAACATGGGGCAGAAAGTCTCGGGTGGCCTAAAGACTATATCAAGAGAGCCAACATATAAAGTCCTTAACAAGGAACAGGCATACAACCCTGATTTTCAGAAGCCAAGTCGACTGGACATGTTACTGGACATGCCTCCGGTTCCATCAGAAGTCCAAATTTCTCATGCTTGGAATGCCGATGATCGGTCGTTAAACATATTCGTAAAGGATGACGATAAAACTACGTTCCATCGACACCCAGTTGCTCAGAGCACGGATTGTATTCGAGGGAAAGTTGGTTATTCTCGTGGCTTGCACGTCTGGGAAATTGTCTGGAGTACCCAACAACGAGGGACACATGCAGTTGTCGGAGTAGCAACACTTGATGCTCCTTTACACTGTGTAGGATACCAGTCCTTAGTCGGAAGCAATCATGAATCTTGGGGTTGGGACTTAGGACGCAACAAACTTTATCATGATGTAAAGAATAATCCTGGTATATCTTACCCGAAATTACCGAACTCGGAGGAAAATTTTTTGGTACCAGATAGTTTTCTTGTTGTTTTAGACATGGATGAAGGTACATTAAGCTTTGTTGTGGATGGACAGTACCTAGGAGTGGCATTCCGTGGTTTAAAGGGCAAGAAACTTTTTCCAATAGTTAGTGCTGTATGGGGACATTGTGAAATAACAATACGCTACATTGGAGGACTCGATCGTAAGTATACAACATTATATTTCTAAAGTATGCAATTTGGAAAAATGGTTGTACTATTTTGATTTCACTTTGATCATTTTTTTTTTCTTTTTTTTTTTTTTGTTTGTTTAGTCCCAGGTATATTATACTTATCTTGAGTACATACTCTAGAAAATATTAAATGACATGTAAAAACTTGATTCTAGTTTTGTTAAAAATTTTGCTGCTTGTTTTTTGGGTTTTTATTATTGAATATGAAGAATTGACAATGGAATTATGCTCTTTTGAAAAGAAACCTAGATTCTGACCAATATATTTATTGGTCCCCTGGCAAAGGGCGATTGGACCTAGTTATTCTCTTCTGTTCGTTTGTTCACACTTTTCTCAATAACCACACCATGGATTTTTTTTTTTTTTTTTTTAATTTTGCACAAATAGTCATAGTGATTTTTCGGGATAACTGATTGCCCTCCTTGGGGGCCATTATAGGAGTAAAATTACCCTGAAATCGTTTGCCCGTTCATTTGTTTGCACTTTTCTCAATAACCACTCCTTGGATTTTTTGAAATTTTGTACAAACATTAGTTATGGTGAAAATAAATTTTTTACTTATGGAGGAGAATCCCGCATGCTTGGCTTGTTAAACAAAATATCTGACTAAACAGGCATACTAAACTGTGATCTAAAAAATGCAAGTCCCCTGTCCCTCCCTAATGATTAAGTAGAGGTGAATATTTAATATGAATATTTTAGCGTTGGTTTTCAAAAATTAATATGCTTAAAACATATCTTGGTGATGAAAAATAATCTTTCCTAGAAAAATAAGCTCCCCGTGCCTTTATTTCTCACCTCAAAATAAATGTTCAAAACTATTTGATGGTTGTTAGACTATAGTTTTCATTTGATGCAGCATTGGATGAGGACTTTGGCTCAATCCCATTATTGGTCTCCCGACAAAAGGAGCATGAAATTCACCCTTGTCCGTTTGTCTGCCTGCACTTTTCTCAATAATTACACCTTGCACTCTAAAAAATTTTGCACAAACATTAAACATGATATAAGTAAAAAAGTAACAGAACGGATTTTCCAGGAAAACTCCAGCCCCCCCACCCCCGGTGCTTTTCGGGTTAAAATGGCTAAAATTGACTGTTTTGTGCTTTATTAAAAAAAAATTGATGCCTTGGATTTTTATAAACTTTCTGAAAAGTTGTAACTAACTGATTTCTATATAATTTTGTTTATTTATACTTCGTGATAACTCTTGGGTGTCTCCCAGGTGTTCTTTTAGGGCTAATAAAAATACTCCATTTTTGGGACTATTTTATCATATTTGTCCAAAATTTTCTGTGTATGTCTATTTAGCAGTTTTGCATGGTGCTGAACTCGAGTTTAAATGTCAAGACATTGGGGACTTTTGGGCTAAATTAGTGGGAGGGGGGATAAATGATGGACTTAATCATTTCTTTTTTATTCATGGTGCAGAACTTAAATTTACATATGTTAAGACCTAAAACTACACCATTTGTTCATTTTCACCAGGATTTGACGTCCCCTGGGGACCTTTGGAGCTAAAGGGCGGGGGGGGGGGGATGCTTAACTTAGTCTTTTTTTTTTTTTTTTTTTTAGGCCTTGCTCATTGTGCACTTACGGGGGACCATACATGCTTTAGTTGTTTCTCATTGAATTATAGGAATGCAATTTGGTTTGCTTTTGTCATTTTAGCTTTATTCTAATAAGCATTAATAAGTTTATTATTCATTATGTAGTCAAGAACATATAAAAAAGAAGGTTGTTTCTTGGAGATGTATAAAAAATTAATCTTTCCTATAAAAATGGAGTATTCAAGAGCTTTTTCATAAAATTGATTGGTTATGACAAAAAAAATTATTTTATTTTATTATTTAAATCTAAGTATTATTATTTTTTTTTTAATGGAACATTTTTAACAAATTTTAATGTCTATATTTTCCCATGATTGTATTTAATTATTAAAAAGACTATTTATAAAAATTTCTTTTTTTAGATACGTTTGAAGTTAAATTTATTAAATCATAAACTGATCTAGTTGTGACAACTGATAAATGTATTGAAATCCCTTCAATTTCAGTTATTTTTCAATAAAATTTAAACGTAAACAAAATTTATTTTTTTCTTTTTATATGTAAAAAAAAGTCTTTAAAATATGCGTATCATCACACATATAAAAATAATCCTATTTTAATTTTAAAAAATGACACTTGTCAAATACTATGTAGTTTGTCAATCAAATTACTCTAACCTTTTATTGTAAAATTGTACTTTAAAGTCGCCTTTCAAAAAAACACCTGTATAGGAAATATTTTTTACTCTTATGGCTTGTCAGTTCAACTGGTCTTCAAAGTTTGCATCTATGTGAATGAGGGGTTTGTTTATGCGTCAGTTGCACACTTTTGTTGTATGGGTTCCATGATTAAAGAATTTATTTATTGCATTAAAAAATCTGGTCGTAAAAGATCATTTACTCAACTGTAATCAGTTTCTGCATTCTAGTATGACATAAAGCTTCTTTTTTTTCTTCTTTTTTTTAATTATAAATGAATTTTTTTTTAATTTCTAATTTCACTTCATAATTTTTAAGTATTTCAAATATTCATCTAAGTGAATAAATACAAAAGTTTTCATTTATCACCTGTATATTATATACAGAATAAGCTATTGTTATTTAAATCGATAATACAAGGTAATAAAGAAATATCTGCGTTTGAAGTGTTGCATATTTTGTGAAAATAAATACGTTTGGAAGGCTAGAAAACAGTGCATTTTTTTAAAAACAAATTTGGTGTTTAATTCAGATATGAATACATCCTTGTTAATGAAAGCCTGTTTTCTTTTTAAATTCTCTTTTTTCTGGTCTGCATGGTGTAATCTGCGAGCGAGAGTATTAGTTTGGAGGTCTTATGATGGTATAATTTTCAAAAACAGTAATCAGC
Organism: Euprymna scolopes; assembly: GCF_053919585.1. Classification (NCBI taxonomy): domain Eukaryota; kingdom Metazoa; phylum Mollusca; class Cephalopoda; order Sepiida; family Sepiolidae; genus Euprymna; species Euprymna scolopes. The sequence continues at coordinate 166,398,193 of NC_136485.1, read as the reverse complement.
AGGGTGTCGCGTTAGCCATGCAAAAGGAATTAAACAAATATTACCTAGATTTGAAGTGTTGCATGTATTTTGAAATTTAAGAATTACGTATATAAATAGGTTTGAATAGCTAGAAAAAAAGTTATATTTTTTTTTATAAACAAATTTATTGTTTAATTCAGATATTTCAATGCAAGATAATATTTTGAAATTCTGTAATATATATATATATATATATATATATATATATAAATAAAACTATGAATCATATTAAGAAGACTCAGTCTGTTGTTGAAATAAACCTTATATGAATAAACAAAGTTGCATTTTGTGTCATATTTGCATATTGAGGGTGGTTTTTCCCAATGTCTTTATGTCCCCCTCATCGCATGTGAATGCAAAAATCATCATGTATTCAATGTTTCTCTAAAATATTTTTATTCCAAAAACATTTATTGTAATCTTAGTATTAGCCTGTTTGCCATAATGATTTGTGCTCATTAATGGACCAGGAAACCAGGGTTCAATCTTCAGTCAAGTTATATAAAAAGATTTTAAAAAATGGTGCTTGATGCCTCCTCCCTAAGGCACTCACCCATGATCTTCATCTTAAAATGCTAAGTGAAGCAATCCAGGGAAAGAATAGCTGCCCTCTTTTACATTTTGGTGTAGTATTCAATGAAAAGAGAGCTTTCAAATCACCCTCAATTAGGGTTGATCCATTTATTTTTCATAATCTTATAAGATTTTGTAAAAATGTATTATAAGTTTTTTTTTTTTTTTTTTTTTTTTTATTATTTACAGAATATATGTAATAATTAATTCATCCTTAGTTTCATCAATATCATAAAAGTTGCTTGAAACCTTTTTTTTTTTAAATTCAATATTGCTTACATTTATATTATGCAATTTTATAGATTTCATTTTATAAGATTTTTCGTATAATTTATTTGCATATGTGGATAACTGCACAGAAAATGGAATCTGTCAGCCAAGATCAAATTCTGGCACGAGTCCATGCCTTCTCCCCTCTTAATCCCTTCTCCAAGCTATTAATTAAAAGGCAGGGCATGTTCGTTTCTGTTCTTGGCAACTATCCTACTTTCAAAACCGGAAATAGATCCTCAGAGAAGGCTTCTGGAAAAAGCGTAAATCTACTCATTCCCTTCAGTTATTGGTAAGTAGTGAAATGGTTGAAATACTGCCAGTGAATCTCTACCATAGAACTTGTTGTTACCGTAGCATCACTGACACCGTTTGGTCTATCTACAGAAATAAACAACAAATATCTGTAGACATATTTAGATAATGCATTTTGTCTACTAATTCTTATTTTATAAAGGTTAATTTTTTATGTTTCTTTTTATACATTTTAAGATATATTCTATTACATTATAGTTTTCCAGAATGGCAATTGTACTCATAGTTTTGGTATATTTTTTTTGTCATTCATACTTCATAGTTTCCTTTTTTATTTATTTATTTCTAAAGAAGCCCTTCATTCACTTGCACAATGATTAGCATGTCTCTTTGAATTATTCTACTTGTCGGTTAATTTTGTGACTCCATCATTCTCTGATTTCACAAGTTAACTGTTAAAAATAAACAGGCTTTACACTACATTTATCTTTAATGTCACAGTAAGGTTTATTGGGTGGGCTTCTATCAGTATTTTGTCTAATTTTCAATTTTTGAGCGATTATATAGACTCCCTAGATGACCATCTCATTTTTAGCCATTTTTGTTCTTGTCCTAACTTAAATATAACCAGGTAGAAGAATGACTTGTCTTTGCTAATATTTGTCATATATTTGCTTTTTTTATCATTTTTTTCGTTTTGTTGTCTATGCTACATAATCTGGTTCATTTACAACAAATGAAAAATATGAATGAATAAAACTTTTTTGAATGATTTTGTAAAAAAAAAAAAAAAAAAAAAAAAAAAAATTGAGGTTGCTTCCATTTCTTACAAGTTAAACTAGAAGTTGTATCTCAATTTTTTTTTTTTTTTCTATAAATCTGTCCGGGGGGTGAGGGTGGGGGGGACAAATGATAGACTTAGTAATTTCTTTTTCTTTCTTTTTTTTTTTTTTTGCATGATGCAGAACTAAACTTTATGTATGTTAAATAGTTGAACTTTGATCCCTTGACAGCCAAATTTCTGTCCGAAAACTGATTCAAGATTTCCCCAAATCTCAATACCCCTTATGTCAAATCTCGAGTCTGTAGACTGAATATTGACAGAGTAGTTTGGTAGGGAAATGTACACACACAGACAATTTCACTTTTATAGAAATATAGATTAGTATTTTGAATATAATTTTGTGCATTTTTCTATAAAACCTTCAGATGTTTTATGACTTTCAGGTATGTGTGTGTGTGTGTGTATATATATATAATTTATGTATTTTTTTTCTAGCTGTGAAAATATACCAAACTCCTTTTTAAAAATGTATTTATATTATTAGACTGCTAGAGGGCTAAATGATAAATCCCCCTAGTTTACTAGTTTATAACAAACTAGCCTGTGTGCCCGGCATTGCCTGGGTGTTTGGAGGTGTGTGTGTTGAGCAAAGAAAATAAAAGTAGTTGTAGGCAGGCAGGCTCGAACCCGTACTGCAAAGGAGGAAAAGAACACAAAAAAAAAAAAAGTGACGTCTTTGCCGTTGCATCCACCACCAAACCGGAAGTGGCGAATGTTTAAATTAAGGCTAGTCAATCGAAAAGAGGGGATGACTTTCAAAAATATTGGCAAAGAAAGCAACCCCTCCCTGTAGAAAAGTGCTCAGTTGAGGGTGAAAGAATTAAGGTTTTTGCCAATTTTTCGATACTTATTGTCTGAAGGGTTAAGCTTCAAAATGATACCAATCTCATGAAACTCCATCGCCTCTATTGAAAGTTTTAGGCAGACATACATACATACATACATACATAAGTATGTATGTACATTTAAACAGACAAGTGAGATTTATATTATAGAGGTTTTCAAATTGCAGGACTAAGAATAAAAATGAATTATGTTATTTTGTTGCAGATGAAATCTTGCATACTAGTGATTTCAAATTTGAAATATTAACATTAGCTAGTGCAACTTTTGCACAATAAACTGCCTTATCCATTGATATGGAAACCAAAATATTGTCAAATGGATACAGCCTTCAGTTAACGGGAAAATTTGCCACAAATCATTCAGTTTCCAAAATTTTCAATGTGCTTGAAATTTCACAATATTCTGTTCAACAACTGGATACATTGAGAGTCAAAGTTCATAGACTGATTAGAAAAAAAGCAAAATTAAAAAACCTTGCTAAAATTGAAGAACCAGAAAAATAGGAATTCATTGTACAATAAGCTGCAAAATGTCTGATTCCTACAAATCTTAGTACTTTTAGATTATGCTACAAATACCTAAGGTGGTTGATAATGATTTAAATCTTACATTCTTTAATCATTATGTTCCTTTCAAAGTCATATATAAAAGTTAAAATACTTACAATGTGGCAATTTTTAGTGATGGGACATAGTTTTATATGCAATCTGTCCAAAATTTCCTTTAATTTGATATGCTACAAGCCATATTTTGTTAAAACTTTCTATGAATTGTCGTAGTGGCCATCTTGGATTTTCTGGTCGTCATCTTGGATTTTTCATGGTGTGATGCTGACAAATGGTAATATCCATTAGAATAATACTTCACGTGATAAAGTGTCACCTACCATTTTTTTTTTAGCTGTTTTTATGATGTTTCTACTTTAAGTCATTAAAATGAAACTTAAATTATGCTAATTAGTATGCAAGTTACCAAGTGAGATGCTCATAAATACAGCCATGTGAACCTTCAAGGTGTAATAATGTATTCAAAATTTCATTGATATCTTAAAAAAAAGATCTGAAAATACAGCTTTTTAAAGATGGGTAGTTTTGTTAAAAAGTGCAAATTTCCTACCATTTTCAGTCACAAGCTTATAGCATTTGAATAGGACTTGAGACAAAATGTCCAATGAATGGTCATAACTCCAGTTCTAATAGATTGATTTAAAAAAAAACAACAAAAAAAAGAACTGAAGACCATCTTTCTTTGTTACTTATTTTGATAATGCTTACTTTGAGTTTCTTGGATGTAAAGAAAAACTGATCTGGTATTGCTACTTCTAGAGATGACAAATGTTTCATCTTGAAACCTTGAATATCAACGTTTTTGCATAAGAATTATCAAAATGCGAGATTGACACAGATGTAATATAACATTGATTAGTGCGTTATCCAAACGTAGACTGGTTGACCCTAGTTTAGTCATGAAATCAAATTATCTATTGCTAGTGTAGCATTACTCGTGTAACAAATGTTTGACTGAATGGTCAAAAACAGACTGACAGGACCAGGAAGGATGTAGAATTAGTGATGTTTTTAACATGGCAGTCTACCTTTTTTTGAGTAGAAGCCAACAAGCTTTGTACCATCCAACTGACCAGGAAACTTGTATATGGATGTGCAGCAAATATAGAACTCTGACATAAAACAAAAGTCAGTTATAGCTGTGCAAATTGTTGCTATTATGGATTCAGTTATGTTTAACATCTCAGGTGTAGAAAACATTGATATTTTTATAAGAAAATAGTTGCACACTATTTGAAGACACTTGTTTTGAATAGAAATTTGAATATTTTGAAAACTTTAGGTGTCAGGAAAATGATAAAATCATTTTTATGTCCTTTCGTTGGTGTTGTAAGTCCAATGTTTCACTAAAAATAGCTTAGGGGTAGTTGGTCAGTTCGTAGTTTTTTCTTTCTTTCTTCATTTTGTTGTTATAAAGGAAGAAAGTCCTGGAGAAGAAATTGATATTTTTGTGATTGGTAACTTTAATGGTCCCAGATTTGTAATAACTAAGGATCTAGATGTGCATCTTTTTATTTCTTTTGATCATAATGATAATAGCAGCAGATTTGTCAAAATGTTGTCAGGATTTGTAAAATATTGAATGGCCTTTTGCCAGACAGCTGATTTGAATATTTTAGAAGAGTTAAGGACGAAACAGTTATTTTTTTAAATTTTTTATTTATTTATTTTTTTTCAGAATATGAAACACAATTGATTTACAATGTAGCTAAGAATCAATAAATACACCAGTAGACATCCCAAATCAGACTAAAGTGTGGATGTGCTTTTAGCTAAGGACAGAACACAAAAAGTGAAAGGATGAATCCAGTTTGACCAGCCTCTGGCACTAACTTCTTCTGTGCTGCCTTTAACTAGCCATTAAACTGAAGACCATAAATTAAAAACATGTATAAGAAAATGACTTTTTCTGTTATCAATTATCAAGTTTCTTGGTTTATTATATCATTGTTTAAATATCAAATTTTGTTTTGACAATTTGAATTTTGTCTGAAGACCTTGAAAAACTTGAAAAGCCTTGAATAGTCCTTGAAAAATGGACATTGAAAATCTGTATGAACCCTGTTCTCTGTAATCACTTTATCTGGATTCAGTATTAATCGTCTTGTATAGTAGTAGTGAATTTCTCAATCTTAAAGGCTTTTAGTATCAGTGTTTATCTTTATCTGATACTTTCCAGTAACTTCTCAAACATTTATGCATACAATTGTTTTGTCTAATACTTTCAATTTACTATTGTAAATTACAGATGGAGGTTAATGACCTTTATGTTCCAGGTTGATATCTAAATATTGACATGTTTGAAGTCAACATTGTATTATGTTTGTTGATGATCCCCTTACCTGACCGTCCTCTGTTGATGTTGCCAGCTAACTGCTGTTTTATGACCAAAAAATGGTTGCCATTTGATTCTTCTTCACCCCTTTTTCAACAACAAGAGTAAATTTAATAATGGGAATGTATCAATAATTTTGGGCTATAAAAAATACTAACATTCAAATAAGCTCTAATCGGATCTGATCTGAAATGGAACATGTACATCAAATTCGTGACCAAGGTCACTGGAAAAATGGTTGGATTGTTCTACCGTTCCAGTAGATATTTCACTGCCGATGCAATTCTCTACCTGTATAAGAGCCTAGAATGGCATACTGTTGCTCCATCTGCCTTGACAGAGTTCCTGCCTTGACAGAGTTCAAAATAGACTTTGTAGCCTCATAGGGGATTCCCTTTTCTCTTCTCTACACCCTCTTTCGCACAGAAGAAACTTTGCAAGCCTGTCTCTGCTTTATCGTTATTATGGCAAGTGCTCGTCTGAGCTCCAATCTATGGTCCTCCCTGCCAAACTTTTATGAAAAACACTCGTCTAGTTGAAACCACTATCAATAATTTCCACCACTCTTTATCTGTGCCTAAACCTAAACGTAGATTCGATGAACAAAGCTTCTTTCTTAGAACTGCACACCTGTGGAACTCTCTTCCGTTTGCCTGCTTTTCAGCTGATTATAATATGGTCATCCTCAAGTCCAATATGAAGAAGTTCTTGCTGATTCGTCTACTTAAGTAATCGAATTTCCACTACTAACGATTACTACGATATTGTCCCATTGACTACTGTACACTCATTATCCCCTTATCCTCGCATGGCCTCCAAACCTTGATAAGTGGAGACTTCTTTGTAAAAAAAAAAGGGGGGGGGGCGTTTATTAAAAAAATTTCCTAGCAAATTTGAATTTTTAACAAAACCAATATTATTGAGTGATAATTTACCTTCATATGGAAACGCTTGATATGAGAACCAAGTTCTGTTATCGCTATATTAATCAAATATTTATTTCAAGAGACTAATGTCACACTTCCCCAATTTCAAACTTATACTTTCCTATAGGAAATTTTACAGGAAGATAGCTCTTGAAACTTGCCAAGTTCTGTTTCCTGCAATTTTTTTCTCTCATAAATAACGACGAACATACAGTCATTTCCCATAAACATTCTCAAACCTTCCACATGAAGGAAGAGCAAACAGCATTTTCTCATCCCATTCAATATTTGCATCTCCTACATTTGAAGAGTCCTATTAAACGATGAGATACAACAATTCACTGGCACAATTTTTACAAAAATTTTCTCCAATTGATTTTGAACTTCTGAATTTGTTAAACCGCATGATTAACGACTGTAAAGAACTGACAATCACCAAAAATGTTCTGACATTAATGAAAAGCTATGAATACTTTCTTAATAAATTTACAGAATGTGTTACTATTTCCTGTTAATTTCAGCTTTATGTGACCAGTTTAAGAGTTTATTGGTTAAATATGTTAACACACACACACACACATCTACTGCTTTATTTAGACTAGTGAAGATTTGGAATCAGTAGAAACAACAAGAGTTTTTATTTCAATGTTATTATTGTTCCAACCATGTAGTCATTCTCAGTGGATAATCTAAGGTATAATTGAAGAAGACATCCTCTTCTAACACATAAAAATCTTTGTCGAATTCATCTTGATATCTGAATAATTTTTTAAAGTTGTAAATAAAATAGTCAGACTGGAGGTGGTTCTTTTGAAATGAAGTATTCGATTATCATTTGCAAATATCTATTTACTAGCCTGGGTATCCGGTGTTGCCCGGGTATTTGGAGGTGTGTTGAGCAAAAAAAAAAAAAAAACTGGTAGTAGGCAGGCAGGCTCGAATCCGTACCGCGAAAGAGGAAAGGAATGTGAAAAAAAAAAAAGTGACATCTTTGCTGTTGCGTCCATCGCCAAATCAGAAGTGGCGAAGGTTTAAATTAAGGCTAGTTAATCGAAAAGAGGGGATGACTTTCAAAAATATTGGCAAAAAAAGCGACTCCCTCCCTCTTTGTAGAAATGTGCGAAGGAATTAATGTTTTTAGATAATTTTTCGATATTTGTCGTCCGAAGGGTTGAGTTTCAAAATGATACCAATCTTGTGAAAATCCATTGCCTCTGTCAAAAGTTGTAGGTAAACATGTATACATTTAAACGGACAGGTGAGATTTTTATAATAGACTAGCGAGGGGTACCCGGCGTTGCCCGGGTGTTTGTAGGGGTGTGTGGTGTTAAATAAAAAAGGCGGGGGGGGGGGGGATCTGAGGCGAAGTTTGAAAATAAAATCGGCCAGCCAGAAGTGAAAGATGGTCCTTTTGTTCATTTATATAAGTGGAAGCAGTGATTGACTACTATTTAAAGATCAGGATATTTTTTTAAAAATATCTTGATGTTTTTATTAGGATACAATAATAGAGTATGTAACGAACAAAACTAAATGTAATTCCATTTTGATTTTGAGACCTTTTAAAATTGTTTTTATAACCATTCAAGTATAATGCTAAACAAAGTTATTCATGACATTTAATAAGCCTGGTCAAGAATCATTACTTGCTGGTGATATCATGTGACTTGCTCACTTACCTGTTAATTATGTGGATGGAATGCAATATCTATTTCTATGTTGCTATGACAATTTAATGGACTATGGACACATGAATATATTTTACTGTTCATTTTCAATCAATGCCTATTAGGAGAGAATTCGAATGCCTACTAGACACTATCCTCGAGTGTCTAAGGTTTCTTTGTACAGGGGTTTGTCAGAACAACCTGGCATGAGGATACTTTGCCTAGAAGTAAACCCTGAACAAATATTCAAAATAACATAACATTTGCTGCTCAAATAAGATCTCTATACTATGGCTAACTTACATTAGCTTTTACAAGGAATGGTACACCTTCTACAAGTGATGTTACCTGAAGTAACATCACGAAGCTGGATACTCCACCAGACTAGATAAATTCTTGTCCTGGAATCCAGTAAGACCAAGAGACTGAAATGAAAGATATGCTGCAACATATGAAAATGGATAATTGGGGAGAAGAAAATCATGTTCTCAATTTCTAAGAGAGATAAAGAACTTTAATGGAACATTCAAATATCTATGTAAGAGTTCAAGTGTTAGCCCCAGGTAGTGGGCCCCTTGATTTCTGGGAACTTCGAATGGAGTAAAATAACAGTTATAAAACTTTACTGATGGAATAATATATGTCTATGAAAGTGAGAATGTGTGTGCATGTGCGAGGACACTTCTCAACCTATATACTCAATGAATTTTTGATGTAAAAACTTGCAATTTGGTATGTAGGGTATTCAGACATATGGAAAACTTTAATTGGCTTTCATCCGAAAAATTGGTACATGGAGGTCACTGGATTTTTATCTGTTTGCTAAGTGTTATACGAATGCAAATGTGTGAATGGTTCAAATGAGATTCCTTATGTTCAAAATAAGTAGGTTTGAAAACACATTTTTAAAGATTGTGTCAAGCTGGCCTAATGATTATTGTACTTGACTCACTGTCTTTAGGTTTTGGTTCTAATCTCAGCTTGAGTATTTTTTTTTATTTTTATACGTACAAGAAGTAAACTGTTTAGAAAAAAACATACTACTTGCATTTACATGTCTCGGTTTCTTTCATTTTTTTTTTTTTTAAATTTTTTTTTTTAAGCAATTTAACGTTATGTTTAATGCCTACAGTTTTTATGCTTATAATAAGAAATCTGCATTAATTAAAATAATATTTACAAATATTTTATGACCGGGTGATGCCGGACGACCCGCTAGTTTATAATATTAATACGATATATTGTAACGTTAAGAAAAATGATGGTTATAAAACTTTTTTCTCTTATTTTCAACTCTTAAATATTGCAAATATTTTTTTTATAAAACAATGTTATATTTTTTTGTATTTGAAGATATTTCTGTAATTGTAGAATGGTCCAATTTCTATGGCTCTTACAAATTATTAATATAATAATAAAATTTTTTTATCAAGTGACAATGTTTTCAAATTATTTAGAATATTCAAATGTATAATTTGTTACAAAAATACTATCACAAATCAGATAATGTTAATTTGAAGAGTATTTGATGAAAATTAGTTGCTCTAATTACTAAACTGAAAATTGATGAAATAATATTTTCTCTTAATTCAATATTTAATTTTGTAACTGAGATTTTATTAATCATTACTTAGTGATAGGATTTTTCCTATTTTTTTTAAATAATTCCAATATTGAAAAATAATTTTTGTGGTACACAATGATAGTATTATCATTTAATAGTAATTTATGTTTAACTTTTATCAATTTCGGTTATGTGATGATATAAATTAACTTAGTAGTGATCTGCTTCCAAATTGTTTCTTGGAAAGTAATTTTGTACAAAAAATTAGGACACTTCATTTTACTATGATATAGATTTGATGTTATCACTAAATATATCGCAACATCAAATTTTCTTTTAATTTAGAGAGTTAAAAATTGTTTTAATATTATCTTGTTGAGTTTGATATTTATCAAGAGTTTACATTGTTTATACTTATGTATTAATGTACGTTTGCTATATCTTTGTACTAGCTGAAGGACCCATCTGTCATGTTTTGAATTTTTCTTGAATTTTATAGCAAAGATTAGAAGTTATGAACATCTATTAAATATTTTTCATCCATTTAAAAAAAAAATTTTTTTGTTAACAAAAAGTTATTCAGATTTCTGATAATGATCAATATCAGCTAGGAAATAACTGGAAGCTATATTAAAATAAAAACATTGTCTAGTGTGGTATATTGGAACTGAAGGTGAACACTTTATCCACAAGGTCAACAGTGAAACAAAAATACCTTGTTTATTAATATACTTATATAAGGTTAGCATAGAAATATAGCAGTAAAAATCTGTTGCCTCTCCATAAGTATAAAATAGTTTGATTGCTTAAAATAAACATACTAACAAATATTAGTGAACAGTTATAAAACTTTTTTTTTTTTTTTTAATTAAAAAAAAAAAAAAAAAAAAAAAAAAATTTTCTCTTCAAAAATACTATATCAAATATATACAATGATTTGACTTGAAAAGTATAAACAATTATTATTAGTATATTGTTGGTTGCCCAACATAAAAATATAAAAAAGATAAAAATATTTAATTGGAAGAAAATGTTAGGAATGCCAGGACATTTGTTTGATATTATTTTTACATGCTTTTAATTTAAAATAATGTGTTGTAAACAAAAGGTGCAGTACCAATAGAAATCTGGTTAGTTTGGCTCTTAGATCAGCTGTTTAACTATAAGTAATGCTGCAACACACTAATTCGACCAAATAACAAGCTAAAGACAAAATATTTTCGTTTGGATGGTGGCTATGTGAAGGTGGCTTTGTGCCATCTTTCAGGGTTTGAATCATGTGGGCTTTTCTTTTGCTATATAGCATTTCAGTAATTTCGTAGCCAATATTGATCATCATAAATCTGAAAATTGAATTGTTGCAACCACTGACAAAGAAGGGATTGTCTGTTTGTTCGTTTGCATTTTTTGCAATACCCATACCTTGGATTTTTTTTTTTTTTTTTTTTTTTTTTTCAAATTTTGCACAAACATTAGTCATGGTGAAAGTAAATTTTTCACTCATGGAGGTGGACCCCGCATGCTTGGCTCGTTTTTCATTCAAACTGATGTGGAGAAAAGAAAGGTTAAACAAACTCAATGTTTATAAGTATTTCATGCATTTTTCTCGCCCTACATTGGTGCCTGATAGCTTTCATAACAATTAATATATACATAAATCTGTTCAGGGATGTCTGGAACATGTTGGTCTATGTTATCAAACAAAATCTAACTTTGGCTTGATTTGTTTTAATTCTTATTTACTTGCCTTCCCATGAGGGCACAGATAGACATAAGGTCAATTTTTAATGTGGGAAAATCCAGTACAACAAAGGCATTCTGGATTGGAACAAACATTTTAATTCCTTTAGTCTAGAAGAATCTTTTTCACTGACTAAGAACAGAAAAGATATTGATTCTAGCCAAATGACAAAATGTAAAAATAAAATCAAGCATTGCATTTGTTTTTTATTATGAAAAACAAAAACTTTGTAAATTGGAAGAAAGTGCTCATTTTGGATGTCTAATCTCTTTTTTCTTATACGAACAATGGTGCATGGTGGGAATATCACAAATTAGGGGAAAAAAATGTCACAAAGCATGAATATAGAAAAGTGACAAACATAATAAATATCTGTCCTCTATGGAAAATGAATTAGTTCAGTTGTCGGTTGTTTTGCTGTCAGTAGTTCAATTATTGAACAGAACTCGGAAGTAGATATGTATGTTAATATAATTTATATATTACTAGCAGGACATGTGGAAATTTCACTGGGGATTCATTCATCTCTATATAAATAAAATGAACTCATTTTCTCCCATCTGATTTTGACATTAATAGGATTAAAAATCAAGATATTTCATGCAAATATAATATGCACAAACGGCAGAACAATATCTGAGGTGTGTTATAGGCTTATTATTTCTCAAATTCCTCGATAATCTTAGATTTCTATACTTTTTCTGCTGAGAAGTCACGGCCAAAATCGGCTAAGATCAATGGAAGTGGTAAAATATTTTCTCTCTAATAAATTCCTCCTCCCCCTGCCACCACTTAACACCGTTTGGGGATCGTTCACAAGGAACAGTTGAGAAGAGAACACCGGTTTGGCTTCGTAGTTCTTTCATGTGAAGTTATTTAAAATCATTAAACTAAGCTGCAGTGCTCTGTGGCGTAGTGGTTAGCGTGCTGGACAATTCACATTATATTTTCACGTTCGCGCCGACCTACCGTAGTCGTTTTTTTTGTTTTTTTTTCCCTAAACAACTGGAATGGACTTTTCTTGGTGGCCGAACTGTTAACGTTGCAGATGTTTTTTTTTGTTTTTTTTTCACACTTTATTTTCCTACTTTTACTCATGACTCCGGGTTTGATCCTTCCTACATACCTACCATAACATTTTTTAAAACTCCCCCCGTCCCGGAAACAAACACTCGGGCAACGCCGGGTACCCCCGCTAGTATGTAATATATTGATGTTAGCATTTTGCAGATGTTCAGTGTAAATGGAGATGCGCTGATATTATTCTAGCTTTTTTGTTAAAACTGCAAAAGTATTTATCTAAGCTAACACAAACACCTGGTAAAGCCCGGTTGTAAAGTATGCTTAAATATGATATTTTAATTCTTCCAGATTTTATAAGTATTATTATAGAGTTAATGTTCTATTGATTTTTTTTATGTTAAAGTTGCGATTTGAAAAATAAAAAAATATATCCATATGACTCGGGTACATTAGCTTGAATCAAAATCAAAATAAAAACTTATGTATGTATATATATATATATATATATATATATATATATATATATATATACATATATATATACTCGCATAGGGAATAACTTATCTTCAAAATTATATAATTTGAGTTCCTTAAACCATAATCGAAACCAAAACTTATGAAGAATTCTTGATAAAATTATTTATACAAAAAAAAAAATTACTGGAGTTATATTACATCAGTTATAATAGAAACCGAAATCAAAACTCTGGAAGAATTCTTGGTAAAATTATTTCTGACAAGAAATGGAAGTACTTAACAATTAAATGGCCCAGATGTAAGCACGACACAGAAAATAACACACATGCTATTGTATTAATATATAGAATAGTTGTTTGTTATATAAGTAAGAGATGAGCATAGCACTGTGTGGGAGATGATCACCCACTTTCCAACCAGATGGTGTTTATATGACATGTAACCGTTTTAGTAAAGTATTATATGTAACCATGTTTCTGTGAGGGGCTGTTGGCACCCAAGTTTCTAAGTGGGTGATAGTGCTTGAGTTTCAAATTTTATCCAAATTAACTTACCACAACTTTGTTGAAAGAAACATTTTAATGTTGTGAAATGCTTTAAAAAATTGTTTTGCACTTCATTTACACAATTTCTTTAAAACAGATATTAATAGTGCGATTACTATTATACAGACACTATGTAGTGACTTAAAGGAAAATAAAGCACTGTTGAAATATTTCACAACCTCACAGTTTAAAAAAAAAAAACTTTGACATTTGCACATTTCATTTATAATCCATGTTTTAAGATAAATACATAAAATGACTGCATAATTTTACATAAGAATACATAAGTTTCATAGAATAGCTTAAAAAAGATAAATGGTGGAGAAATTACTTTCTTGAAATGATGAGGTCTGTATTTTGGGTCGTTTTTTTTTTTTTTCTTCACAATTATTAAAGAAAAATGTCCAAAGAAAAATAAATTTCAGCACTTTAAATTCTTATAACGTTGTTGATTCTTTAATCATAGTTGAAAAAGAACTTGTACAGTCATTGGTATGAAGAACAAAAAAACACTCCATCAGCTTCAGTTTAAACTATTTGGAACAAATTTGATTTTTTCATACAAATAGTCATATCTTTCTGCATCTTCTTATAAAGTCACACGTGGTAAAATCAAATCAATAGAATTCAAAACATGAAGATTCACCTGAAAGTATTATGAATTATTATGCTTACTCTCAAACACACATAAAACTCCAAAACTAAACAAAAAAAAAATCACACACATAAAAAAAAAGAAAAGAAAACACTTTTAATAAATATTTTCCTCTGCAGGTAAGGCAGTTTTTGTTTTTAATGAACTAAAACCCTTTGGAAGGAACACTATGACATAAATTTTTTCAATACACATTTTACAACAACGTGCCAACCTTTCCTTGCAAGTAAAAAAGTTTAACTTATTACAAAGTACAAAATATTAATAAATCATTTATTTTATATTTTTTATTTATATTTGCATATTAGTTTAAAAAAAAAAAAGACATTTTATTAAGTATTATTTATCATTGTTAAATAAATTTTAATATTTAAAATAAAAATTAGTTCTACTCATCTTATTTTGAGATTAATGTTATTTGCTTATTGTCGACAATTATAGTACCCCACCTCTCTTAGAGGAATCAAAATATATAAATCATAGGTTGATTGTTTAAAATGTTTTGACTAGATGCAAACTGCTAAAAACAACAAAATTGTTTTTTTTAATCACATGGAATGGAAGTGCATATCCACGAAGATGTTGGTATGTGTCCGCTTAACTCCATCTGGGGGATCCAGCAGAAAGTATATAATTTGGAGAATAGTTTAAACTGAATTATTATTACCTTTTTTTTCTTCTTTACATTAATTTTTATGAAAGTTCTAAGAAATTTCCATAATGATTTTGTGATCCACTTAAAGATGTTTATGTTCCTTACTAAATCAGAATTTTCAATTTGGAAAGGAATTTCTCGGTTTCCAGAAGGAAATTTTGAATTGCAGATTAGCAAACTCAAATTGGTTCAGTTTTAGTAATAGTATCTTAAAAAAAATTATAATGTACAAAGAATAAAAACTGATCAATGTCACAGGGCAAATTGAATAGAGATCAAAATATATTTTTCACAAGCACTAACATGAAAAAGAAAAAAAAAAAAAATCAGTAATTCTCCTTGGTCTGTCAATATGATCTTACAGTATGTAAGTTTTCCTAAATGAAAAAGAACAGATCTATTGTTGCTAAGCCAATAAAATTAAATAGTAATTACGTCTGCACACACACACAGACAATCATGAGGAAGTATCAGATTTTTTTTTTGTTTAGTAAAAATTTAATAAAAACAGAGGAAAAACAAAAATAAAAATTCACTGTTAGTCAAATTGTAATTATTTGCCTCTCAATGATAGGTTATTTTATCTACTTTGCTGAAGTGAGACCAAATCACCCAAAGTACTAATTATTTATCTCTATAACAATATCGTTTATTTTTCTGAAGTAAGACAATACTCTTCAAGATAAGTTACTCCCTATGCGAGTAACTCTCATGATATTAATTACATACCTCTCCTCCAGGGTATCATTTTCTGTTTGGAAATAACGCTCTTCCTTTTTCTCATATGACAAAAAAAAAAAAAAAAAAAGTGTAAATAATAGAAACAAATACTTTCTCTTTTCTGTTTATATTGCTAAAGCTGTATATGCACCAGATTTTTCTAACTGGATTTGTTTGAAACATTTATACTCTGACCGATCAGTCAATTTATGGGTGATCACTGTTGCCCAATTAATGTCAATGCATAGCTCTTCATAAAAGAATAGAGCAATAGGTAGCTGATAATTATGAATATCTAAGCATTTAGAGGTTTCTCCTTACATGTGGCAATGACTCCATGATTACAGCATTTGACACATACTATTTACAAGAAGTGATCTGACCAATTTAATTTTAAAGTTATACAGAATTTAAAAACTTCTGCCGATTCCTATCTAAAAATTTATCTTTATGTGAATTTGCCTGGCTGATTCATTTACACCTCAGAGTTCTGCTTAGATTTAAACATCAGAAAAACAGATTTTAGTGTGACACCACTTTAAATATTCAAAATATGAGATGTAAAAGTGATTACAAAATCACCAATCATTTCTGAATTTCATTTTAACAAAACAACTTTAGAGTACATAAAATTACTGGTAGTTAGCAATGTCATTGCATTTCTTAATACCATTTGGTAGAGGGTTGATGAATATTTGTAAAGAACACTTTCCAGTTGGACGGCGTTTCATATTGAGCAAAATGTGAAGTAGATGTTTACAATTAGTGGGGAACATTTACAACCTGAATATTAAGCTCAAAAAACAATTTAAATTTACATCATGTGTACATAGATAAGTTCATCTATGTGGAAACATTTTGTACATTGACAAGTGACAAATGTGAGTATTATGGACAAACAATTTTTGTAGTGTATGAATTGACACCCTGAACGAAGCAATGCAAAATTGCAAAATTAAATCACAACTGAATTTCTATTTGAACCTTTATTTTCAATAATGGAAAACAGTTAAAAGTTAAATAGGATCATTTCGATCCTCAGATGTAAGTTTTAGGCCATAAATAATTTGAAACCTCAAATATTATCAGTTTTATTTTTTTAAATTTAAAATTTTATGTAGAAACATTTTCAGCTGCTTTTCTTAAGTTTTTTTTTTTTTCTTTTTTTTTTTTCTTTTTTAATTGTTTAAAGATTTTTTTTGAAAATGTATAAATAGCTGTGTATGATAATTTGTATGGAATGAGGATGCAAGGCAGATGCAATTCATATTTTATTCATCATCCCTAGCTATGATGGAAGCAGGCTTTCTAAGGAAACAATACAAAGAGGATACATGTTCCACATTCGTTCGTACGTACTGACACATGGATATGTTACAATAGACTACTTATCCCTATCAGGTAGTAATGAATATATTCATACATCTGTCTCCTTTTTCTAAGTTTTTACTATTTTTTTAAGTAGAGAGAAAAGAAAACTTGGTGCTGTTTATATATTGAAATAATTAGTATTTGATGAATAATTGTGTAAACCAAATCGTTGCTTGTTGGCATCAATCTCAACATCAAACTTGTTAATATTGGTTGCTTCAGATTATTTACTTTTATTTGAAGTTGGTGTCTTATCGGGTCTTTTTGTTGGAATATTTGTTTCTTGGTTAATTTCTGAGCATGTTTCAGGTTCAGTGGTTGCTGTTTATATTAAATGTTCTCTGTTGGATGTTGTGGGCTCTGGTTGTTCCAGATTTAGACTGTGGTTTGGTGTTCTTAGTTCACTGATTATGATAGGTTTCATTTAGTCGTATGCGTGTTCTTGTGTTGATCTGTTCTCTGATCACTACTGGTGGCATATCTTTTTCTTTGTTGTAAAATGGGGTAAATTTTTAGAGGTGTCTCATATTTGTTGTGATTCGTCTTATGGATGAATCCAATTTTGGTCACGTATTGCTTGAATGATTTGATTTTAATCACTGTTCCAGTTCTTTCCTTTCTCAAAGGGTTGTTTCAACTAAGGTTTTGGAGATAAACATGGTCATCTATCTCATTTTTATAGTGTACTTTTTCCACTTTATCTCTTTTTTGCCATTCTGTCATAGTCAGGTTTCTTGCCAGATTCAGTGAGGACAGTATCTTTTGTTCTAGGTTATATTATTTGTCATGAGCGAATTGAAAGCTTGCAAGACTCCAATATCAATTTCATTTGTTTAAAGAGTACTAGCCTGGATGCCCGGCGTTGCCCAGGTGTTTAGAGGTGTGTTGAGTAAAAAGAAAAAAAAGAAAATGCAAGTAGTAAGCAGGCTTGAACCCGTAACGCGCCAGAGGAAAAAGAGGTGAAAAAAAAAAAAACTATCTTACCGATGAGCTTACCGTGGTTGTGATGTCATGGGCAGCTGAAATAACACCTTTTATGCAACATCGTTTATGCGAACTTTGAATGACTTGCAAAAAATGTCAACGAAAAAAAACGACCCTTCCTGTACAAAAGTGCCCAGTTGAGGGTGAAGGAATTAATGTTTTTGACCAATTTTTCGATATTTGTCGTCCAAAGGGTCAAGCTTCAAAATGATACCAATCTTGTGAAAACCGTCACCTGTGTCGAAAGTTTCTGCGAAACATACATACATTTAAACAGACAGGTGAGATTTATATTATAGACTAGCGGGGGTACTCGGCATTGCCCGGGTGTTTGTAGGTATGTGTGTGTGTGAGGGGGGGGGTAGATGAAAAAAAATGTGTGTGTGGGGGGGGGGGTAGATGAAAAAAAAAGTTAGGATTGAACCAAAAGCCTTGAGGTTAAGGTGGAAAATAAAGTGAAAAAACCTGACACGTTACCTGCTAAACCAGCAAGGGAGAGTAACAGAAAGACATTTAAATTTATTTACGCACTAGTGTGGGTGCCAAGCATTTCCCGGGTGTTTGTAGGTGTGTGCGTGTTGAAGGGGCGATAGATTCAAACCCTATGTTAAACTTCTTTTAAAAAATCGAAAAAACAACAAAAAAAAAAAACACAGCGAACATGATGTAAAAAGAAGAAAAAGTAAAATAAAAAAAAAACTTGTTTAAAAAAATCGGAGGAAAAATAAGTTTTGGTGGGTAGGTAGGTAGGATCGAACCTGGAATGTTGAGGCAAAAAAATTGATAACTTACTGCTCGGGCACGAAAGCGAAGTAACTAAAAACAATTTCATTTTAACATTTTATAAACACAGAAGTGGCAGGTAACAACAAATTTAATTAGATCAAAGAAAATTAAATTCCGCACTTAATTTTAACTGCGGGGTAGTTCTTTTGGGTTTGTTTTTTACCCAACTTTGTCTGGTTTTGTTCGCCCAAAATGTTGGGGAAAACCAGCTCCCCTTTATTAAGGGAGTGTCCAAATGAAAGCAATTGTCTAATATGACGGTTTTCACCAACATTGACCAAACGTCCATTGCTTTTTGGACACTCCCGGCCAAGAACGGCTCCTTAGTTTCACATAAGTTTCGCTTTTATACGGAAAAGCCCAACATTTGCAATTCATACATATTATGATATACACGGTATAGAATAAGTTCTAAGTGATAGTAATTCAGCCCCTCCCCTCCCTGAGAACCCTGGCGAAAAAAGCCTTTCTTGGACATACAAAAACTTGCACACCCGTTTTGCCTTTACATACAGATAAAGATGGCATCTTTGAAGCGATTTTTATTAAAATAAATTATGGTTGGTTTTAACTAACTTTTAGTTAAAGTTGTTTTCTTTATCATTGTGGATTTTTTTTTTTTTCATTTTTCATCAAATGACAATCAGTTTTTTGTATGATATTAAAACACTTCATTGATTACCTGTAAAGCACTCGTTGATAAAGACAAGCTACGGTGTTTATTCAAATATACACTATTTCCAGTGATATTTCTAGAACACTATCACTAATCCTAAACCTAAAACACAACCCTGGAAATTTTCAATATTCGTTGGAAGTAGCATTCATTCTAAATATGCTCCAATAATGTTTTTGTTTTGATTCTTAATATTCCTTAAGCTTTTACTTTTCATTTAAAAATGGATTGTGAGAATGAATGGTTACAATATTCTTCATAAATTTATAACAGTTAAAAATTAATGAAGAAAATAATTAAGGGAAGAGATTATTGCTGACACTATTTTGAATTAACCACTTAACTCAAAGCCACTCGAGGATAAGAGTTAGTGAATGTACAGTGGTAAAGGGGAACATGTCGTCAAGAATTTGTTCACGTTGGACTTGAAGACAACCATATTGTAGTCAGTTGGAAAGCAAGAAAGCGGAACAGTTCCACAGGCATGCAGTTCTAAGAAAGAAGCTGTGTTTATGAAACCTACATTTAGATTTGGGCACAGATAAAGAGTGGGGGAAATTATTGATAGTGGTTTCAACTAGTGTCTCTCATGAATTTAGGACGGGGGAGGGAATCCATAGATTGGAGCTCAGATGAGCACTTGCCATGAAAATAATGATAAAGTAGAGACAGGCTCGCAATGTTTCTGCTGTGGGAAAGCGGTTGTAGGGAAGAGAAAAGGGCATCCCCCACTAGATTACGAAGTCTATTTTGAAATCTATGAAGGCAGGGTATTGGGAAGCATTTCTTAAGACAGCACTTAAATAGCTTTGTAAGTAAAGGAGCTAGTTCTGGTTGAAACTTTGTGAGCATGATAATAAGAATGCCGTGGAATCGAGGTTTTTGATTAGCTTGGCAACATCATGCAATGTTTGTTCTAATTGATATTTTCACTTCCAACTAAACCATTTTAGCCATATTAGTGATATCATCTTTTGTAGTAATAGAAATGGTACTTCATCCTAATAGGGAATTCATTTTGATTCCTCTGTTATAAATTGAATTTAAAAGCACTAAATTCTCTTCATACTGAATTTATTTCAATTAGGTATGTCTATTATTACATTTCTTTATTTGTTTGGAACTTATTTTGATCTATTTCATTTGTCAAGGTATGAAGTTTTAATATTATTATTGCTAGCATATATATATATGTATATAATGCATTCTCTAAATGCAAATGTTTTTTTGTCTAAATTAAAACAATATTTTTTTTTAATTGCTGCACAAAGCTATTGTTATTTGTATAAAATTAGAAGCAATTACCAGGCAATTATTTAAAAATATATCATTATGTAAATTAGAATCTAATTTTTTGCTATTAATGGCGATTTTGTATCTGGCTGAAGTTGTTGTTTTACTGTTAAATATTATTGTAATTAACTGTAGTCTGTCATATAATATTATATATATACTAGTAGGCTGCCCGGCATTGACCAATCATAAAATACACTTAAATATAATGTTTTGATTAATGCAGATTTTGTATTTATTATTATACTAGCTTGGGTGCCTGGCGCTGCACAGGTGTTTGGAGGTGTGTGTTGAGCAAAAAAAAAAAAAAAAAAAAGTAGTAGGCAGGCTCGAACCGGTACCGCAAAGCAGGGAAAGAACGTGAAAACAATATGTGCGTTGCGTCCATAGCCAAATCAGAAGTGATGTAGGTTTAAATAAAGGTTAGTCAATCGAAACGAGGCAATGACTTTCGAAAATATCAGCGAAAAAAGAAACACCTCCCTCCTTGTAGAAATGTGCCTCTTTGAGGGTGAAGGAATTTGTTTTTAGCCAATTTTTCAATATTTGTCGTCCGAAGTGTCCAGCTTCAAAACGATACCGATCTCGTGAAAATCTGTCGCCTCTGTCAAAAGTTTTAGATATACATACATACATTTAAACAGACAGGTGAGATTTATATTATTATATTATATTGGACCCAATATATAATAATGATTTTAAAAAGTTAAAAAAAATGACTTGTGTACCACCACTGAGAATCGAAACCAAAAGGTTTAGCTTACGATTTACTTTTTCCTTTGCCGTTAATGCCTGAGCTATGAAGACATGTTTGCTGCAAAGCTAAAAATTAAAACCTGAACCAATAGTTATTACGTTACACATGCATATTCGTAATGCTGTCGTTCAACCTTCACCTGGCAAATTCCATTTTTTTAATTTTCACCTTTGCACCAATTTTCCCCTGGCTAAAACCCAAATATAAAGTTTTGCATGGGTTTGAATACCTTATATATTAAGTTTCATGACTGTAGATTAAACACAGTTTTTTAAACATATATATATATATATATAAAGAAGTTTGTGTTTACTGTAACCTTTTTATGCAAATATTACGCAAGTCTAAATCCTGTAGAATAGCTGCATGAATATACTTACACGTAATAGTTAACTAAAGATGATCATCCCACAAGAAAAACGAAAAAAGCTAATAGGGAAATGATTAAGATGAATGTTTAAAATAATATGCAAATTAGCTAGATCTTTTGCAGATGAATGCAATTGCACAATCCATATATAATAAAGTATTTTCTTTTTAAAATAAGCAAAAATGGTTCGCCATTTTTCTTCTTGGCCTCTGGGCAAAGATCTTTTTTATCTTAGCAAAGTGTAGTATCTGTTCCGGCAGATACTGCAGTCAGTTATATGTGGGGTCAACCCCACATATCAGACCATTGCTCTTGAGCAATCAGTTTTGGTCAATGTAAGGGAAACCCTTCATACCAATTGTCACTATCCAGTTCCCTCTCGGGGGAACTGATCCCCCTTCTCTCATTCTCCACATTAAAATACGGCCTTGTGCCTAATTTGCTCAGTGGGGAAGCAAATAAATAACTAAATAAATAGAAAAAAGGGTTTTTAATATGAATATCAATACACACACACAAAAAAATTATTTTAGATTATTATACTATCTTTTAATTAGAAGTTAGTGTACTATTGTTTGTTCTGCATGATGTCATACTCTCAGGCATTACCTCTTTCTTTGAAGAGAAGGGTACTACCACAAGGTTGACTATTTTTCATACAACTGTTGTTTGGATGTCTTTTCAACCATTTATTTTTATCACTACTCAGCCTAAGTTTGGATTTATAAAAATTAATCTGTTAAAAACATTAAAATTGAGTAATTTTTTTTAGATACATAATCACACAATTTTACTTTGTTACTGTTTTAGTGCTACAAATGTATTTACAGAACAAAACATTCTAAAAAGAAAAAAATATAATTTGAAGTAGAATTATTTTTATTTTAAAAACTGCATAATACTTATATATATTGTATGAATTGACTGAAATATCTTTGTTCTGCTTTAGTGATGTGTTTATTTCCCTATTTTTACTAGTTTGTTGCTATGCTTATCCACTGTTCCACATATTAATATTTCATTTTGTCTGAAATTTTCGGTTCATGGTTTAAACTCCCTCATATGTGTATGTATGCTAGATCATATTTTATCTTTTACAAACAACTTATGAATGCATTTAAAGATAGTTTAGCACAATCCTCTGACAGTTTACTTATTCACTAATTTATTTAACATAAAATATTTAAAATACATTTACATTGCTAGAAATTATTGAATCTTTTTCAAACATTACATATGCCCCCTCCCCCCAGCATCTAAACTGAATGTGGCATATTTCCAAGATTCGTTCTTTTAGGTTGAATGGGACTAATTAACAAATATCCTAGCTAGAGTCAGGAGTTCTTTGTAATGTACTGGTATATTTGCACATTAAGATTTTTGAAATCCATAAAGTTTAGATTAAAACAAGCTAACACATTTAGTTGGTAGAATGAGTTTACCTTCTCTGTTTTGTAATGCTTGTAGAGTTTTGGGTACTTGTGCAGAATTTGAATGAGATATAACTGACTGGCTGCTTGACTTTGCTTGGAACATGACGTCAACCGCCGGCTTTCACAAGCATCGCTGATTATCAAAGCATAACACTACTCAAGGAAAATGCTGAAGAAATCATTTAAATATAATAAAATCACCATAAAAAGGGAATATATATATATATATATATATATATATATATATAAAACAAAAATAAAAAGAAATAATGACCTACTATAACAATTTCTGTTTTATTCTTGTAATAAATCTTTTTAAGTAAAAAAATTGAGTAAAGTGTTTTTTTTTTGTCAAACAAAATTGAACAGAATTAATAAGATAAATAATTTTTGTTGTGTTTTTCATATTTTTTTAACAAAAGTTTAAAAAAATAAAAAGCACTTTTTTTAAAAATGATTTTCATTTGGCAATGATGCACCTCTCACCACAAGATGCGCAATTTTTCTTTGCAGCAATTAAGTTTTGTTTGCGAATATGAAACATCTTCCGGCTTCTGCAACTGTTGATCCAAGGTCGAGATATTACCTTATCTAAGGTTGTTAGGAACAGTAATTTGAGGGTGTGTTGTTTACTTAATTTATTGATTTTTTTTTTTTTTTTTTTCTTCCCCAATATTTTCCCCAAAAATCGTTTGCTCCTTTTCCGCACACTGATTGGCTGATTGGCGTCTTTCGTCAGATTACAGTCAAACCCGAGCGCATGATATCATGTTCTGAATAAAGCCGAGCAGACGGTTAGTTATGTCTAGTTCAAATTCTGGACAAGTACCAAGTTTTGTAAAGCACGTGCATTTAGCAATGCAGAAAGGCAGTGGATTATTTTTGTTAACACTTAAAAGTGTAGCTCGTATTGTTATTAATTTGAATCGTAGACATGAAGAATTGATGCATCTTCACACTAACACCAGTACAAGATAGAATTAAATTTTCACCAGGTTTTTCAGCTTATTTTACAATTTTAATAAAATGCAAACTATTTTTTCCCGTATTTTCATCACTCTCAAACAATGTACATAGACATTTAATCATTTAATGTGTTGTGAGATTATACTAGTTATTATGAAAACACTTGCCTGTATTTGTAGGCCACTGTTAGTAATTCAGACGTAGGTTATATACCCATTCCTGCCGCAAATTATTTGTAGGTATAGAGGAGTAGGCAACCAGAAACCACTGGTAACCTGTGCAGGCATTCTTCACATGCTTACACTTGCCACAGAGGTGCGAGCAATCAGAAATCAAAGATTTCTATCATTCTACAAAGCAGCAGGTACTTTCATAAGACCTACCCTGAAATACTATCTCATTGATTACTGTACATGCAATAACCCTTATCCCTGAGTGGCCTCCAGGTCTTGATAAGTGGTCACTTCCATGTAAAAAAAAAAAAAAAAAAAAAAAAAAAAGCCGAGACGGTTTTGCAGAATATGGAATTTGAAGTCCGACAGGAAAGATTTTAGAGTATCAAACATAAGCACTTATTCTGATACTCTCACTCAGGTTACAGCTTGTGAGTCTAGTAAGGTATTACCACTACGCATACTCTTATATTGCAGACTTGGATTGGAATAGTGAAGACAGATATGGAGCTAGTAGCTGCCCCCCTTCCTTACACTTTTTAGTCTTCATCACTGGAACTAGGAATGACTGAAGTATGCTGAGAACTCTGCTGCTGATTAGTGGGAGTGAACCACCTTGATGCAGAATGCAGTGAACTTAATTGGAGCTAATTCAATCTACCCTGGGTGAATACCATCACATTTATTATGCCGAAAGAAAAACATAAAAACAAAAAATCCATCCCTGAATTGAGCAAAAATTTTAACCTCCCGACTCACAGATGAGACATCTTTATTTACTTAACTCCTAACTAGAGCAGAGCAAGACACAAGTTCAGTTTTTAATGTGAGAAAAATTCAGCTCCTCCAACAAAGGCACTCTAGATTGGTACAAAAGTAAAAAGATTGACTTTGTCTAAAATTCCTCTTCACTGACTAGATTGGGATGCTATACTTTGATCCTTTCCCAAAAAACGAGGTAGTTATGAGGGTGTGTGTGTAAAAGATCTGACTTCTGGTGTTTAGTTATTTCATTTAATCTTAGTGTTTATAAATTCTTCTTCTGGTCCTTGGTTTTTTAAAAATAAATAAATTCTCTTTCTGATGTATAGTTAAAAAAAAAAATTACTTCCTGCATCTGGTTTTATGAAAAAATGTACAACTTTTTTTTTTTTTTTTTTTTTTTTATATATATATAAAAAATTTGATTTTTAACAAAAACTACTCGTGTCCATTGTAATCACTTATTGCCATTTGGAAAGGTTGGAACAGCCTTTTTCAGCTAAATATAAAATAGCAACTTGTGTTCAAGTAATTTTTTTCCAATCAGTTTTGTATTTGAGAAATAATCCTAAAAGAGTTGATATGCTGTAAGGCAGACATGATCTAAGATTCAGTCAACAACTATTGTAACTACTTAATTGTTAGCTTTCTTTTGTCTTGCTACTTCATTATTCTTCTACTAACCTGTTTCTCAGACATGAACCAACATCATTGATTGATATAATATTGAAGAGTTGGAAATTTTTTTACTCAATTATTTTTTAGATAAAATTATAAAAATTAATAAAGGAAGCTAATCCTTATCTTAAGTGTCTGTTAGCTATCTTTGATTTTAATGGCAAGATTCTTCTTATGGTCATATCATTGTCTTCTCTCACGTTGGTGTCTGTTGAGAGGAGCACACAGGTTCACAAGTATAAAAATAAAACAGACTCCGACAATTTTTGTAAACATTAATTGGGCTCTGAGTTCGTTTGCAATACCATGGAGGGGGGAGGCTGCAAAGCGCTACGTTTCACATGTGCATCTACTGTTGAAGCTGCATTTGTCAGTCGGCTGATCAGTTCATCTCGGTCTGTTGAAGATCTCTTGATCTGGTTCAAGGCATGTTTGGTGACTTTAATGTCCACCATTAAAAAATGTCTTGGTTTCTCAGGTTGTACAGATGCAGCTGGATGGTTCCCAACCTGCCACCCAGATCGTGAGCACCAGCAAGCTTCACTTCTAGACCTAATACTTACTGGAGTATCCAAGGATTGTGTGACTAATGCCCACAGTCCACTTGGAAACACAGACCACCTTGTGGTATCAGTAGACATCACACTTAAATCTTAATGCCAAGGTGATGAGCCATTGCTCAAAATACGGTACTACAAAAGAGCTGACTGGGAAGCCATCAGATGCCCCTTGGACCAATATCTTCTCTCTTCCTGCTAAACAATGTGCCAATGAGACAACTGAATAGTGCAAAGTAGGCATGGTAGCACATGTTCCTACACAGAAGTATTAGCAAGTCTCGCTTACCTCCATGCTTCACTACAGATTGTGTAGGTGTCATTGCATAAAGACAGCGGGCATTCAACTGGTTCGGACATCATAAGTCAAATACAAATGGGCAAAAATTTATAGATGCTAGAAATCATTGTAAGAGAGAAATAGCCACAGCCAAAAGAAGGCATGCTGAAATAATCAGGGAACGTATAGAATCGCAGAAGATAGGAACTCATGATTTCTGGAAAATTTATGATAGTGTAGTGAATAAAGGACAATCAGTAATTTCTCCATTATCCAATTAGAAGGCTGCATGCACGGCAATTGAGATGGCTGAACTGCTTTCCTGGCGATTCGCCTCCAACTCCATCTTAGAGCCAACAAACAACTCCCTCCCAAATTTCCTTATGCAGATTAAAGCCACACTTGATGATCTGAAAATCATCCCTTCTCATGTCTGTGATATCATAAAAAACTTAAAGGCTTATGGGCCCGATCTCATATCTGCTATAATAAAGAAATGCTCAGCTGTGCTAGTCCCCATACTTTCCAAACTCTACAACAAATACCTTGCTGAAGCTTGCTTCCCTAATAGCTGAAAGATGGCCTCTGTGTTACCAGTGTACAAGAATTCTGGTGAAAGGACTGACCCTCTCAATTATCGCCCTATCAGTCTCCTGCCCCCCTTCGCTAAAATGTTTGAGACCTAAATCAATCAAGCACTGGTCCACCACCTAATATAAGCTAATCTCTCTGACAAACAGTATGGATTTAGGTAATGGCGTTCTACTGCAGATATTTTAAGTCATCTCTAAACACAGATACGATGCATTGGATAAGGCGGGCGAAGCCAGGGCTGTATGTAGCCCTTGATATATCCAAGACCTTTGACAAAGTCTAGTACGAAGGGTTGCTCATGAAAATTAAATCTTACCTGAGAATTCTTCCTTCAAACTTCTCAGCTTAACATTCACAGGAAATATGAACTGGAACAAATATATTGAGGACATTGCGAAGGCTGCTGCAATGAAGGTGGGTTCCTTCAGTTGTGCTAGAAAACTACTTACACCTGAGAGTATCCTGTATTTTTACAAGGCCACCATTCGTTCATGCATGGAGCATTGTTGTCACATCTGGGCTTGTACATTTAGTACTAGTCTCTCCTTGTTGGATAGGGTCCAAAAAAGTCTCCAATTTAAGAAGTCCTGCTTTATCAACTAGCTCGAACCCCTCTCCTTTCACTGCTATGTTGCATCTCTGTGTCTGTTTTACAAGTATTTTAATGGAATGTGCTCTGATTAACTTATTGCACTTCTACTCCCTCGACATACATATCTCTGACAAATCCACTTAGCAACAAAATTACACCCCTTCACTGGGTCTCGAAATGCCAGAAAGCTTTCTACTCTAATAGTTTCTTCCCTTGAACAGCTATACTTTGGAATTCCTTTCCTACTACCAGCTTCCCTAACTGTACTGATATGCAGAAGTTCAAAATGTAATGTAAACAAACAGCTTGTTAATCTTTCTTCTACAAACTAAATTTAAATATATCTACATCCATTGTTCAATCCTTTTGTTAAAGTCATTGTTACACTTAGAACTCCACTTTAGCTCTCTTTTGTCTGCGTTGAGGAACAAATTCTGATCCATTGTCCACTGATAAACTCTTTCCTATTTCTTTTGTTACTCGATAAACTTACTCCCTTTTCTTTTGTTATATTTCCTTTTTCTTTTCTCTTCTACTTCCTATCCTAACATTTGTGGGGAGGGGGACACCTATAGTATCACACCTCTCATGCTCAATTTATGAGTTTTTTGCATAAATTATAAATTACAAAAACAAGTCATATTAACAAATTATACACAATTCATACACTTGCGTAATTTATGAAACAGTATAGAGAGTTGACAGTCAATCCAAAAACAACAAAGCAAAACCCGAATGGCTGATTTCAGAACTGGAATCATTTGAGTACCCTTAAAGAAAACAACATTCAGCAAAGTGATTCCTTTTTTGACAGCCTCTGCCATTCAAATACCAAGAATGCAACTATTTTCAATTCAATTATTTATTTAATAAGATTTTGGTTATACTTGTCACGCTGAAAATGTGCAGATTCTCCAATGTCTATTAATTAATCATTCCATAATTAATTTAACTTAATTAATACAGCATCGGTAAAATTTATCTCTGGGTAAATCTAAAAAAAAAACAAAAACTTTTTATAACTTTATAGCCTTTTAACTGTATAAAATGAGATTTAGGTGACAGTCCTCCTAGCTATCATAGCATTACATCTGATACACTTTGAATTTAGGAAATTATATCTATACTCCTATAATCTTTTTTTTTGTGTATAGATATTCATATTAAAAACTTTTTTATTTATTTAAAAAGAAAATACAACTTTGTTACATATGGTTTGTGGAATTGCATTCATCTGCAAAAAAAAAATAATTTGCATATTATTTTAATATTTTAATTAATTCCCTATTAAGTTTTAGGTTTTCTCATGGGATGATCATCTTTTAGTTAACTTGTAATTCTACATGATTTTATACTTGCGTAATATTTGCGTAAAAAGGATTATAGTAAACACAAACTTTATGTGTGCGTGTGTGTGTGTATACATATATATATGTTTAAAAGATTTTGCCTACCAAATTCCTATGTCAGGTCTCTTTTGGTCTACAGACATGAAACAATATATAGAGTATTTGAACCCAGGGAAAATTGGTGCAAAAGTGTGAAAATTTAAAAAAAAAAAAAAAAAAAAAAAAAAAATGTAATAGTTATTGGTTCATGTTTTACTTTTTAGCCTTGCAGCAAACATGTCGTCATATCTCAGGCGTTAATGTCTAAAGGAAAAGTAAATCGTAAGCTCAACGTTTTGGTTTTGATTCTTGGTGGTGACTAACGTGTCATTTGTTATTTTTAACTTTTTAAATCATTGGGTCCAATATAATATAATAAATACAAAATCTGCATTAATCAAAATATATTTTAGTGTATTTTACAACCGGGCAATGCCGGGTGGCCTGCTAGTTAAAGTATAAAACATCATTCTTAAATCACACACACACACACACACACACACACACACACACACATGACAAATGATTGTGTAGAAGACAGGAACTAGAGTCTAGGATTTCTTGTTGATGGCTGAATTGGTGCATGCGAGAACTGCATTGTGTCTGATTGTGGAATAACAATCTTATGGATTAACTTGTCTTTAGCAAATCCGCCTACTATCTATAATGATTATTTTTGTGTGTTTCAAATGTATGCAATTATTGTTGGTCGAGAGACATATTCATAGATTAATTCTGCAGACTTTTCTGTTTCTCTTATTGAATATATTTGAATAATTTTCTAAACATAGAAATCGTTTAAATCATCTGCTAGTGAACACATAACGAGGAGCTGCGTTTTATTTTATTAACCATTAAATTATTCTTCCACTCTTAAGACTTCATCTCTTGAAACCATTAAACTGATTTCACTCTGAATATCTAGCCATCTTCATGATTTGATTCTTTTCAGATTACCAACTGCAGAAATTTGTTAGTTTAGTCTTTTTCAATATTGACATCATGGGGATTTAGCAGTGTATACAATAAAATAAAATAGTGGTAAAAAAATAAATTTAACAAATAAATATTACCAAAAGCAAGATAAATTACTCTTCTACCTACCTGGATAAGTTTTGTGTAGTTTAACATATTTTAAAGTGTCTATTTGATTCAAAACACAAGTTGTACCAAGTTAGTAAGTTAGAATGAAGCAAGATGGCGGACATCAAACGTTCATCTGGGAAGTCTTGATAATTTTTTTTTTTTTTTTTTTTTTTTTACACGGTGGTCACCACTTATCAAGGCCCGGAAGCCACTCAGGGATAAGGGTTATTGCAAGTACGTTAGTGTGGAGATTTGATGAAGTGTTTACTTAAGGGGGCAGTTCATTAGGAATTTGTTAACGTTGGATTTGAAGACATCCAAGTTGTAGTCAGGTGGGAAGCAGGCAGACGGAACAGTTCCACAGGCATGCAGTTCTAAGAAAGCTTTGTTCATGGAATCCATGTTTTGATTTAGGCACAGATAAAGAGTGGGGGAAATTTTTCACAGTGGATTCAGCTAGACGGGTGTTTTTCGCTAAAGATTGGCGAGGGGGGGGCAGAGATTGGAGTTAAGACGAGCACCTGCCATGGAAATAACGATAAAACAAGGATAGGCTCGCAATGCCTCTTCTGTGGGAGAGAGGTTGCAGGGTAGAGAAAAGGGCATCCCCCACAAAGTCTATTTTGTACTCTGTCAAGGCAGGATAGGCTGTTTTTAGCAGCTCCTGCCCAGATATAATTGCTTAAATCATGAAAATAAAACAAAATATTGATAAAAATTCACCCAATAAATGTTATGGGGACATTTATTGGGTGAATTTCTATCAGTATTTTGTTAATTTTTCGAGTTTTGAGCTATTACTGACAATCCGAAGATGGCATGTTCTTGTTGGCTTAACTTACCAACTCGAAGCCTTAAAATGTGTTAAAGCACTTATGTAATTTACTTATTTCCTTATTTTTTTACCACTATTTCATTGTGTATATACTGAAAAATCCCCAACTTCATTTTTTAGTACAACAAAACTTTTTCATTTATAATTTTCATGAATTGATTAATCTACTTTTTTAACAAGTAGATCACAAAATTAATCTTAATTTTAAATTTAGTTGCATACTGATAATCTTCACAATCCTGAGCGAGATTCAGAAATATTTTGTACCAATATTTTGAAATTCAAATGATTTATCAAATGTCTTAATAAAAAAATAATTTTGATAGTTGTAAAAATTTTCATGATGTCAGTGATGTAAATTTACCTTCTATACAATGTGTAACCATGTGTGCCCTTGTCTCTCTTCACCCCCTTTACCCAGTCTCCCTCTTTCTGTCCCTCTTATATATATTGCTAAAAACTAATTCCTTGGACGTTCACCTATTTAACTTGGGGATAATGTTTGATCCAGGAAAAAGTTAGTTTGTTTTTGTTTTTTTAAAACTTACTTAGTTGATTTTTCGGTACTCTTGCATAATTTGACCCGGATCCTCGTGATTACCCGTCAAGCCCGGATCGGGCAAGACCGGCAATCCTCGGTGACAGCCGAGCGGCGTAACAGACGCAGGCTAAGGAAAAAAAGCAAAACAAAACGAAAAAAAAAAGCCCTGAAAATTTTCAAATGATAACAAGAAACCTACCTTTTAAAAAAACAAATGTTTATTTAATTTATTGTAATATTTTTTAAATTTTCTTATAATTATCAACAAGAAGTATTTTTTTTTTTTTTTTATTTATCTGCAAAAATAGGTTGATTATCGGTATAACTTAGGTGTAAGTAGAATTTTTTGTTTCATTTTATTTATTTTTTTTTTGCATAATATTTATCAGCAACAAGTTTTTTTTTTTTTTTTTTTTTTTAAATTTATCTGCAAAAAAAAGGTTGTTTACCCGTATAATTGTTAGGTGCAAGAGTACCGATTTTTCTATCCCCTGCCCCACCCTTTCTCTTTGGCTATTTTTTGCTTAATTACAAAAGTGAAGCAATTTGTTTGTAAAAAAAAATAAATAAAAGACTGACACAATCTAAATAGTTTTGACTAGCAGTAATCATTTTATATTAAATAAAACTAGAAAAATATAGGAAGGATAGTGACTTATATTCAAAATATGTTATGTTTTTTGGTCTCTCCGATTTATCAGAGAGGAACCTATGTTTTCAGTGGCTTCCATGCGTCTGTTAGTTCAGACGATTACCAAATAACCGTCCATTAGTTTTTCTTGAAATTTTGCCACAAATTGTATTTCATTAAATAGATGTGCACAGTGAAAAAAAAAATTTTTTGCGAAAATTCCAGTTGCGCCCCCAGGGGCTGAAAAGAGGTCAAAAATGCCCCAAAATGACCAAAATTGACACGTTTTGCCCCATAACTTTTGATCCATCCATTAGATTTTTCTGAACTTGGCCAAAATATGGAGCCCATTGTTCTTTATATAGATCCAGTATGGGTGACCCTGACAAAATTCTTGTTCACGTCCCCAGGGACTTCAGTGCTAAAAAAAAAAAAAACACTCCTTTTTGTGGCTCTTTTTTTCATATTTCTCAACCAAAAATTTGATATGTCTGACTATATAGTGATTTTTCATAATGGTCAACTCAAATATACATGTGTTACGGCCTGAAACTGCACCGTTTTCTATTTACAATGAGATTCAGCATCCCGAGGGGCTAAAAAGAGGTAAAAAAAAATGTCCCAAAATGACACTTTTTGCCCCATTGCATTTGATCCATCCATTAGATTTTCCTGAAACTTGGCCAAAATGTGGAGGCTATTGTTCTTAATATTCAGTATGAGTGACCCTGACAAAATTCTGGTTCACATCCCTCTAGTGCTAAAAAAAATGCTCTTTTGGAGCTCTTTTTTCATATTACTCAAAAACTTGATCTGTATGTCTGTATAGTGGTTTTCCATAGTGCTGAATTCAAATATACATGTCTTAAGGTGTGAAACTGTACCGTTTGTCCATTTTCAGTAGAATTCGGCATTCCCAGGAGCTCAAAAGAGGTCACACATGCCCCAAAATTGCAAAAAATTACACTTTTTACTCCATAACTTCTGCCCCATCCATTAGATTTTTCTGAAACTAAGCGAAAATGTGGAGGCAATTGTTTTTCATGTAAATTTAATATCGGTGACCCTGGAAAAATTCTGCTTCGCATCCCTGAACATATACACTTGCCTTACCATTAACTTAACGTTGGCCTTTCACATTTCTCACATTCATCATTTCTTCACTATTTTTTGTGGTGTCATCTCGCGTGCAGCATCAGAGCGGGACCACGCACGTGCAGCTTGTTTTAATTACTTTGACAGTTGATGAATGAGCGGTTTCCATTGTTTTCCAATGAATGTAGAAGTATATCTCATTAATTTTGGGACCCTGCTGTACATGAAGAGAGGAAGAGTAAATATGAAATAGGAAGTGAAGAGTTTCCAACTTCCCTTTTATTCTAGGGGAAAAAATACCAGGATTATTTATTTAAAAAATACCAAAATTATTTTTAAACAAATTACTAAGATTATAAAGTAAATGTAATAAATCGATCAAAAGTAAAAACTTATTTCTAACAACACCAGACCGATATGTGCACTATCTGGTTAATCAAATATTTTTTATGAAACTTTTGTTAACATAGTTATTCAACATCAATGTAGGGAGGTAAAATCAGTTATACTTAATAAGTACTGAGTTAATATATAAAACAAAAGGAAACTGATCAGAATGGTAAAATAACAAATTTTTTTTAATAATAATAAAAAAAAAAACCTGAACATAAATAATTAACCAATGAAAATTACCAACAAAAATCTGATTAAAAGAAACACTATATAGGAAAACCACACTATATATATATATATATATATATATATATATGTGTGTGTGTGTGCATATATTTGAGTACTCCCAGTTATAATTTATGTAGGTTTTTAGTGAGGAGTGCATGCATGTATTTAGGAGTTTGGAAATATGGCACAAACCCAGAACAGATTCTGTAAGAGAAACACCCCCCCCCCACTCTCTGCAAATATACTGATTATCTGGTGCATCATCATGTGTAAATCACGTGAAATTTTGACGACTGTGGATGAACCGCTAAAAGAGATGATGGTGTGAAAGCGAAACAAAATGAACAATTTCTTAGGTGTTTATTAATCGGAGTAATTTAATTTTGGAAAAATAAATGAAAGTAATTGAAATTGTTTTACCGAAAAATTTGGAATAAAAAATTAAAAAAAAAATAAATAAAAAATTAAAAAAAAATGAAAATCTGATTATCTAGCATGAACAAATGCATTTCTGAAAGAAATTTGTTCTTAAAATTGTTTCGTGTTTTAAATGACTGAAATAGAAGTTTTAAAAATGTTAAACTGCCTTATAATTGTCATTAATGAATAGTGTTTAGATAATTATAAATATAATGATCATAATATTATGAGATGTAGTAGAAGTTTTTATTTGCAAATGTTTTCTGGAATAGTGGATCTGAAGTACATATAAATATGAAGCGGCATAACTGATTTTATTAAGCGAATGTGTTTATAGAATATAGGATTGGCTTTCTTATTTGTATAAAGCTCTTTGATACACAATATTTCATGTTGTACCTTCTAGTGCTTATATATATATATATGATTACTTCATTTAATCACATAAATTAATATATGAAGATATAATTTTATGCATGAATTTTTCAGTATTTACTTCAACAGTACTGAATACATAGGTAGAGCTAGGCATAAGCCTGACTAGTTTTCATGAGAATGAAATGCGGAATATTCTGTGTAGCTTAATTGCTAGATATATTTTCATAGCTTTATATATATATATATATATATATATGTATATAAACATCGTGGGGAGCCTACCCATTAATATCCTACATAAAACTGTTCATGGCTAAAGCAAGTTGAAGCTAAGTTGAGACCAACCACTGCCAAGGCACAACTACTTTTCCTTCTGACCTTTGCCATTGTACATTCATCCCGTGTGGTCAAGAAAGAATTTTGTAAAACTTTAGATGAATCTGATCCCCATTCTATTAAGCAAATTGGATCAAAATCTTTGGCAATTTAAATGTCAAATGAGCTATTCTACCATCAGGGAAAAAGTGGTGACACAATACACAATGATGCTACAGCCGCAACTACTTTTCCTTCTAACTTTTGCAAGAATTAGATTAATAATAAGTGTCTTTCCTGTACCTCTTGCTGATCTTATACAATATTAACTACATTACGAAAAACATTAATTTGCTTACTATTTAGTTGTACAATACCATCCTGAACAATTGATGCTTGTTCATGCTGTTGATATCAAATTTTCCGTGTCCAGGCAATAATGACAGCATATGAATTTGATCGATCAGCCGTGATGAGACCCAAATCTGTCAGTGTTTTACCATCCATCTTATAAGTCATATCTGCAATATGAACGAGAACCATATTGAAGATTTTGTCTGCAACTGTTTCATTAAGCTCAGATGTTCATTGCGTTCCTTAAATGCTTCTTTGTGTGCTTGCCAAAACCGTGTTGGGTAAGACACTACACATGTAATCAACGTGACGCAAACAAGTGTCTCAAATGAGGTGCGGATTCAGATGTAGATGCTTTTTGTAACATAGCGTCCTGGTACTTATCATAATTAAGTCGACCATATGCACTGCATGTATTCCTAAATGTATTCATAATTTTACGAATTATATTTTTAGGTCATTAAAGCTCTGTGGACATCTAACATGGTGTAGAAGCAGTCTCAAACAGAAGCATTCAAATTGGATGCACTGTGTATAATCTACCTAAAACTTGTTTTAACACATGGATAACCTGGAATTGATCTACCTTTTAAATCCTTGTTTTAAGTTCTTATTATGAATGTCCAATGTATAATAAGCAAGAACTTGAACATGCAAAAATGTACGTGCAAATAAGTATATTTTACACAAATTAAATAAAACTATCAGAGTTATTGTAGATGGATTTGCAACTCTATTTGCTGCATTACTTTCAGTAAAATATATTCATTGTCCATTTTTTGTGTGAATAACTGGTGAATGAAGTACATGTGGAAGCTAAGTATTCGCCAAATGGTTTCATTAGTTGAAATGTAACGGCTGGCTCCATATCTGTGAACTTCATCATGACCATCATTTTCAATTGTGACAGCAGCTTGATCACTGCCTTTATTCACATACTTTATTGATTATACACTGTTACAATGGTTAACATAATTATCTGCATTAAACATCTTGCAAAGGAGTTTATTTTATGGTACAACACTTCGGTTGTCTTCAGAAAAGCTTACGTTGCTGGGAAGGGTAACTGTTGTTTGACCCCCCCCCCCCAGCAACAGTAGATAATCGGTGATATAGTGGATAACTATTTTTATTTAACTTTCATTCAAAAACATATCTGAGCATTGTCCTTTTCTGAGATTATTGCAAAGCTGTTTAAGTTTCCACAGGATCCATGAATCATGTGGTGTCTAATCATATCATGTAAAACTGGATCTAGATAACCCGAGTCTGTCATAGGATCTTAACTTTTGTTCAAGCCAAACCAGACAATGAACATGTGACGATCCTCTTTTCCGCCACTCAACAATTTACATGTATGCTACTACCACTCCAAAAATGTTTCTTTTCGTAAGTAGTTGTATAATGATACCTAGCTTTAGGTGAAAAACTTTTGCTAACCCGATCACGGCAATCATGCGATTGCTGATTTGCAATGGGTTCTTTCACAATCTCAAGCCATTTTGGATTGCATGTTTTCTCGCATAGACAATTGCATTTTGTGTGCATTCATGCATTTTTTAAAAAAATCTTTTTTTTTTATACAAGGTGGTCACCACTTATCAAGGCCCGGAAGCCACTTGGGGATAAGGGTTATTGCGTGTACAGTACGTTAGTGTTGAGATTTGATAAAGTGTCTTACTTAAGGGGGCGGTTCATCATACTGTGATCTCTCAGTAAATGTTGCTGGTAGGATGGTCTATTGGCCCACATTTTCAGTATTGTCACTAATATTTAGTGAGTATTTCAAGTGAATGTCATCAGCAATTCTTAGTCCCCTTTGAGTTTTAATGTAAATAAGTCTCTCATGCTCTATTTTAGCATACATGTTAGCTGTATATTGATGGAATAGCTTCCTACATTTAATAAGCATGTTGAAACTCTTGTCACGGGTCATAATTCTATATACATAGAAAGTGTTACAGAATCTTTTTTCCTACTACTAACTCTTTATTGTAAGGATTTCTTTTCCACACAGACATGATACCTTTCTTAGGCTAACCAAATTTGTTTCAACAATACATTGTAGTTGATTATTTCCGAGATGCAAAATGATGTCCCGATGATGGAACTCCTAACCTACTAATAGGAACGTTGAAGCGGCATTCATGTTCTTGTTTTAGAGTTTTGTCGGCACTTTAAAGTCATCACATGCAGCATTCAATATAGCCATCTTAAAGTTTTGAATTTATTCTCTTGGTGAAGCATACTTCGAAGTTCAAGCACAATATCAAACTTTGTTGGATGCAGAGTTACATCGTGTCGTCGTATCTTGCTCATCACCCACGAAATATATTTGAAGATATTGTTAATTTCCAACTTAAGGGGAAGCAAGGAACCAACTCTGACAAATCTGTCCACAAACTTTAAATGTCGATGTATAGGTTCTTCACATGTTTGTTCAGCAGCAAAGCTTGTCATACTGAAGCACTTATAACTCCTAATGCTGTTCAAAATGTGTAGAATTATGCGAAATCTTATCAATGTGGGATCATAATGTAACCAAATCTAGAAGAATACTTTTTTCACCAAAACAACAGATACCTGTTGATTCCCTAATCCATTTTTGGCATTACATTGTCTGCAAGTTGTTCTATTATTTAATTTGCACATCTGAACGTAACTGATAATTACGTGCATCATAATTTTTACGTACTTCATGCACTCAGAAACTTGATTGAGGAACAGATGTACGCAATGTTTCTAACTGCATGACTTCAAATATAGCATATGTTTTGTTCAACAATTGCTGTATTACAACAAAAGGAATTCTTTTTGGAGACATAATGCATGTGTTTAGTACTTGCCAGTAATTGAATGGGGAAAGATGAAAAAAATAAGATGCAACAATTGATATTAAACACTTTTAATTTATGACTACTTTCTTTATTATTTATTAAAGAAATTGTTTAGTGTTTGCATTTTTTTTTTTTTTTTAAATAACTATTTGTTTTAAAAAAGAAAAAAAACATTTCAGTTATTGATTTTTTGTCTCCTGACAAAGAAGGGATTGGACCTAGTAATTAATTCCTGTTCCTACTTTTCTCAATAACCACACCTTGGATTTTTAAAAATTTTGGATAAACATTAGTCATGGTGAAAGTAAATTTTTCACTCGTGGAGGGGGATCCTTCATGCTCAGCTTGTTTTGTTAATGAGTTATAAATTATTTACAAATCTGAAATTAGGAAAACTAAACAACCGAATATCACATTAAAAAGTGTAATTTATCGAAAAAATTAGGTTTTTATCCTAAAAAAATAAATAAAACATTTTCAAATTATGATACCATTAATACAGTTCCAGATTTTATTAAGACAGTTTTAAATTAGTTATTTTCAAAGTTAAATTTATTGGGAAACTGAAAAACAAAACATTACACATTTTCAAGTAAACGCTTCTGTAATTTATTTCGAAAGTTTACTTTATAGAAGACCCCCATCCCTCAAAAAAATAACTTTTCAATTATGACTAAATTAATTTAGTGTATGTTTTTTTTTTTTTTTTCTAGAAATTTGACATCAGTATCAAGCAAAGAATGAAGTTGACGCATGACCGTCTGTATTTTAAAAAAAAAGTGTTAAATGCTTGCTATGTTTAATAGGTAGATAGTAGCAATACGGATTTCATTTTATTTAGTTTGTGTATGATCTTAAAATATGGCGTCGCACTTAGCGACTGTATTGGTTGATGACGTCATCTTGGAATAATTGGAATTGTTTAGGCCACCGTCCGGCAAAGGTAAAAGAATGGAATGTAAGAGAACAATCAATGAAATGGCTGGAAAAGTAATAATTTGAAGAGAAAGGGATTATTAATCCATAGAGAATGAGGTATAGGAAAAAAATAGTCATAAAGACTGAAACTGAAATAATAGTGGTTGTTGCTGATAAGCTTATACTACAAAGCATTTGCAACAATGAATTATGAGAGGAGAAAATGATAGTAAAAAGTACTTGTCTGATAGAGCTACTTTCTTTGGATATATTATAGGAATTAATGATATTGAATAAAATTGACTGATAATATGCAGAAAACATACGAGGTGTTGGCAAGTAGTGTGGCCATATTGAATTTATGTGGCATCTGCGTTTATAAAGCTATGTTTTTTCTAGAGGGAGAAAAAAAAAACTGACTTTTTTATTTATATAAAGATAAATGTGTACATTAGAGTGTGTGCGTGATTGTTTATTCGCAAAATTCTTAGAAAAATAGTTTATCTTCAATAGTTTTCTAAAAGGTTGTTTCTTATTTAACAGTATTGGTTCACTTACACTATCGAATGATAGAATTGCATTCAGTCTAATGTTGATTTTACATGTTGGCATGTGTTGGACAACATTTAGAAATTGACGATTTTTTTTTTTTTTTTTTTTTATTACACTTTCACCCCAAACAGGGCACGTTGCCACTTTGATGTAGGGGGCTACTATCAGGGACCTAAGTTGCAGGGGTACTATGTAGGAAGTTTAGTAGCAAGATGTCTGTTCACATTACACTTCAACTTCTGCGTGTCAGTACAGTTGGGGAAGCAGGAAACCGGAAGAGAATTCCAAAATCCTGCAGTTCTGAGAAAGAAGCTATTAGAGTAAAAGGCTTTCTTACATCTAGGGATCTCAACTGAGTAGGGGTGGGACTGCGCTGCTTCCGAACTAACCTATCTTTGGCTCTGTCTTCTCTCAAATCTATCTTTTCCTGCCATGTTTTCCTTGACCATCCCCTGCCAGTTGATCCTTCTACCTCAACTGTTCTATATGCACTGACCCAAGAAGTGTTAGATTCTTTCGATGTGACACTATCAACAAAGTCTTCTGTTCAGCAAACATTGTCTTATACTATCTGGATTTAACTTTCGTCTCAGATTATCAGATTAAAGCCTGACATTACACTTCTATCATATCGTTCACATATTATAGCCAATCCTCTGAATCATTGAGATTTATTAGTTACTAGTGGTGGTGGGAGGCATTGCCCGGTCGTAAAATCCGGTTAATAAAAACTGGAACTTAGGTGCCATCAGCCAGAAATGAAACTGGAAGTAAAATTTTGTAAGCAAAAAAGAAAAAAAATGTGGTGTATTGGGCACCAACTCACATTACTTAAGTTTGCAAGCGAACGCTTTATCGATGGGACCACGATGGTACGGATGCTATGATGCTGCAAATGTATCTTTTTAAAATGAAAGAATGAAATGACTGTTCGCGCATGCACGGTTTGCAAACAGCATCGAAAGCAAGGTTTTTATCTGACCCCCATTGTTCAAACAAAAAGACATTTCTACATGAAATAATTGAGGATTTTCTTTTCAATTTTTCAATATTATGTGTCCGAGAGTCATTTTCTCTTATTTTTTTTTTAGATCATTTAAATTGGGTGCATTTTATGTCTCTCCTGTATTTTCTTTTTGTTATAGATCATAGATTAGGCAAAAGGAAGCCTATCATTTTCACTTAGTCTAGATATAATGTATATAAATGCAGATGAAGACATTGATTTTAATTTCAATCAATCTTTTTGCTTTTATGTTTTCATTAAAGTATGTTTTTTTTTTCTTGTGTACAGTAACTATTTATTATTAAGGCAAAAAATCTCATGAAATATAGAGGAAATGTTGATGTATAAAGAATGTTAAAAGGATTAACAGAAAACAGTTCAGGTTAATAAACATTGTCTCCTCACAAGGCAATGTTTAAACAAAGTAAATTATAATTATTTGGCGCATTATTATAAGTTAAGTAAAATATTGACTGGATAAACTGCTAGAAGCTTTTTAATTCAGAGAGAGATATTATTTATTATACTTGGAAGCTAAAAGAAATGACTGGTTTGTTAGGTATCAATTAATCATAGTGTATAATCCTCTCTTTTTGATTGTCTAGCCTTAATCTAAACCTTCGCCATTTCCGGTTTGGTGATGGACGCAACGGCAGAGACGTCACATTATTTTTTTTCATGTTCTTTTCCTCCTTCACGGTACGGGTTCGAACCTGCTTACTACAACTTTTTTTTTGGCTCAACACACACCTCCAAACACTTGGGCAACGCCTGGCACCCAGACTAGTCTATAATATAAATTTCACCTGTCTGTTTAAATGTATGTATGTCTCGCAAAAACTTTCGACAGAGGCGACGGATTCTCACAAGATCAGTATCATTTTGAAGCTCGACCCTTCAGATGACAAATATCGAAAAATTAGCCAAAAACATTCATTCCTTTACCCTCAACCAGGCCATTTTCTATAGGGATGGGTCGCTGTTTTATCCCGATAGTTTTGAAAGTCATCGCCTCTTTTCGATTGTGTAGCCTTCCGGTTCAGCGATGGGTGCAACAGCTAACGCATCATGTTTTTTTATTTATTTATTTATTTTTTCTCACTTTCTTTTCCGGCTCTGTCGGTGGGGCATTAGAATACACCGACTGCCTCCCTGCAGAGGGTAAAAGTCCCTCAATGGGGGTCCTGGATATGACCTTAAACTATATCCAGTGGTGAGGCCCCAGCTTGCGGGCTTTGGGGAGTGTGGAGCCACCCTTTAATTACCATTGCTCCCAGGTCCACTCTGACCCAGAGTGGTAGTACCTGTTAGGGTTCCAACTATGGGTTGAATAGAAACCGACTTGAAAACAACAAATATATTCTATTAAAAATTTTTTCTTCAAAATCTTCGGATTCGGCATTAAATAACCCGAAAAGGGGTTGATATGCCGTAAAACAAAAACAACCAATCAACCACTTTTTTTTCTTCCTTTGCAGTACAGGTTCGAACCTGCCTGCCTACTACCACTTTTTTTTTTTTTTTTTTTTGCTGAACATACACGTACAAACACCTGGGCAACGCCAGGCACCCAGCCTAGTATCTTATAAGTAATACAGTAGAATCCCAGTATACGGCATTAAAAATTAGTAACAAAATACGGTACAGTATATAATACACATGCATATAATCAAATAACATAAATAACACTGTAAGGCGGGGCAAATAATGTAACCAGGGTCAGGAAAAACATTGTATTCCACATTGTAACCTGAAAAAAAAAAAAATGTATCCTAGGGCCACCATATCCCGGAGGTTTATTGTAATACTTTTTTCTTTATCTAATTTTATAAATTTCCTTTTTAAAAGTTATTGAATTGTAATTTTAATTCATTGAAGTTTTTAAACATTCTTCTTATAATTGCTAAATTCGTATCCATGCTCATGTTTTTGTATAATATTGAAATGATTATATGAACGCCAAACATTACCCTCCCCCCTTTTTAAACTTGCATTTTCACCCCAAACGAGGCACATTACCACTTTGATGTAGAAGGCTACTATCAAGGACATAAGTTGCAGGGATACTATGTAGGGAGTTGATCAGCAAGATGTTTGTTTACATTATACTTGAACTTCTGCATGTCAGTGCAGTTGGAAGCAGAAACCTGGAAGGGAATTCCAAAGTCTAACAGTTCTGGGGGAAGAAGCTATTAGAGTAGAAGGCTTTCTGATATCTAGGGATCTCTACTGTGTAGGGGTGAAACTTTGCTGCTTGTCGGGTTTATATTTATGTCGAGGGGGCACAAGGGCTTGTAGTTCGTCGGAGCATCTACCATTAAAATACTTGTAAAACAGGCAGAGGGATGCAACATTTTGTCTATGGGACAGAGGTCAAAGCTTAGATAACAGTTCGGGACCTATGAGCTTGGTGATTCTTTTGAACCCTGTCCAGGGTGAGAGACTAGTAGCAGATGCACCAGCCCAAATGTCAAAACAATACTCCATTCATGGGTGAATGGTAGCCTTTTAAAGGTACAAGATGCTTTTAGGCATAAGCAACTTTCTAGCACAGAAGAAAGCGCTCACCTTCCTTCCAGCAGCCTTGGTAATGCCCTTGATGTATCTGTTCCAACTCATGTTCCTTGTAAACATTAACCCAAGGAGTTTGAATGCAGTACTTTCAGGCAATGTATCTTCAGCCATAGCTATTGGAGGTTGAAAAGATTTCTTGTAATTATTAAAGGAAACAAGCTTTGTCTTGGCAGCATTAAATGTTAACATCCATTTTTTTTTGTCCCCATTCCACTAGAATGGAGGTCTTCCTCTAGTATTTCCACCATTGCCTTGGATGTGTTCATTCGTTTTCCCCTAGTGCCTATTATAGAGCATAGTGTCGTCAGCAAATATGCCCATTTGAGACAATTTTATCAAAGAGGTCATTTATGAATATCAGGAATAATAAAGGTCCAAGGATCGACCCTCTAAGTTTCATTCATATTTATATCACATTGTTTTGATGTACGACTAGTGAGGACAACCTGGATTCTTCTCATATTTAAG
This sequence comes from Euprymna scolopes, assembly GCF_053919585.1. Taxonomy (NCBI): domain Eukaryota; kingdom Metazoa; phylum Mollusca; class Cephalopoda; order Sepiida; family Sepiolidae; genus Euprymna; species Euprymna scolopes. Next base: position 166,354,219 of record NC_136485.1, on the reverse strand, counting down.
GATTCAATTATGTTTATTCATCCAGCAATACTATAGATCTGATTTTCATGAGAAGACCATCGTGCCATCCTCTGTCAAAAGCCTTAGATATATCTGCGCTCCCCTTCTCTGCCTTATCCAATGCATGGTATATATATTCAGAGATTAGTTAGGATATCTGCAGTAGAACGGACTTGCCTAAATCCATATTGATGGTTGGACAGACGTTTAGCAACTAAAGTGGTGGACTAGAGTTTGATTAATTATAGACTCAAATATTTTGGCAAAAAAAAAAAGGGAGGAGGTTAATGGGGCGATAATTTAATGGGTCAGTTCTTTCACCAGAATTCTTGTAAACTGGTACCACAGAAGCAGTTTTCCAACAGTCATGGAAGCAAGATTCGTTAAGGCATTTGTTGAAAAGTTTGGAGAGAATTGGAGCAACCTCAGCGGAGCTATTTTTTTTTTTTTTTTTTTTAAATAGTACAGCCAGGATGAGATTGGATCCACATACTTTTGCAGTGTCTAGGTTTTTTATGATATCATGCACTTGAGAAGGGGTGATTTTTAGATCATCTAGTGTGGTTTCTGTCCGCAAAGGAAAATCAGGGAGAGTGGTTTGCTGGGGCCAAAATTGAGGTTGAGGCAAACTGATGGGCAAGCATGTTAGCTTTCTCGGTTGCTGTGCAAACAATCTCATGATTGTTGGATAGTGGAGGAATTGTTGATTGCCCCTTATTTACTACACTGTTGTAGATTTTCCAGAAATAAAGAGTTCCTAATTTCTGCGCTTCAATGCGCTTTCTGGTGGTTTCAGTATATTCTCTCTTAGCTGTCGCTATTTCTTTCTTACAATTACTTCTAGCTTCTATAAACTTTTGTCTGTTTGTACTGGACTTTTGCCGGATAAATCTGTGGTATGCATGTTGCCTTTTGAGCAATTGCAGCTGCGCAAGTAGAAGTAAACCATAATTTCTTTTTTATTGTTTTTTTGTAAGACATATTATAAGTCGTTTCTTATCAAATGCGAGCGATAATACGTCCATTTATGCAAGTGTGGTCTATTCAATTTTCATATATAGAACCAACCCGCTCCACACTTCCATGCAACGAATGCAAATGTTGCTAATCAGACATTTTGATCAATGACATGCTGTAGATTCCAGGTGCAGTTACTGTTTTTAGATATATATACTAGCAGTTCAGCCCAGCTTTGCTCGGGCCCTATGTACTGTTCATAACTTTATGTGCATATATATATATATATATATATATATATATATATATATATATATATATATATATATTAAAAAGTTTGACTCCTGTCCAGGCAACCTACATCTAAAATTTCAAGTGTTTAGACCCAAATTTGGCGAAGGAGTTTGGTAGAGTTTTCAAAGATAAAATTGTTGAACAGCACAATTTCTGTCCGAAAACTGATTAAAAAGATTTTCCCAAATCTCAATACCGCTTATGTCAAGACTTGAGTCTGTAGACTGAAAATTGAGAGAATAATTTGGTAGGGAAATGTACACACAGACAATTTCACTTTTATAGACATATAGATTTGTCACATACCATGAAAATATAAATGCATACACTGCACGAACCATAATATACCGTTATAATATGAACGCATGTGTTAAGTACCATTAAATAGTTGTCATTAAATTGTTAAAACTTGTAGAATTTGGTGGAGATCAACATATAGTAAACACTACATTTCTTAACCTATTAAAAAAAATGTCATATCATCACCGGATATATATCGAACTTAGGCCTATAGGTATGTATAGAGTGAACATTGCAAGAGCTATTCCAATTATTGTTAAGCCTCCCACTGAAAAACAGTGCATGTACTTGCATGCTGGCAAACGCACTGTAGTAGGGTTCGGAAAGAGTGTGATTAATTACTAGGATTACTGGTATATACAAAGTGCACAAACAAAATGGCATTTTCTATGTTATGATTGAGCACCAAGTCACTCTTTAACAACATTTCCAAAAACATTACCTATGTATAAGTCAACTCCCTCAAAATAACCTTAAAATCATCTCTCAGAAATTTGACTTATACACAAGTACATACGGTATATATTATTTGCTGCAAAATATGAAATTTCTGCAATTTTTCATTTAACAAAGACTTGTAGTTGTAAAAATATGGATGGTTTTTCAAAGAAAAAACATTTTGTTTCTTCAATGTTAATATAAGGTCATGCATGAATGATTTTACAAGAATTTGGTGAGTTGTGTGTTGCAGTACGCTTGCTTGTTCGATGGCATAAATTAATGAAAATAGATATAGAGTTTATAGATATACAACTGTAGACTTTCTTTAAAACAAGAAAAAATATGCATACATCTTTTTTTACAGACAATAGCTTTTGGCGAAAAATGCGTAAGACATGTACGTGCTTACGTGTGCGTTGTTGATCTCTGCTGATCGTATGTTGACTGAGATGAAATATTTTGTTAAAAGTTGTTACCAAGATAATCCGTGATTGTAGAGTTTGTTTGGCTTACTTCGATAAAGCTGAATAGTATGTGAAAGTTCATTTCATTACCAAATTGGTTCGCGTGTGTAAAACATTTAGAGCGCATGGTGCACACGTCCTGGTCATATACCACTCAGGGAAAAAAGAAGAGAGAAAGTTGATATCACCACCTACTGGTTGAAACATGCAACAAGGGCAATAATCGTGTATGTCTCAAAACTGAAAGTGTTGTGCATTGTGTCCATGTGTTCGTTATGCGCAAAACTCACTGTGTCTGTACAAGTGTGTAACAAACATTAAAAACAAGCTATATTTTAAAATATTTTGTTTTACTTGAAATCATTTGTACTAATTAAAAACTTTTGTACTTAAAAATAATATTAATTAAAAAAAAGATTTAAATTAACAAACCTAATATTTTGATATTTGAAATTTCTTTGAATATAGAATATCTAATTTTAACCTTCATTTGTAATAATTTCTTACGTATAATTGTTTTTAAAAGTCATCGGTGAAACGGTGTCATCTAAATTTATAAAACGCAAAATATGTATCCAGAATAGTTCATTATATTGCTCATCTCCTGTAATGATGTTCAAATCTTAAATTTATTGTGTTAAATTATGCAGCTATATCAATGGGAAAAGTTTGAACAAAATGAAAATATTAAATATTGAAACTAGCAAATGCTGAACGTAGTCATTTTTATTTATTTATTTTTTAATGCCTCGTTCACTATGCACTCATGGGGGACCATGCATACTTCACTTGTTCAACTTTTGCATTACTTTTAGTTCCAATTTAGTTTTTTAATTGCATATATAAGCTGGTTGAGTAAATAACTATGAGTCGAAAACTATTTGACACAATACAATGAATGATTTTATTAAATGTTACTCAGCAAAGTAAATTAAATGAAGAATAAAGTATTTCTGTTTTAAATGTAGAGTTAAATATTATTGCAACAATAACTGAGAAAAATATAAAAATAAAAGTTTCTCTTATTTGGTACTTGTACAGTTTAATCAAGACATTAAAAAATGAAAATATCGAAAAAAAAGTTATATTGTACGTATCCGTTTTGGACTGAAGATCTCAAAAAAAAAAAAGAAAAAAAAAAAAATTTAACTTAATTTGATCGAGTAGTTTTTTTTTTTTTTTACAGCGAGAAAACACATTTTTATGACGGTGTGTTGAAGATAGCAACCTTGGAATTTTTTTAACACACCACGGGGAGATAACTCAATTTAAAGCTCCGACACTCCCTCCCCATCTTTAATACTAGCTTTCTTCCTAAAAATCGAACCCTTTTTTTGGTATAGCAAATTGTTTTTCACTGTAAAAGAAAAAAACTTTTTTGGAGAACTTCATTCCATAAGATACATACAACATAACCTTTCTTCGATATTTTCATTTTTAATGTCTTGATTAAACTGTATAAGTACCATTTATTTGTATGTAAATAATGAAAGCTTTCATTACGAATTCAGATATTTGCCGAAACTTTTAGAAATTGTAATGAATTATTAATTACATTTTCATTCAACAAGAATATTTTTTTCAATTTTTCTCTTTATTTATTCATTTTTTTTTTCTTATCTAAGTATATATTCAATTTTATTCTAAAATATATAATAATTTTTATTTTTTATTTTTCAGCGGAGCCCTTACCATTAATGGACATTTGTCGAAGGGTTATTCGTCAACAGCTCAGCAAGAACAGATTGCATGAAATCCATAAGCTTCCCCTTCCTCGATCATTGAAAAGCTATCTACTCTATCAATCCTAGCTGGTTGCTAGGTGATGATGCTAGCTAGCAGAATATTCCTCCTCACAGACCTCAGAAATCCCATGTTCATGTACACAGCATCGACGCTCAGCTCGCTAATGCGGCCTGCTTGCCTGGTTCGCATCTCCAGCCTGGCTCAACTATACAGCATCCAAGTTCCACTCAAGACCAGAAAGATGAGCTGTTGGTTGTAGGTCAAGAGGTTTTCTTTTGTCTGCCATGTGCAGTAGATAGCATGGATGGATCTGCAAATTGGCAGGCAAATAAAACAGCACGATAAAAGTTAGACGTTGCTCTTGCCTGTTTGGCACTTGTTCTCTGGTTCTGTTAGGCAATGATTACAGTTTGGAGCAAATGGAAAACAACAGTTGGAAGAAGAGTTTTCTTTTGTTGTTCAAAAGTTAGTTTTCTATGGCAACTACTTGTAGCAGCGGTGAAATACCATTTTTGACATATGTTTTTAAATTCGATTCAGTGGTCACATTCCCAACACCACATATACATATTAAGTATAGAAAAAAAAAATAATTAAAATATATTTTCTCTTATTTGACTTTTTTTTTTTTTAATATGTAAACATACTTTGTTGCATTGTAATCTTTCATTTACAGTCGCAAAGATTTTAAATTAATTTGAACAAAAGCCTAAAGTGAGACATCATCAAAACTGTAAAGAAATTTTTTTTTTTTTCTTTCTTTTTAGACTTATTTTTTGAAAGAAAAATAAATTTTCATTGACCAATTTTCTCATTGGTCTTTGCATTTAATTCTGACACCATGGCACTTATAAAAAATGCCTATGGTTTCTTTTCATCTATTGTGCATCTGCAGTAAATATTGAGAGGTTTATATCAAAGTGCATTTAAGTGTTTTTTTTTAAGTAAATAAAATGAGATACCAGCATTGTTTTTTTTTTTCTTCCCGTTAAAAGCAAAAGAAAACCAGCAATTGTGATAAACTAAAACCCAATTAGTCAATCATTTTGACTTTTTGTTAAGAATGTCATGCTGAAATGTGTGTTAAAGCATCGAGAGGGAAGGCTGTATCATCCCCTGCTACTCATTGTTGCTATCAGAGACTACTCTTCAAACAAGGTACGATCATATAACTTCAAGATTGCACACAGCTGATGACATCTTCCAAAGCTGCAACTGCTGCTGCCCAGCTGTCTGTTAATTCTGTCTTAAAATCATTATTATTCAGGCAGCTGACATATTTATTATGACTAGTGTGTATATTTTATGATGCCAAAGGTTAATATTATTTGCTTTGGTTCTTATCCCCAACTCCTCCCCCTCTGATGTGTTCCTCAGATGAACCAATTCTATGTTTTGTATGTAGTGTTGTTACTTTTTTCTTCTAGTTCTGCCAGTTTCAGCATCCAAAACTCGTCCATTACAGCAGCAGTGGTGCTCTGCCCCTTCTTCTTCATGTACTAGTAAATAAAAGAATATGTAAAATAACAAAAACAATAAATTGGTATTACTCACTCCCATCTATGTACATTTTAAAATCTGTTTGTATGTTAATGTTTTTCTTTTTTTTCCCCTTTCTTTCTTCAATTTTTCCTTTTTCTTTATTTTTCATCCAGTTCCCCCCTTTTTTTCCATCCAGTTTCCCCCTTTTTCCCATCCAGTTTTCCACCTTTTTTTTCTTTCATTCAGTTTTCCCCCCTTTTTTCTTTCATCCAGTTTTTCCCCCCTCCCTTTTCTTTCATCCAGTTTTTCCCCCCTCCCTTTTCTTTCATTCATTTCCCCCCTCTCTTTTCTTTCATTCATTTTCCCCCCTCTCTTTTCTTTCATTCATTTCCCCCCCCCTCTTTTCTTTCATTCATTTTCCCCCCTCTTTTCTTTCATTTTCCCCCCTCCCTTTTCTTTCATTCAGTTTTCCCCCCCTTTTTTTCTTTCATTCAGTCCCCCCCCCCTTCATTCAAATAATGAAAACTGTAAGTGACAACCCTCAAAAACATTCTGAGAAACTATAAAAACAAATTCAGATTTATGGATGAATTGAGATTACACTTGAGTTTTATTTGCTGACTATCTCTTATATTATTTCTTAAGTTGACTAACACAGTTTCAAATAAAATCAACCTCGTTATCATTAAATTTACTTTCTCTGGTGAATTGAATCCATCAAAAACTGAATAGTTTAAAAGTCCTATTTAATTTTTATTTTCCATGAATCTTAATTTTAGTCATATCTTTAATTTTAGTACTTTTATTTTATAACTTTTGTTTCTAAGAATATTTTTATTCTTTTGCATTATTTTTGCCCTGATTCTCATTTGTTCTAGTCAAAATAAAAATTGCGATATTACTTTCAAATTTACAAAATAAAAAATTTAGTCTTGTATAATGTTTCTGGTTTTTGTAATTCCTCAAAGTTAAGTTTTCTTCATCACTCTGTCACAGATACTGAAACCTGCACCAGTTCATCTGACTTTATATATTGGATATGATTCTGACTTTTGATATTAAAAATATTTGGAAAATTAAAGCATTAATTTGTCAGTCTAGAAGATTCTATATTTATATACTTCATTATGTAACAGAATATTACCCTTATTATATACTAACTGTAAGGTATTTATTTTGGTTATAGTCAGTTAACGTACTTCCTAACTTCCGACATGGCTGCTACAAGTGGTGACAAGGTAAATCACTTCCTTCACTTCCATTGTTCTTCAGTATTTCTATTGTTAAGCAATTTATTGAAATAAAATATAAGAAAAAAAAAACATTATTAAAAAGTATATAATAAAAATTAGCAAAATTATAAATATGAAAATAACACAATTAGTCTTTATTTGCACTTTTAAATAACAAAATTAAAAAATAAGTTTTATATAATTTTAAATTTTATAAGAAATATGTTTATGAAATTATGAAAATACGTTTTTTTTTATTTTAAAATTTTAAAAATTCTACTTTATTTGAATTTATATAATGTGTTTATGAAAGTATTAAAATAAAATGATTGGAATCAAAATAACAAAATTTCAAACACCATTAAAAAATAATAATGTATCCAAAACATGTTACCAAAATCGTTTAAAAAGATTTCAAAAAGTGTTTTCAATAATTCTTAAAAAAAATAATAAAAATACTAATTTCAATAATTCTTCATTAAAATAACACCGAAAAAAACAACTTTTCAATGATTATTAAATTAAAGGAAAAAAAAAATTGGAAAAATGTTATAAAAATAAAAAAGAGTACATGCATAGGGAAGATATAGGTGTGAGAGAAAAAAAGCAAAGGACTGATTTGCCTTGTCACCGCTTCCACTAGCATCATGCCAGAAGTTAGGAAGTATGTTATGGTTTACGTTTTACAGTTTTTCCAGTTTCTTTTTTTATTTTCTTGTTTGTATTTATTGCGTTTTTTTTTTTGTTTTTTTTAAATCTAATGTATTATGCTATTCATTAGAATTTCAGTTAATCAATTAAAAAAGAATTTGTTTTTTCTGTGTTCCAATATCCTTTGATGCAATCTCAATATAAACTGATCAATTTTATGTATTTTAGAAAAATCATTAAATTCAATTGAATGCTTACCTATTCTCTTCCTTTCTTTCTCTTCTTCCTCTTAGCCCCCCCTCCTCTCTCTTAAATATTAAGACAAAAATTGAATGAATCATTATCATTAACTATTTATGTATTTTGAATCCATCCAATTTCTTTTATGTGTGATTGTCAAGATACTGATTCTACAACTGCAAGGATTAATTTTTTTTTTTTTAAATTAAACAAGTTCGCCTTTTTTGTTCATGCTTGCATATACATATATATTCCTCTATTATACAAAATACTTATCAAACTAACATTTAATACAATGTTGGTAATCTCACTCAAGAGACTTTGAAAGCGTTTTTAGCAGTTAATTTAAAAACTTATTTTTCTGTAAATTCTGAAGAATTATCAAAATAGTAAACTGATTTTATTTAAAAATTTTTTTTTTTTTTATTTAAGATAAAAAAGATAATTTTGATGTCTTCTTGAAAAATCAATTGCTGCATCTTTTTAATTTCACCTCATTTTCTTTCTTCTACATAAAAAAATCTTAGACCCATCATTTTATTAATGAACTAATCACAGTACCCCCCCCCCCTTATTTGTGCTATGAGTTGATGGCTTCATGTCTCACCATACCTGTATTTTTATCGGACCATATTAGTGGGGACTTTCATTTTTAATTGTTCACATGAAAAAGGGGTACTCATTGAATACAAAATAAATGTTTTAATTAAATCTATAATTTTCTGTTGTTTTCTTTTTCTTTCCTTTTAAATGCTTGCATAATTTTCTATTTAAACAATTCCCAGAAACAAGAATGGATATTTTTAAGCTGCATCCATTCAATCTTTGTCACAATGAAAATGCCATGTCAAACTGAAGCATGACACATTTTAAAAACATTAACTCTGTTATTTTGAATATTCAGATTCAAGATTTAAGAAAAAAAAAAAATTTGTTCTTGAATATTTTTTGGTTATTAGTTTTTAAAAATATATATAAAATTAATTTCTTAGATTTTTTTTTTTAAAATTAATTTCCCCTTTTCAACCATTTTAATGCCATTTTGTTTTTAAAACCTATAATTACTTAAACTATTGATATACAATATGATAACTATAACTATTTTCATAGGATTCTTTTTGAATATGAGTAGCAAGAAAATATTTGATACTACAGAAGTATGTTTCTTTTTAATTGTACAAAGCTGAAATAGTAAATTACACTATTAAGCAACTACCAAATTGCCTACTTGTTATGAGTGAACCTTCACACAAGTCTATGAAGCCATAACTTAGCAATTATCATTCCATATCAAATTATAGACCATTTACTCTACTTATAATATTAATTTGATCAAATAAATATTTTTACAATGTCTATTAAAGAGATTATCCAATAACTTTTTTTGCTAAGGAATTGATAGAAACAATTTTTTAACTTTTGTATTTTGTAAAGAATTAAAAAAAATAATTTTAGAATGTGTATATTCCATATTAAAAGAAAAAAACTAATTTTAACATTGATGATTTTGTTAAAGGCACCTATGTTTTTGCATAACTAAAAATTATGATTCTCTTTACTTCTTTATTATTATGGACGATATAAAAGTATATTATTTTATTATTGGAAATAGATAAGTAATTTGTATATTTATTTTATTTGTGAACTGTTATCCTCATTTTCATAATCGTTTTTACGTTTTGGCCAACTATTCCGACAAAGGCTAGAAGAATAGTTGGTCGATACTTTATAAAAACAACTATGAAGATGAGGATAACAATCCACAAATAAGTAATCATAAAAGTAACGAAACTTACTGTGATGTCTAATTTACATGTTTGTGCTTTGCGCACACACACATATGCAAATTAGATTGCAATGCTTAAGACTCAGACTTTCTTTAAATGCTCGCATTAAGAAATATTAGTGAAAAGGGCCAAGAGAAATACATAAATAATTGAGATGAGTCACTTGTTCAGTTATAACAATTAAAATGGAATTTTTTAAACATAATTCAATTCCAGAATCAAGTACATTTTAGCTTTTGTTTTGTTTGATTAAACTATTTAGGAAAAGCATTGATGAACTCAGTTTTAGCATAAGTTAATTTTGTTAATTTTGAGAAAGCTATAAATTAACATTTCCTTTTCTATATTGGTCAAATAGCAGTGAAATTTGATTTACAATGAATCATGTACAATAGGTATCAGTAGATATTGTGTTTTTATTTCAAATAACAGTTCATCATTCGATAACCACGAGAAAATACTGTAAAAAAACAAAACAAACTTGTTAGAAAATTAACTACTAACTTTACAAAACTATCTTTCTTCATAGTGAAAAAGAAAATGCTGTGTCAATTGTCTAATCTTAATATTACACAATTATATTTGAATGCAAGGAGGCATTAAATATTCAAGTATTTAATTTTTGTGTTTTGGAATGAGGAGCAAGTCATAATGAATAGGCTTTTTATTCTTTCTTTTTTTTTTTTTTAGTTTTGCAACAATAATGACATTATAAGATAACTTAGTTTTTAAGAAACTTTTCACTGAGAAAATAATCAAGTACAACATGAATGTTCTTATAAACTATTGAATTTAAATGTTTTTAAGAATATTCATGTCACCCAGCAGGAGATTGCTTGGCATGCTATATATGATTAAGTTAAAAATATCAAAATTAAGAGATTGTCAAAGTACATTAGAAATATTAAAGTACAAAAATACAAGATAAACATTAGTATAAATAAATGAAAATTACCCGAAGAAAGATGGAAAGAACTTTGACTAAAACATAAATATCAACATTGATGGGACAATAGTCCAAAGACAAATAATGTAAATAAATTATTTTGTTCCAAAAATATTTAATAGAAACAATTATTAACTGGCTCTAAAAGTTTTTAAAATGTGAAATGAATATAGATCTACCATTAAACCAACTGTCAATTCATTAGTTTTTTTTTGTTTCTTTTCAATTGATGACCCTCGTTACATTTAAATGTAAGTAATTGTAATGAGTTATGTTATTGGTTCATTAGTTTGTCTAAATTATTTTTTACTAACAGGGACACCCAGCATAGCCCGGTCATAAAATATGCTTAAATATGATATTTTTAATTTATGCAGATTTCATATATATTATTATAGTTAATTTTCTATTGATTCTTATATATTATAAAGTTGTGATTTAAAAAAAAAAATATATATATAAATATCCATATGACTTGGGTGCATCAGCTTGAATCTAAACCGAAAGCAAAACTTATGCAGAAAAAAAAAATATATATATATATATATATATATATATCTTGAGTTCCTTCAGCTAGAATTGAAACCAAAATTTATGAAGAATTATTGGTAAAATTATTTATTACAAGAAATAAAGTCATAACAATTAAATGACAGTCACTCTGAAGAAAAAAGATGTAAGCATGACACAAAATAACACACGCTATCATATTAATATATAGATCTTTCTGGTATAAGCTTCGTAACTATTCTGTATGATTCCTTATGATGCCATTAAAAAAACAAAAAGACTAATGTAAGTACAAGGTGAAATGGAACCAAATGAGCCAGATTGTACATGGAAAAAAAAATTTCAATATATCTGAATTTTAACCCCAAAGGAAATTACTTTTAAACAGACCAAAGAAATACACCACTGAAAAAATAGCAAAGATGGGTGTAGAATGAATACATGGGGTGTCCAGGATAAATTTGACACGTTTTTGAAAGCAAAGAAAAATGTTATGACCTGGTCAATAATTAATGTACTCTTAAAATTCAATATGGGATCTTTTTCAAAATACACTTCAAAGTTTTTCCTTAGCCTCCGCTACAATCTGAACATGAACCATACAACTTTCAGTGTCTTTTGAGAGACGCCTGAACCCCAGTTTGATGCTGGCAATTAGCTTGTTGTAGGTGGTACAATTAATGATTTCTCAACTGCATCTTTCATATAATAGTCAAGAGTTGCAATTGGACACATTTATCTCTGGATTTTCCTGCAGGTGTGACATGAAGTTGAATCCTGTCTTATCACATCCACCCTCTCTATCCTGTGCTTGGCAACCATGGACAGCAACTCAGTATAGTTGTCTGAATTGAGTCTGATTTCCTTTCTAAGACCTGGTGGGTTTGGCATGGGTTGCACTGGAATCAGTTTGGAGCATTTTTTGATGCATGACACTTTGTGCAAACTGCATATTAACAATTTTGCATCTTGTGCAACTTTTTTGTAAAAAAAACGTTTCTGCTTTGACCGAGTTTCTGGCTTTAGTAAGGCAATTCTCTTGAGCCTTGGCAGTGAATAACTGACCCTTGTGAATATTGTATTGAAAGTAACAAAGATCCTTGTTCAGCATTTTCATTTATAATTGTTCTTCCAATACCCACCTCTCTGGCTAAAGTATGTATTGCTTGGATCTATTTTTTTTTTATACCTTGTCAAATTTTGTTGGGTTGACTATCAGGATGTTTGTGATTGCTCCTGCTGGTCACTGCTCTTACATCTCCACCACAATTCTTCAGCTCGCATCATGACCTTTAAGGTATCCAAGGAGCACTGAACTATAGCTAAGATTTCTGAATTTTTCAATCAGAAGCAAATAATGGTATACATCAGTCTCTTTCACAATTTTAGTGTTTTCCAGTTGTCCTTAATCTCCAACTGACCAATAGTCCACAAAAAGTGATCCATTGCACTGTATGATTATGAAATACTTTGAATAGTTCTAGAATGAAAGAATCTAGAAACTATCAAATAGGTCTCGAATACCTTGTAAGTTTATCATTAAATAAAAAGTGAGAGTTGAGCCATTGTTCTTCTCCAATTGATGATATTCAATTGCACTGTAATGTGGCTGGTTACATTAAACCGAACTATCTTATTCTTGTGTCAACTATTCTTTATTTATCCAGTGATGGATTTTGTGGATATGCATAATTCTATCTGCTTCTTTTATGATCTGGTTACCAATGATAATATTAAGGAATTTTTAGATATTTGAAGAACTTGTTTCAACTGTCAGTTGAACTCTAAATTCAACCTAATAGGTCCCACACTGCCAGCTAGGCTTCAACTACTGTCCCATCGACGAAATGTTGCATTCCTCTGCCTGTTTTACAAGTATTTCAATGGTGGATGCTCCAACAAACTACAAGCCCTTGTACCCCCTCAACGTAAATACCTCTGATAAACCTGACAAGCAGCAAAATCCCACCCTACACAGATCCCTGGATGCCAGAAAGCCTTCTATTCTAATAGTTTCTTACCTTTTGTAATTCCCTTCTAGCTTCCTGCTTCCCCAACTGTACTGACATGCAGAAGTTCAAGTGTAATGTAAACAGACATCTTGTTGCTCAACTCCTTGCATAGTATTCCTGTAAATTATGTCCCAGAAAGTAGTAGCCCTCTACATCAAAGTGACACTGTACCTTGTTTGGGGGAAAAAAAAGCAATAAAAATAGAAATGTTTGCTATTGTTTGTTGATCCGAAGCATTTCCACATCATAATTTGCTTTTTACTATATTGCCTTGGAAAACGGGAGTGATGTGCTGATCAGAATGAAATTACTCCAAAGACAGGTTATTAAATAATCAATTTTCTTTTAAATTGAAATACGTATGAAATATGTTTGAAAGCCGAATTACAATGCAATATTATGAAAATAAACAAGTATTTACTGTTCCAAACAAAAATAAATACCTGTTTATTTTTGTAATAATGCAGCGTTTTGGCTTCAAACCGATCTAATACGTATTTTATTTTAGGTATTTACTTAAAATCAATATATTTTGGAGTTATAATCCTTTGTCAGAATTTTACATTTTTTCTTTCTTTTCTTTTTTCCTCGCCATCATGTTAAAGAGAAAAAAGTTAATGAAAAGTTTGTGTGCTGTTGTCTGCAGTGTTATATTTTGAAATGCTCGAAGAATGCGATTTGAAATTCAGGGTAGTGTTTTCTGTGTTAGAAGCGTTGATTGAATTTAAATTTTAAATTGAAATATGTATGGAAAACTCTACCTTGAATTTCAAATTGCGTTGCCAAACGCATGCTTCCAGCATTTCAAAAACAATATTGCAGATAACTGCACGCGGACTGGACTGTTCATTAATTTTTTTCTTCAAGTTAACATCATGATGAGGAAAAAAATATAAAATTTTGACGAAGGAGTATAATTGCGAAATATATTAATTTTAAACAAGTAAATACTTGTTTATTTTTATAATATTGCGTTGAAATTCGGCTTTCAAACATATTTCATATGTATTTCAATTTAAAATTCAAGTTTAATCAATGCTTCTAACACGGAAAACAATCCCCTGAATCAATTTTCTCATTCAGTATTCTGAAAGAGTATGTACATATATACATGTACACAATATATCCTGTACAGTACTAAGGACTCAATAATGTGTGTGTGTGTGTACATTTTTTATATATATATATATAATATGGTAGCTTCCTTCGATCTTGTCAGACCATACCCACCGTAAGGATGGCTGTGCATGAAATTTTTGTGGCAAGAGTGTCCTAATCTCCAACTACACCTTTCCTAAGTCGGTGTTGTTAAATATTAGTGGCAAGTGGAGGTTTAGGATGACTGGAAACAATGCTGAGATAAGCGGAGACCACATACAACACCTAGAATTCCCAAATGATCACCTGTCTGGTACTAGCCAGGCTCAACGTTGGTTAACTTAAGTGATCTGACGAGAACCGGTGTGTTAACGTGATTATGCCGTGTGTGCATATACATATATATATATATATATATATATATATATATAATGATTACTTCATTTAATCACATAAATTAATATATGAAGATATAATTTTATACGTAAGTTTTTTAGTATTTACTTAAATAGTGCTCAATACCTAGGTAGAGCTAGGTAGTAAGTATGAAAATATATATGGCGATATATATTTTCATAACTTATACATACACACGCACACACTTTGGAAAATAATACAATATGAATATAAGAAATGTACTGTATTTAAATATAAGCATCCTTAAGCAGTTCTTTGTGTAAGATTTTTTTTAATAAAAATAAAGTCTTAATGATTATTAAAGAGTTTGCACAGTTAAAGAATTTTAATCATTTAATTATTTTTATTTGCGATCCAGTGATTTTAAAATAGTTTTCTCAATTGAAACTCATTTTGAAAACTGATTGCTTATTTTATATTTTGCATTTCTTAAAACTAGCAAAACCTGTAGAAATTCCACGGTAGTTGAAAATTTTTAAAACACATGAATAAAAATAAAATAAAACAATAAATTTAAAACAATTTTTTAACAAATTCTTTTTTCACCTTTTAAAGCTGAAAAGAATTAATTTAAAAAATTTAGATTTTTTTTTAATGAAAATTCAACACACAACAAACTGTTTTAATTTCTTTTTTTCTGAATAAGTTTTTTTATATAAATTATAAAGGAACATGTTAATTCACTTGCACTTCTGTTTTTAATTAAAAAAAAAAAAACTATTATAAAAAAAAAATAACTTAGTCTCCTATCAACATGACTTTTTTTTTTTAATTATAAAATAAAATAGCCAATTAGGCTCAACGTTGCTAAACTTTGGTGATCTGGTGAGAACAGGTGTGCCAACATGATTGTGTCGTATACAGAAATATGTGCGCAAATTGAAATGCAAAATGTTAATTTCAACTTACTGACATATTTCTATTACTGTTACACATTTTTTTAGTTTTTTTTTTTTTCATTTTCACCCCAAACAAGGCACATTGCCACTTTGGTGTAGGGGGCTACTATCAGGGGCAGCAACTACTGGGGTACTAGGTTGGGATTTGGGCAGCAAGATGTTGGTTCACGTTACACTTGAACTTCTGCATGTCAGTACAGTTAGGGAAGCAGGAACCTGGGATGGAATTCCAGAGTCTAGCGATTCTGGGGAAGAAACTACTGGAGTAGAAAGATCTTTTACATCTAGCGATCTCTACTGTGTGGGGGTGGGATTTAGCTGCCTGCCGAGTTTGTTGAGGGTGTCTACGTCGTGGGGCACAAGTGTCTGCAGCAGTTCGTCAGAGCATTCACCATTAAAATACTTGTAGAACAAGCAGAGGGATGCAACGTTTCGTCTATGGGATAGAGGCTGAAGTTTAGATGCCAGTTCAGGGCCTATTAGATTGGCGACTCTCTTTTGAACCTTGTCTAGGAGCAAGAGACTAGCAGCAGATGCACCAGCCCAAATGTGACAACAATACTCCATACATGCACAAATTCATTCATAGCATGAAGTGGTTCAATTAAGATTTTTTTTTTTTTTTTTTAGTTACCTGTTGATGGCTTAAACAGTAGGGAATGTGGCTGGAGCACTAAATGTTTTGGTTTCTATTGTAGCTGATGGCACCCAAGTCATTTTTTTTACTTTTGAAATCAGTACTATATATATATATATATATATATGTGTGTGTGTCATTCATTCATTATATTGCTCTGTAATTACATTGAGCTTCTTAAATAAGGATTCGTAATAAGGAAATAAAATATATTCCATAGCGAATTGGCTCTGTAATAATAAATACAAAATGTGCATAATTGAAATATATTAAGCATATTTTACGACCAGGTGTCTCTCCTTTAACTTACTAATAAAAGTTTAATTTAAGTGATGTGTTTATAAAAAAAATTCAATAATTTATCCAGAGCAGCACATTTTTTTTTATTGTTCTAAGTTATAGTATAATTAATATTAAAACAAAAAACTTAAATGACAAAGTTGAATTGAGTTTTTTTTTTTTTCTAAAAAAATAATTTAGAAAAGCACAAAACATCTAAATGAAGAAATTTATTAAATCATAAAATATATCATAAGCAAAACCATGAAAAAAAAATTTTTTTTCTCATTTATTCACACAATTTGATAATTATCAAATTTATTTTATTACTTCAGATACTAACAAATATTGCAATATTATTTATAATTTATCTTTATGTACAAAAACAAATTTAATCATATTCATATATTATAATATATGATTAATATCTTGTAGTTGCAACATGACATTAATGATTTAAAAGCTTTTCTGAGAATTAATAAATTTAAATATTTCTCTTAAAGTTTCTTTAAGAAAAATAGAATTTTTTAATATCATTACAAAATACATATTAAAACAGTTTTAATAAAATGTGTAAAAAAATTTATTTTATTCTGCCAAATAGTTTGAATGTTAAGTAGTTGGTTGAGTTGAGGGAATCTGCTTCATGAATAGAAATTTATACTTCGAATGTTGCATAACTTTGAAGTTTTAATTAGAAGAAAAAAGATTTTAAAAAACAGATATTTGTTTAATTTTGCTATTTGCTTTGCACTTTGCATCATGATAAACTTTGTCTTAAATTGCTTGAAATATTTTGCTGCGTTCTACTTCTCAAAAGTTTTTATTTCTTTATTTCTACATTCCATCTTATTCAAATCTTAATTTTGAAGAAGCTCATTACTATTTTTAGACAAAATAATTAAATACTAACAGAACCCATAGAAATTCCGCCGTAGTTGAAAATTTTAAAAACACAAATAAAATGAATAAAAAATAAAAGAAAAATGACGAATTTAAAACAAGTTTTTTAGCAAATTCTTTTTTAACCTTTTAAAGCTAAAAAGAATTTTAAAAATTTAGATTTTTTTCTATGAAAATTCAACACATTTTGTTTGTTTCTGAATAACTTTTTTATATAAATTATAACAGAACAAATATCAATTCACTTGCACATTTAAAAAAAAAAAAAAAAAAAATTTAGTAAGAAACTATGATAAAAAACTTAGCCTCCTCTCAACGTAACTTTTTTTTTAATTATAAAATAAAATAACCAATTTGAAACTGTAAACAGACAGCCATGTTTTTGTTTTTTTTAATTTTTATAAAGGAAATGGTTTTAATGAATTTTAATTGATAAAGACCGACCATAAAGGGAGGTAATTAGTTTCTCATTAATTAATGTTTATGATGATGTTTTCTTTTGTTTTTGTTTTTTGTGACACTGGGCGTACAGACAAGTAAATTAATATTTAGATATCTAATGATGATGCTTTTTTTCAATAAGGTGTTTAGTTACATTTTTTTAATTTTTTTTTTTACATGGTTTATAAGTGTAGGTTCTCATAATCATTTGACTGAAATACTTGCTTTCATGACGTCATCATCTTTATGATGAAGTTAATATTAAACAATTGTATCAGCATAAATCAATGTTGCCTATTTTCATTTAGATTACCCAATTTTAATCTGTTGAATTTTCGTATGAGAATTTGTATTTTTCCTTTATTTCAAGAGAGGTTCTTAAATGATGACTTAAAATTTTTATTATATGAATTCGCATCTTGATTCAGCAATAATCTTTTTCATAATCCTTTGCGAACTGAAATCTCATTCTGAAGTAATCTCTATTATTCTTATATAAAAGAAAAAGTCACTGTGTGTGTGTGAGTTCCTTCCTCATAGGTTCCAAAACAGCTGCGCATATCTTTTGCAAATTTTACACAAAGGTTATTTATATATTTGGCAGTGTTCTTAGATAGATTTTGTACAGAAATTCATCTGATAAGTATCGAAAAAAAAAAAAAAAAAAAAAATCCAATCCTACGGATAGTCTTTCTTTCTTATAGATAAAAAAGAATTTTTACAGGAAAATATTTGGCATTACACCGGCAAGGGAGATGATAAAATCTCAGCAAATCATTTCTTTAAAAAAAAAAAGAAAAAAAAGCAGAAGTATTGACATCTGTAGATATAGTTCAGTGCTAGAGCATTTGACTACAGATCGAATGAGCTCTTGTTCAAGCCCGGCTGTACGTCACCATTTTATTTTTTCTTATTAATGAGATCAATTTATGATAAAAAATAAAAAAGCGGCACCATTTAAAATCACCGCATATCATTTCTTCATTTGCATATTTTAAAATTAAACATTAATCAGAAGTTACTTTTCCAGGGCATTAAAAGCCAAGTATGTCCAAGGATGGAATACTGCTGCCATATCTGGGCAGGAGCAGCTAAAAACAGCCTATCCTGCCTTGACAGAGTACAAAATAGACTTCGTGGCTTAGTGGGGGATGCCCTTTTCTCTACCCTGCAACCTCTCTCCCACAGAAGAGATGTTGCAAGCCTATCCTTGTTTTATCCTTATTTCCATGGTAGGTGCTCGTCTGAACTCCAATCTCTGGTCCCCCCTCGCCAATCTTTCACGAAAAACACCCGTCTAGCTGAATCAACTGTGAAAAATTTCCCCCACTCTTTATCTGTGCCTAAATCAAAACGTGGATTCTATGAACAAAGCTTCTTTCTTAGAACTGCATGCCTGTGGAACTCTGTTCCGTCTGCCTGCTTCCCACCTGACTATAACTTGGATGTGTTCAAGTCCAACGTTAACAAATTCCTAATGGACAGCCCCCTTAAGTAAACACTTCATCAAATCTCCACACTAACGTAATGTACTTGCAATAACCCTTATCCCTGAGTGGCTTCCGGGCCTTGATAAGTGGTGACCACCGTGTAAAAAAAAAAAAAAAAAAAAAAAATCCCGAATATCAACTGACATGATATTGTAAACAGACGGAATTTGATGAACGACATTATTATTATTATTTTTTTTTTATTTATTTATTTATTTATTTTTTATTTTTTTTTTTATTTATTTATTTTATTTATTTATTTTTTTTTTTTTGTGAATTAGTCCACTGGGCAAATTATTCCTCGTAATATATAATGATCAATAGAGAATTGATTCTATAATAATACATACACAATCTGCATGGGTAGTAAGCAGGCAGGCTTGAACCCATGACGCAAAGGTGTGAAAGAAAATTTAACCTCTTACCGCTACTGCATGACACAACCGGAAGTCTAAAGCGTTTAAATTTATGTTCAAGCATATTGTATGACCGGGCAACGCCGAGCGTTCAGTTAGTTATTATATAAGTGTTTATTATTTCTCTACAAACAAGTGCAAACGTTTAATATGTATTAAATAGCAAGATGTACTTTATTTGATAATATGAATTAATCTAAACATGAAATTTGTTTCAATTCATATTTCTTATGTCTTAAAAACAGTTTTGAATTAACTTCCGCTTGTAGTATTTTTCTAGTTCATCTATATATTGATATAATAGTAGCTTTAACATACGTACGTACATCACAATTTCCAAATTATGAATTATTTGATCGGGAGATCCTATTTATTAAAAAAAGAGGATAGAAGGTGATAACATACTACAAACATTAAAAAAGTATATAGATAAGCTAATTTAATGTCTGTAGTATGATATCATCTTCTGTCCTACTTTTTAATAAATAGGATCTCCCCATAACTAAAGATGCAATGTAGAAAATAAAAAAAAATGGTCGCTTTTGGGTCATATGTGAACCTAAAATATACCTTCTTGGTCTTCTAGCTAAGATTCAAGGGTAGTATCTGTTCTGTCTAAAAATGGTATTATGATATTGTGGGGGTTTCCGTTCACACTGGGCATCCATACAATGGAAATATGTCTCCTATAAAGATATTGGAGATAAACCGTAATAACCAGATATATTCAGAAACGTCATTAACCAGATTACTTAAATGAATACTTTTACAGTTTTAACAAGAGTTACAATAATATTGCAGGGTCTCCATTCACACTGAACGTCCACAAACTGCCCAGCAGCAATATATTACATAAGATGGACGATGCTGCTGTGGAATTTCCACAGGTTCCACTATTTTGCATGATTACAAAAATATTTTTTTCCATAACTTGAAATTAACATTTTGCTTGGATTTTAAAAATTTCTTTCTAATAAAATATAATCGACAAAAATTACTTTTGATCTCTAAAAATAAACAAAAAAGTATTTTGTTAATTTCTTTTTCTGCTTTTTGTAAATCTCCTAGTAAATGCGGCTAATCATGAGATCAGTGCAGAACAGAATTAAATAACAATCCTTTTCGTGAAGAAAGTAATTTCTTCATATTTTAGTGGCTGCCATGTTATCTAAAATCAAAACACATCTGGCATAGGCAGGCAAATATGCATCGTCATCATCATCATATTTAGTTTAACATCTGTTTTACATGCTGACGTGTGTTGAATGACTTTTAGAAGTTGACTTTCAAATTAATCTATCGCCAGACTTTTATTTATCACATTTGCATAGCTTTTTATGTGAATGCAAATTCCTTTCCTAAACAGAAATAATTGCTTGCGATTTAGTAACCATTAAAAACATTTTATAGTAAGATACCTGAGCCACTTAAAAATCAAATTTCTTAGCAAAGATTTCCAAAGTGCAGAATATACATTCTGTCAGATCATTTATGCACTCATTGGAAAACGTGTTAATCCCCCCCCCCTCTTTAAACTATCAGTAAAATGTGTTCAAGTATATACAACAAATTGTTCACAATATTGTGGCTCCTGCCTCGAATCACCCAAGATGGATTGATATACTGTTAAAAAGCAAAGCAAATCAAAGGCTGTAAAGCCAACTTTATAATTGAGGAAAGTAATTTAAGACTTCATATCTAAAGTAAATTTCTTTTTCTATCTTGCAATTATTCAAAAGGTTTTGGGGTCGCTCTTTTTAGTATTAAAGAAAATTTAAGTCCATTGTGAGATTACATACTGGAAATGTAACAATGGGTCAAAGTGTTATCTAGACTTTATTTCTTTATATTGTACTAGCCTGGGTGGCCGGCATTGCCTGGGTGTTTGGAGGTGTGTGTTGAGCAAAAAAAGAAAAGGGGTAGTAAGCAGGCAGGCTTGAACCCATGACGCAAAGGTGTGAAAGAAAATTTAACCTCTTACCGCTACTGCATGACACAACCGGAAGTCTAAAGCGTTTAAATTTAATGTAGTCAAGATGACTTTCAGAAATGGCGTTGCTTTTAAACCTCCCATGAAAGCAAATTAGACACAAAGTCGTTTTTAATGTGGGTGGGGTCACTCTGGCAGTATCCAAATAAATAGTAATTGTCTCAGTATGAAGGGTTTCCCCTACATTGACCAAAGACCAATTACAGAACAGATACTACCCGGCCCGGAGGCTAGGCGATTACATTCCAATAAGTTTCGCTTTATTTATATATAAAAAAAAAAAAAACAAACACTGGAGACGACGACATGGTGGGAATTTTGTTTAACTCAATCAAAAAAAAAAAAAAAAAAAAAAGATAGAGACAATGTCGTTTGGGAATGTGAGATCTTACGATCTGGGAAGTATACAAAAACTTCCTGCGGAATCTAACCGACATGAGAAGCCCGATGCAAAAAGCCTTTCGTACACAAACGCTAGCGCTCATTTTACCTTTTCTATATTGTATGAAGTATTTTCAAAGTTATGCCATTGAAATGTTTGTGATCAGACAGAATTATTTTATGATGATTTTTATCGTAGATCATCAGACCCATACGTCTGATTTGAAAAAAAAAAAAATTAAAGTTGAAAGGCTATTAAAAGTTTTCGAACATGAGCAAACTTTTCATGGTCATATTAGATGCTAGACTTTATTGACTACAATATGGGCCAAGTAGCCTAAAGTTATCACCAAAACTGTGACATTTTCTGTTATCTTGACTAAGATATCTCCAAATTATATCAGGTTTATGTTAAACAATGATGGATATTTTGACTTAAGTTTCATGACGATTAGTCAAGCAATGCAGGTTCTGTGCTATGTACAAACGAACATAGTGACAAAATTGACCAAAAACCCGACTTCACCTTGTAGTTCTCAATCACATTTATCTATAATTTGTTTTTCTTCAATTTAGATAAAAAAAATTATATCCATTTTTAATTTGGATCAGATTAACATGCAAATGTAAAAAGCTTTCTTTCCAAGAATTAAGTGTACGCTTTTATCTATAAAAATAAATTTATTTTAACTAGGCTTGATTAACTTTAATAGTTAATGATTAAATTAAGAAGAATCTCTTTAAATTTTATTTGAAACTTTCTACTGTGCCCTTTCCTATAGTTGTTGTTTATGATAGTGAAAAGATAACATTTAAACTTAATGTATCCACTTTTAAAATCTAAACATTTAATTAACGTTTCTTAGTGAACAGGTATTCATTTCAAGATCCGCCACATTTGATCTTGAAATTTAATCTTCTGTAATCAAAAACAATAGATTTATCTTTTGATATTTGTGGCCTAGAAATACTACATTTTTTTTTGTTTTTTTTGAGACACAAATGTGAGCATTGTTTTATTTTTCATATCAAAAATGTATTACAAATAAAGATGTCTATGGATGTAGACATTTTTATTTATATTACTCTTTGGTTAACGATGAAAGATTTTATCTTTTATCGTTTTCTTAAATTTCTACTATTTTAACAATTAAAAAAAAAAATTGGGGTCATTAGTATTATCATCGACAATTTCTTTTTATTAAAAAAAAAAAAAAAAATGGAAAGTACAAAGGGTTTTTTTCTATGTAGTTTGGATATTTTGTTAAATTATTTTGCTGATACAAGATTAGTAACTTTTTTTTTTATACTAATGAGTCTCCATTTATCAAAGTCAAGTTACTTAAGGATAAAGCTGAAGCGTTGAAATTGAAGTTTGCCTTTGAACTGCTGAATACCGTTAAATGTTCATGCAAAAAAAAAAAAGAAGTTTTTCTTCAACTTGCAACGTTCTCAGCACACACAAAAACGACAATCCTTTTTGGTCCCTCGATTTTTTTTTTCCTAATTTAATGTTCCTAGAAAATCTGTATTTCTTCTCACTGACATGTGAATAAACCGTATATTTAAACGACTCAGTAAAAAAAAAAAAAAAAAAGAATTTCCTCGCCAATGAAAAATATCGGCTCAAATGCTCAAATTTGACCGCGTCTTAATTTGCTTATGTCACCTTTTCGTTTCTTATCGGTCGAGTGTCGGTGAGGATTTACAATATGCACACTGAATGAATTAATGAGATGGATGAATAGTCAGATGAATGATACAGAGTATTATGAGGGTATTGAAAATAAATCCGATGGACAAAATTTGGGTGAGAATGGTTAGACCGACCCTATTAGAAATATCTTTAATGTGAACAATCAACAAGTCTGCTTTCTTGTGGAAGACCTTAGCGTTCCTTTGTTAGAAAGGTTGCATTTTTTTTATTTCAGGGATTTGAATCCTTTCGAAACCTCTTTGTTAAAAATCAAATCCCAATTCTTGGCAAGAATGACTGAACTTGGACTTGCTGCGTTCTACTAAATCTCCTATCCTGTGTATTTGTTTGTTGGTCCTCTGACAAAGGCGGGATTGGACCTAGTAATTCACTCCCATTCGTTTGTTCGCACTTTTCTCATTAACCACGCCTTGTATTTTTACAAAAAATTTGCACAAAGATTACTCATGGTGAAAGTAAATTTTTCACTTATGGAGGGGGACCTTGCATGCTCGGCTTGTTTAATAAAATATAGGTTGGAGAAACTAGCAGATGCTTTCGAATATTTTCCATCACTTTATATGGTTATTTAATTTCAAAGACGCATTTAAAAATATGAGCCCTCTTTTAAAAAATTATTTAACTTTTATCTTTTCAACTTTTTTTTTTTTTAAATTTTTAAATCAGTTTATCAAAACGTTTCATTAGTTAGTCCCTATTTATCTGTCCATAAGGGCAAAATTAGACATAAGGCTGTTATTTTTATGTTGGGGGATATTTTCGAATTGAGTCGGTGTTGATATTGCTTTGGATTGGTCTTCTCACCGTTTTGATTTTTATGTTCCAACTCTATTTCTGTCGATATGCTCTCTGGCCTTTTTCAGATGTATTTTCCGTTTACAGTGATGTTTTTTTGCATGATTGTTATCGTTGTTGATTATTTGCGTGTAGGATGATGTTTCATAGAAGTGTGTTAACAAACGATTCATCAACTATAAATATGGAGGTACGATCTGTATATCTAATAAATAACCAATTAAACAGCCATATTCAAATGCATCATTGCAAATGAACAATACATTTGAAGAATGCCAGGGGCCATATTGACTGAAGCACACTATGGTTTCTATTTGGTGACTTTGACTTACTATTTTCCATTTGCTAATTTTTTTTTTTTTTTTTTTTTTTTTTTTTTTTTTTTAGAGTTGTGTTATTTTAATTTTTATTTTAGACACAAAATTTATTTTGTGGTGATAGTTTTTCAATTCCGGAAGTAATTCTCGATTCATAAAATTATTTAAAATAAAAATTATTTGGCAATAGTTTTAAAATAGAAATGAAATATTTCCAATAGTTAACTTACAAATAAAATATAAATTGAATAAAAAATTTTAAAAATCTACATTGGCAAACTTGATTTAATCTGAAGCATTTTAAGAGTAATAAAGTTTTATTGTTCATCTCTCCATACGTATTATCATAAATGTACATTTTCTGTGTGGTTACAGAATGTGATCTATTTACAGAAAAAAAAAATGTTTAATTATTATTTGCTAATAAATTTATTAAAAAATCAGTTACTTTTTTCCTTTTTTGTAAATAAAATGACTGAAAAATTAAGACTCCACTCCCACCCCATCCCACCTTAATGAAATCCGAGCAATTGACCTCCAAAGAATGAATATTTAAAAACAAATTTAGATGCTATTCATGTAGGGTAACACAGATAAACAAAAAAGAAACTTTGTGGGTGTTTGTTTTTAACTGGACACACATGATTGAGCACGCACACACAACTGGCCTTTATATAATAGATTATCTTGTTTGTATTTCTAAATTAACCAAAATGACTCGATTTTAAAAATAATTAAAATGCAATGCTGTCACTATTAGATTACTTTGAAACTCATTATAATGGAAATTCAGTGCTTGTCTATAACTGAAACTACATCACAATTTTCAAAAATATATCATCATATTTTGCATAATTTTAAAAAATGATTAAACCATAAGAATTATTGCCATTATTATCCTTAGATAACTCTTATACTCGAATGGCCTCCAGGTTTTGATAAGTGGTGACTCTCTTGTAAAAAAACCCCAAAAAAAACCATTCAAAACAGTTTTGTCATACATAGTAATATATATATATATATATGTATATATTAGTTAGAAATTTTTTTTAGTTATATAAACATTATTTGGCTACACATTTGCTGAAGTATTTCCGTCAAAGCTAAATAGCTCTGTATCCAAACATTTCTCTATCACCCTCTTGATAAACAGAAGTCTCTGTCTCAATCAACTGTAAAATTGGGACTTTACAATAAATGTTTTGAAATGAATTACATTAATTATATATATATTCAGGCAATAGGAATGAAAAGTTTACTTAATAAAAGCAAGTATTAAACTTAAAACTAATATTAATATTTATAAAGTAATCCCAACCAAATAAAAAAGCTCAATGCAACCATGATAGGAAATAGAGTTTGTCATAAGGAAAAGAAATCGAGGCTGTATATTAAAATTTACAAGGAAATTTATTGTTCGACAGAATGCTCCAAAAAACAATTTTTAAGAAATCCTTATTCCATGGAGTTTAATATCTTTCCTCTGAAGAAAAGAGTAGCATTCTTTGAAATTCTGCGGAACAAGGATTTCTTAAAACTTGTTCTTGGAGTATTCTGTCGACCAATAAATTTCCTAATAAATTTTAATTTACAGTCCCGATTTCTTTTCCTTATATATAATATATATTTACCACTTAACAGAGCAAGTTGTCTAATTTATACAATGGTTTTAAAATTAGTTTTGTTTTTTTTTTGTTTTTTTTACATAAATTCCCAGTATTAGATAGAA
The DNA here is from genome assembly GCF_053919585.1 of Euprymna scolopes. Lineage (NCBI taxonomy): Eukaryota > Metazoa > Mollusca > Cephalopoda > Sepiida > Sepiolidae > Euprymna > Euprymna scolopes. The sequence goes on along the minus strand of NC_136485.1, from coordinate 166,327,648 downwards.
GCAACAACAATTTTAATCAGAAAGGCAAAACAAAAAAAAAAAAAAATCTCATCTATTTATGTCATTCAATGTTAAATATTTTTATCTTGTAGATACATTTGTTACCTCCTTTTTAATAAATAAACTTAGGTTTTATTTATTTATTTATTCTAAAGGGAAATATTTGTTTAAAAATAGTAACTTATTTGAATTATATTTTATAACCTAATCAAAATGGAATAATGATCAAGCAATGTCTATAGGAACGAATGCTTAAATTTCACCCTCCCCTTTTTTTTTTCAGAGGCTCTACATTGATTGTATAAATTACATCCAATATCTGCTCAGATTGAATTGATAGATATTTGCAATTATGTTTGCGTTGATACTATTGTATTTTATCGACTTTCTATTTCTTGAGAAAGAAAAAAAGGAATTTTATTAATTCAATAATGTTTTAGATATTTGAAGACTGGCTAGGTTGTTTGACATGCTTAAATATTTGTTAGTTTTTCATTTTGGATGATGTAATAATTGAACCTTTTGAAATCTATCTATCTATATATATGATGGGTCTCCCGTCGATTTCAACGTATGAGTTTCCGCCACAACAACTAAGTTGCTCAGAAATCCACACAGATGATTTTATTTATAGTGGTGAAGGCTTTGTATAGAAACAAACACACTTTTTGGTATTACTGCTAACCTTTGTCGGTGCAGATGACTGCCGCAGGACAGTAGACTGCAGATTTTTACATCAGTTCCCTTCTCCTAGATGTATGTTTTAACAAAGACTGGGGGGGGGGTGTATCTCTTCCAGTGAATTATTGGCCCCCAGATACCAACCTAGAAATTTCTATGAATCTGCGCGGTGCATACAGCGCCTAGCCTTCTCAAATAGTCGCCCATCTGGTATTGGCCAGGCTCTACGTTGCTTAACTTCAGTGATCTGGTGAGAACCAGTGTGTCAACGTGATTGTGCTGTGTATATATATATAAACGTGACCTTGTCTGTCTGAGGACTAATTTCTACCAAACTCCTCTGTAAAAATAGCTGCTAAGAGTCAAAATTGAAAAAAATTGGAACTTGGCAGGCATAAGTCGACTTAAAGTTCTCTTTTACGTATGCGCAAATATACATTTATAGGTTAAATGATGTTATTTTTTCACTTTTTATATGCATATGTACATGGCTTAGAGGCAAATGAATAATGCTGGAGAGCTATGTTTTGCTTTTGATTCTAGCTGATGGTACCCAAATCATCTTTTAAAACTTTTGAAATCACTACAAATATTAGGTACAATATAATAATAGCGTATTAGCTCTATAATAATAATAAATACGAAATCTGCATGAATTAAAATATCATATTTAAACATTTTACGACCAGTAATATATATATATATATATATATATATATATATATATATATATATATATATATATATATATATTTTTTATTTTTTGTACTAGATCAACTTATTTGTTTAGTTTTCCAATGTGGAGGTAGAATTCTGCATTATTTTTTTTTAAAAAAAAAAGAACCAAAGTCTTATTTTATGATAAACTTTTCCTTTTTATTTATTTTAGCCCCAAAAATAACCTTTTGCAAAATATTTGTAAATATCTTAAATGTTGATGCTTCCAGTATTTCTATCATCAATTTAGTGTAAAATGAAAGTAGTAGACATTGATTTTATTTATATTTTATTTTATTCATTTATATATTGATAAGATTTGAAAAGTAGATGCATTGAATTTAATATGAAACGCTGGCATGTATCTTATGGCCAGAAAAGTACAGATCCTATCAAAGTATTTTTCTCCCGAGTAATTTTCAATTGTTTCAAGTCTAGATTCTATATAGTTATGCCTCTCTCTCTCTCTCTTTCTCTCTCACGCACACATATACATGATGCAATAGTAAGATTTTTATGATGTAAACAGAACCAATTAATGCAGCATAACCTTGTTTTTATGTTATGTCTTACTTGTTCAGATACAAGTTTTATTTTATTTTTACCTTGCAGTTAAATATTTTTGAATAAGTTCAAAATGGCAAATCAAAGTTATTACAGGCTGTCATTTCTTTCTTTCTTGCATTTATATTTAATACTGTTAACATAAACGCTTTCTTTAAACAGTAAAAGGGAAATTTTTCTGTACATAATCTTTTCTATGTTTGCTAACAAACGATTAAGTAGATTGGACTTTATTTTTTTGTCTTCCTTCTGAATGATATCTGAAGCTCAGAGTTGCATTTGTCAATTCATTCTTTTTCTATTGAAAGGCTTTACACGTCCGTCCATAGAAAAAATGCTGTTTAGTGTCTCCTCGTTTCACCGCTTTTTCTCTCCAGTCTCATCAGCTTATATGCCACGTTGTTGTTATTGCTGTTGTTGTTATTACATATTTGCGTTATAGCTATGAGGCTAGAGAACCTTGTTAACAGATGTTCAAAGTAAATACTAATCCAAATTGTGTAATTGTGTACATGTCTATTGTATCAGTTTTGAAACAAAGGATCAGAATAAGTCGTTGGTTCAATTTATTTTGGAAACCGATCACATCATGCTTGCTGTAATATTGTTGTTCAGTTTCATCCCACTGCAAAAACTTAGACACCAGGGTAGAAAAGTGGGATTGAGAAATCAGCCCCCCCCCCACTCCACCCGAGGAGGGGTACTCTGACCTGCAAAAGGTGCCTGGCCAGCCCCGTCGGTATTCCCCGGTAGGAACGCCTCAGGCGATTAGCAATAAACTAACCCCTTCTCAAACAGAAGGCAAAGCCTAGGAGGGTGGACCTCCTAGAACTTCACAAAACTACACTCCTATCGCAAAATCAAAAGGGACCAGATCATTACAGGAATAGTCCAATCTCTGTTGATTTTGGGGGCTAAGAATAAAAATCCCTAGCCTGCTTGCTGCATTGTAAATGATATTGTTTTGAACTTTTCTCTGTATAAGGACTTTATGGAAGGAAATGTAGTTTCTCAAATGAAGCTAATCTAAAAAGGCTATGCAAAATTTTTTCACTTTGGTCAATGCCACAAACGTGTTGCTTTAAGCTGATTTTCATTCAATAATGAATTCACTTATTTTTAGAATATGTTCTTAAATTTATATCTCATCTTTTTTTTTTCTTTGACAATTGCTGAAGAAAAACATTCAACAAATTTACAGGGAAAATGTAATTTTTGATACTGTGTCATTTCATCCACTCTCAGCGTCATTTTGAGATGAAAAATTATCGCTATTTACATTCGGACTATTCTTTTGGATGGATTATCCATAGTAATAATTCCCCTCGTCTATTTTCAATGTTGTTGATCATTTGATTATTGTGTACGCTGATGTTACATGGTTTAATTTGATCAATTGGCTATTTTGTTTTTGTTTTGTTTTTTTAATCGTGAACAGTCCTGCATGATATGATATAAATAAATTTGAGTTATGCATGACGATTCATGAATTAAAAAAAAAAATGAATGTAAAAATAACATGTTTACCAAATGAAAGTGTGTAGCAAATGTCAGCATACATGATAATCAGTAACACATACGATGACAAACATTACTATAGAAGAACAAGGCACCTGCAAATGACCGGAGGACACCTCAACCAAAATGTAGTTGAATAATAAATAGCAATAACGAGGGGAGGGAGGTAATGATTGAAATAAAAACAACCCAAAGTAACTTCATTAGTTAGAAATAATAAATGTTTTTAGGTTAATAAAAGTTTTAAAAGTTTGTATATTTTTTTTTTTTTTTTTTTTTTTTAATGATTTAAAAAAAAAATCGCTATTTTGCATATGACCGGAGGATACATCGACCAAAATGTAGTTGAATAATAAATAGCAATGACTGTAATGATGTTGCCTACCCTTTCGTTTTGGATTCCCGAAACGTCAATCTGTTTTTTTTATATGTACAAACACGCATGCGCATTTATCAATAAAACATACGCCATAACAACTCCTCAATTGTAATTAATTATCACGTGTGTTCGGGTTATAATTATCTATTAAAGCACATCCATGCATGCATGGTGGCAGCGTGGTTGGATAATATAATACAATAAACAACCCTACCACATCACAGTACACAAATAAAAAACAGATTAACTTCTAGGAATAGTGGGCAATATCATTATAATTGCGGTGGGTGTGGGGTGGGGGTAATGATTGAATAAGAACAATCCAAATTAACTTCATTAGTTAGAAATAAATATTCTTAAGTTAATAAAATTTTGTATTTTTTTAAAATGATTTTTAAAAGAAAATCATAATTTTGCATAACAATATTTAAGCTTATCATTTGCTTTACTTTTAATTGAAAGTTTTCAAATTTGAACTTGTAGTTGATCTAATAAATTGGTAACAATAAATACTTTAAATTCTGGAAACGCAAAAAAAAAAAAAAAAAAAATGAAAACTTTTTGGATGCATCCATTCAGTTTGCATGTTTAACAACATAAAATACGCAGTATCAAATATCAAATTGAAACAAAACTGATGGTCGAAAACTCTTGTCGAGATTTGAAGACACATCTAAAAATCAAAACATGACTTTAAAAATGAAAAACACAAATTTAAAAGAACTAACTTTGGAACTTGTTCTATGAACTTTTATTAGTAAGCCGAGTGTATGATAACTAGGGATAGGACAACAGCATATTCTTTTCATTGTTTTGACTTTCGAGTCTGTAACCGTTGATATCTTATATGCTTTTATATAAAGTGATGTGATTCTCGGTTGATTAACTGTGTCTAACTGGGTCGGATATATACTCAAGAGTCAAAACATTGATAAAAATATTCTGTTGTCCTAGCTCTAATGCTAACTAGTGTGAACCAATTGAATCTATCAAGTGACTTTTTTTTTGTTTTGTTTTTCTTTAGTCCTTTGCCTGCCATTGGGTGCCTTTTATTTACAAACTAGTTGGCCTATCTGAAAATTTGGTTTTTCTTATTAAACAGTTATTTTGCTATTAACATTCAGAAAAAGAAGTTGTGTAGACTGGGAAAAACACACTAAAAAATGGGCATTTCAATTACATATACATATAAAGAATGCATAACGTGTAAAGTGTATATAAATCATTTAAATGAATTAAAACTGTTTAGTTAAACAAATGTAAAACTTGCATTGCCTCAAGCATTAGTTTTGTTTTTCATCAAAATAGTTTAACTCAAATCAGTTTATATATGTCCAAGTTCTGTCTATGTAGCTAAAGATGCATTGTTTTCTTTTTATGTCATCTAACTCACTGTTTCATTATCATTGTTTGCTGTGCCTCTAAAATGTAAAGAAAACATTTTTCTGGAAGTTTAACTATATATAAACATTTAATGTATTTAAAAAAAAAAATAGATAAGTAATATAAAAAAAGAAACTATTTCAGTGTTTAGTATTTAAAAAGAGGGGCTGGAATTTGCATTTCTATCCCATGAAAGGAAATCATGAATTATTTTTCTTTTTTTATATATATTCTTTTAAAATCTATTTTTATTTTGTCAGTATATTTTGTCATTTCGTGTGTAAGAAATAAATATTTAAAAATCTAACCCCAATATTCAGGTTTATAAAAATTGGATGTTAATATTTTGTGACCAACTTTTGACTGTTGGTCTTGTGATTTATACATGCATAATATATAACTTAAATATCTCTAAACATTTTGTACCGTTTGTGTAGTATGTTTTTTTTCTTTTCTTTTTTTTTTTTTTTTTTTACATTCACATTCTCCAATTGTCATCGAATGTTGATCGGGTCATGAAAAAACTTTAGTGACAATCATGAATATTGTTCGATGATTTGGAATAAATCAGACAAAATGTTGGGAGAAAAAAGTAAATAACCTGACAAATACAAACAAATAAGTTTGATTATTTTGTTATTTTTATTGTAATCCTTTGAGATGAGTAATTTTTTGTATTTTATTCATTTATTTACAGACTGTTCTCCTCATCTTCAGAATTGTTGTTTCACGATGTTTCGGTCAACTATTCAACTAGCCTTTGTCAGGTGGTTAATCGTGACGAAATAGGAATGCTGAGTCTCTTAACTGTATCCTCAGTAATTAAATTACTGCCTTCCATAGTTGTTGTCGTCTCACCACGCTTTTGGCCGACTAATCCTCTGGCTGGCTTTGGGTAAGATTGAAACCGCTATCTTCAGACAATGCTCACCTGGAGCTGAAGAGCAATCAAGGTGGGATTTTTTAGTCTTATAAATCCAAGTTTTATTTTTTCAGAGGATTTTACTGAGGATACAATTAAGAGACTTGGCATTCTTTCTCGTCACGGTTAACCATCTGACGAAGGCCAGAGGAATAGTTGGCTGAAACGTTGTGAAACAACAACTATAAAGATGAGGATAACAGTAAATAAGTTTGACTTGATTTATGTGCAGTTATTCACTTTGTTAATCTATACTATCAACACACACACAGAGGGTTGGCCAAAATAATATTTTTATAGGGTAAAAATAAAATTGATAACTATATGTATATATATGTATATGTGTATGTATCTATGTGTATGTATATATATATATATATATATGTGTGTATATATATATATGAAGTAAATCCAAATGTGTTCTTTTGTTGCAAAGACTGCACCCCTTTGTTTAAGTGAGAGGTGGGGGTAGGAAGTTGGGGTTTCCACTGTTGCTGCTGAGGACAATCTCCTTTGTTCCTCCTATTTCATCTATTGATTTGCCAGTTGATTCAACTTATCCCCAAAATCTTCTATCTACACTTGAACATTTTAAGTTTTATTCATGATTTCTTTTACACTAAGTTCTTCATTCTGATTCATCAGTTGAGATGGGACATTGGGAACAAGGGAGTTAAAAGTGAGTCTGTCACTGTCAGTTGTCCAAGTTTTCTTCTTTTTCTTTTTCCATTTTTTTTTTTTTTTGTAACTGTGCCTAAAATTTTATACAGAAAGAAAAATTTATGATATAAACAAGAAAAATTGAATAAATTACACTATTTAAATCCATCAAATATCTATCTATATATGTAATTGGTGTTTAAGAGGAAATTTCATCTTTTTCCTCTTCCCCAAACCTTTTTACTAAAGGTGGAAATATATGCTATAAATTTATTCCAATTTTCTTGGGTAAAAAAAAAAAAGTAAAAGAAAAATCATCCTAAAATCATTAGGCCTCCACCAGCATGACACCAAAAAATATCTGAAAAATAAACATTTTTTATTTTTTGTTAAGAAAATGATATGAACAGAATTATAATTTGAAACGATGGTTTGACAACGGTTTCACTTGAAATGGAGAGAAAAAAAATGCATCAGTTGGTCTATCTCTATATCTTCTTTTCCAACACATAATCTCTTGTTATTTTTGGTCCTTCATAAAACAGTATTTTGTTATCAATCATGATGCCCATGTTACAATGGTTCTTGACTATTTACCAATGGCGGATATGCTGTGAAAGTATATGAATCTTGTTTTTTCAGTCTTAACAAAGACTTCTTTCCTTGATTGGAGAGTTCCATTTTGCCACTAAATTTTCCCTTTTCATTGGTTGATCATTTCTATTTGTTGCTGATGATATTTAGATGCAGTTCACTTGCATCAGACTCTTAATAGTTGAGGGCATATGCTGTGGCTAGGCGAATTCGATGTAACCTGGAAGAAAAAAAAATGTCCGACACCAATTTACAACATGAGAACGTTCAAAAACATTTGAGCCGCATCATGAACACAAAGATTACTATGGTGATTAATATTATTACTATTATTATAATACTACTATATTGACAAATTTCAAAACTGTATTCTGTAAATATTGACCAATGATTGGTAGAAGAAAAATGATGATTGCCCATTTACCAATTGTTAAGGAAACAAAGTATGCTAAGAATGTGTATAACAATTTATGAAACAATACAAACTTAGAAAAAAAAAGAAAAGAAATTTCAGATTTCAAGAGATGTTATGGACAATGGAGACTGACCTACAGTTTCTTTTCATAGTTTTATTCTAAAAACTAAACATCTCACAAGCTTACATTTCTGCTCCTTATCACGGTTGATGTTGCATGATCATTTTCAATAAAACTATTTAACATTTATGCTTGTGTGTTTATTCTTTAAGAAAATTTTATTTTATTTTTTTTTATGTTTATATATTGTTATATTAATTCATGATTTTTGAAGAGTATGATTTAAAAAAAAAACATTAGTATTAGTTTTTCATAATTTCAGTTATAATTTTTTTAAGCTTTGCGTATTGTTTTATTAATTTATGACTGAAGAGAGTATGAATTTTAAAAAACATTAGTATTACTTTTTCATAATTTCACTTATTATAAATATTTTTCTTTTTAAGGTTTGCATATTGTTTTATTAATTCATTATTGTTGAAAGGAGTATGATTTAAAAAAAAAACATTGGTATTAGTTTTCCGTAATTTCAGTTATTATAAATTTTTTTAACGTTTATATATTGTTTTATTCATTCATTATTGTTGAAAGGAGTATGATTTAAAAAAAAAACATTAGTATTAGTTTTTCATAACTTCAGTTATTATAAATTTTTTTAACGTTTGTATATTGTTTTATTAATTTATGACTGTTGAAGGGAGTATGATCTTTTAAAAACATTAGTATTAGTTTTTCATAATTTCACTTATTATAATTTTTTTTATTTAAGGTTTGCATATTGTTTTATCAATTTATGACTATTGAAGGGAGTATGATTTAAAAAAAAAATAAAAATAAACACTCCAATTATTCGTTTTTCATAATTTCAGTTATCATAACGTTTTCTAAATTTCTTGATTTATCTAAGATCGACCTGCTTTTTTATAAAAAAAAAAGTCATGGCAAATTCTGAGGTGCTGTATAAACTAATTCTGAACAAGTGAATTACTTTTAAATTGTTGTAATATAAAAAATATTTATAAAAGTTAAGCAATAAACATTTTACAAAAATCAAATATTTAATTAGTTGGAATTCGTTATTAAGATGCTTAATTTGTATTATTCATTTATTTATTGTTGTCGTCTCACCATGTTTTGGCCAAGTAAGCCTCTGGCCAGCTTTGGGTAGGATTGAAACCGCTATCTTCAGACAATGCTCACTTGGAACCATAGAGATTCAACGTTTCTATCCATTGCACCATGAGGCCCGAAGGGCGATCAAGGCTGGATTGTTTGGTCTTATAAATCCACGTTTATTTATTATCTGATCTTCCATTGTCGGATCTGTACCGAATGGTATATATTATTTAATTAATTGGAATTAATTATTCAGATGAGTATTATTTATTAAATTATTTATTGCGGACTATTATCCTCATCGTTTTAGTTGCTGTTTCACGATATTTCGACCAACTATTCCTCTTCCTCTGTTATGGAAGACAGTAATTACTGAGGATGCTGCCACGGACCATCACCCTTGTATGGCTCAAGAAGAGACTAGATCTAGTGGAGGGTACCTCTACAGATCTACTTAAAGAGTGGCTGGGATGGTCAGTGGAGTTGGGTACCAGGTCATCCATAACGTAGTTTCATCATGGCCTAGAGAGAAAGATTATTTTTCTAGCAATAGTGAGAATGGTGATGTGGGTTTCACATCTTGACGAGGTTTTATGGAATTGGATCTGCTTTTGATTGAGATCTGCTCATCTACTTTCGACATCGATTTAAAGTGAAGATCAGATGCAATTGGAGGAGATTACATTGCATGGAGTTTGGTAGAAGCTGTGTGTGCAATACTAATTGGTGCTGGGTATGAGTTTGTATTCCCTGCATAGACATGGCACACAATCCTGAGTTCTGCGGAACCCATTCCTAGAATTTAAGACTTTTAGCTAGTGGAGTTAATAAATCCTTGCTCTATTTCCTTTTTTTTTTTTTTTTTTACTAGAAATCCTCTAAATATTCTTAGTCCCCGCATTATTTTATGTCTTAGAGTACACCATCCATTCTCATATTCTACCCCAATCCTTTTTGTTTTTGTTTTTTTCGACATCCTACTTAGCCGCCAACCCTATATAGACCGGCCTGCTTGTTTTCAGGACACCTGAAAACACACTTAGCAGAGGATTGGGAGGGTCTTACTCACCTAAATTTTTTCTTTCTTTTTTGAATATCTGTAAATGTTGTCCAATTCCCCACAACGAATTTTTCCTTAATAAAATACTTTTTAAACAACAAATTAAGGATCATCTAAGATCTAGTCAGAGAGTGAATGTGGTATTTTTGGTGAAAGTTTCTTACGTAGGGTAATCTTAATAGTTTTTGACAAAATTGGATAAACGTCGACCCCCCCCCCCAAAAAAAAAAAAACGATTTGGGCTTCATGCCTAAAACAAAGGATGAACTTTATTGTTGTGAATGTATTTTTTTTTCTTAATAAAAATAAGTAACAGTACCTGATTAAAAATAACACAAGGACACATTTGAATCTTTAGTATTAAGTTATGAAATCAGAGTAAAATTTTTGTTATTAATACTACATTTTGGTAGAAATTTGTATCTGAAATTCAATGTTTTTCGAACTATGAATGTTTTATCAATGCAATAATTTTTAAAGAAATTAGTAGACTGATATGAATTGTAATGAACATGGTTTTCTCCATGAAAAATCGATATCTAATATTCCGAAAGTTTTGACATAATTAAATATTTGATGATGTATTTATTACGTGTTTGGATTTGACAAGGTATTTGAGATTGTATGCCAACTCCAGTTTTCCACACTTTAGTATGTTGTAAATTGACTTTCTGCTTTTGTCAATGTTTAGTATCACTAATTGACATTTTTCTGACAAGAATCATCCTGATCTTTTCACAACAATATCGAATGTGCATTTATGTTACTTAATGGCACAGAATACTTACACACACAACATGGTCAATAAAATGGTGATTTACTTCCCCCACCGAGAATAAATGGTGTTGCGTTGATATCATTATGTTTGAGGACAGAAACAAAAACAAAAACTGAAACGGACCCGCTTTTATAAAGAAAATAGCATGTAAAAATTAGTTCCTAAAAAAATAAAAGTTGGTTGCTATAAATAGCCAGGCAGTTTTTTTTTTTTTTTTTTTTTTTTGTGTGTGTGTGTAATGCACACGTTTTGAGTTTTGACCTTCATTAAAAGTAGTCGTGATCAAAATAAATAAGTTTGACTTAAAACTCAAGTTTATTTATATTTTTTTTTACTCACGTTCATCCCTAACAAGGCATATAGCTACTTGGAGGTAAGGGGCTAGGAAAGATTAACAAGATGTTGGTTTACATTACATTTAAACTTCTGTATATCAGTACAGTCAGAGAAACAAGTAGTAGGAAGGGAATTCCAAAGTCGAGTGAAGAAACAATTAGAATAGAAAGCTTTCTGGCATTTAGGGACCTCAACAGTGAAGGGGTGAGATTTTGTTGCTAAGCGGGTTTGTCGGGGATATGTACGTCGATGGCCACAAGTGCAACGAGTTCATCAGAGCACATTCCATTAAAATACTTGTAAATCAGGCACAGAGATGCAACATTGTGGTGATGGGACAGGGTTGGAGCTTAGTTGATAAAGTGGGACCTATCCAAGTTCAGATTTCTATCTGTCTATAGATGAAGCGTACATCTATGAAAAGATAACACTACTGAATAGATGAACAACACATACATACACAACACACTGCACACAACACACAACATACACACAACATACAACATGCATGCATACAACATGCACACAATACACAACATGCACACAACACACAACATGTACACAACACACAACATGCATGCAACACACAACATGCACACAACACACAACATGCACACAACATGCATGCAACATGCACACAATACACAACATGCACACAACACACATGTACACAACACACAACATGCATGCAACACACAACATACACACAACATGCATGTAGCACACAACATGCACACAACACACAGCATGCACGCAACACACAGCTTGTATGCAACACACAACATGCACACAACACACAACATGCACACAACACACAACATACACACAACATGCACACAACAAGCAACATGCACACAACATACATGCAACATGCACACAATACACAACATGCACACAACATACAACATACACACAACATGCACACAAACACACAACATACACACAACATCACAACATGCACACAACACACAGCATGCATGCAACACACAACATGTACACAACACACAACATGCACACAACACACAACATGCACACAACACACAACATACACACAACATGCATGCAACATGCACACAATACACAACATGCACACAACACACAACATGTACACAACACACAACATGCATGCAACACACAACATATACACAACATGCACACAACATGCATGCAACATGCACACAATACACAACATGCACACAACATGTACACAACACACAACATGCATGCAACACACAACATGCACACAACACACAACATACACACAACATGCACACAACATACACACAACATGCATGCCACATGCACACAACACACAACATGTACACAACACACAACATGCACACAACACACAACATGCACACAACACACAACATGCACACAACACATACATTCTGCCAAAAAATAGATATGGTTGCAGAACATGAGAAATACACTGCCAATCAGTACATTTAGCAGAATTTTCCCAGACAAGTTAGATGTTAATGTTTTGCTAAAAGCAAGCAAAATAAGATCCAAGAAACATGCTATGGCAGTGTAAGTATTCTGTGCTATTAAGTGCCATAAATGCACATATTGTTGTGAAAAGATCACTACTAAAAGAATGATTCTTGTTAGATAAATTTTAACTAGTGGACACTAAACGTTGTTACAAAGACAGAAAAAGAAAGTTAATGCAGAATAACATATTAAAGTGTGCAAGACTTGTCTACCCAGAATTAATTCTATGCTATGGAGTATAAAGCTCCTTGTTGATAGAACTGTGCAGTCACATGTCTATGAACCAAGGAAGCTCCAACTGCAATAAAATGTTATGTAACAGGGCTCTACGGACCAATTTATCTTTAGCTGACCTTTGACAACTAAATATTTTCGTTTACTAGCCAAATAGAAAAGTTACTAGACAAACCCACATGATTTTTAGAATATGACATTTTTGTTCTGTGACGAGTATGTACACCATAAAGATTTTTCTGTGTTTTTTTTTATAAGTGTAATTCTAAATATACAAATTTTATGTTGATACTTGAAGGTATAAACATTCTAATTTTTTCAGATATTTTTTTAAACAGCCTTCGTTAAAAAAAGAAAAAGAGTATATTGTTCTATTAAACTTTCATTGTTTAAATAACTTCTTTTCTTTTTTAAATAAAACAAAGTTGAAAAGATATTTTTCACTCAGTAGTGAGCTTTGGAAGATTGTCAGTGAAAGAAACACAATCGCCAAAAGATAAATGTTTCATTATTTCTAGTCGCCACTTGGAAAAATCACTCGCAAATGCAACTGTTTCACTAGAAAATGAGCTAAAGATATTTTTCTATTTTAGTGCAGTTGGACCAGTGGATTCAATGGAAAGTACTATTCAGTATTTAGTGAAAACAAACAAAAACACATTATTACAAGTCTGCACACCACCTAATGCTCACCGTAACATGTCAATCTGTAAGCATACAAAATGAACATAGATATTAGCTAACCAGCTAACATAGTGTTTGTTCGCTTTAGAGACCAGATAACTAACATAACGCTCCACACACTACCATTTACATACAAAACAGATCCCATACAAACGACAGGAAAAATATCGTACTAAACTACACATAAGCACAAATATGAATGCGGCTTCAGAGCATGAAATACTGCGATGCATGGAAAACACCACACACAGTGATTACATAACAGTAACTGCTGAGCTACAAAAGAAAATTTCAAACCTGCACTGCTATATTTCTTTTTCTAGTGAGTAAGGAGAATGTAACAATATGAACAGACTACTTTGCTGGTGTAAGAACATGTCAAGAATGACAAAGCATATAGGGTACAAGAACCTCAGGAGATCGGAAGCACAAAAGCGCATTATTCGATCGATAACGGTTGACCTTGACCATTGTACACAGAATTCTGTAAATAAACATAACAAAACCTGAGTTGTTATCTTTTCGGCGACAAAATTTATTGTTTTTTAAATGTAAGTTAACCTTAATATTTTACTAAATATTTCTTTCTTTCAAAACATTCTCTCTGCATACCTTTTTCTACATAAGTTAACAAAATAATAATAATGTTCGTTATCTAACATTTTAACCTTTGAATAATAATAGTCGATTTAAGAAAATTGATTATCAGCAAGGCAACCTAATGTTGCCCCGGCATAATCTAACACATATTTTTTTATTCACAAAACTTTTTAAAACAAAACTTTTTGATAAGCAACTGAGCGATAATTGAGGAATTAAGTTTTATTTTAGGAAGATAAGAGGAGAAATAAATAATAATTTTTTAATGTGAAATACAGAATTTTCCCTACATTAGAAACCAACCTTAGAACTGAGAATTTTAGGATGCTGATTCTAATTAATTTTGGTATTTAGCCTGTAATTACTGTGTTACTTGATTTTCTTTATCTTTAAAGTTTTCCCGGAAATCCATTCTGTTACTTTTTTATTCATATCATGTTTAATGTTTGTGCAAAATTTAAAAAAAATTCCAAGGTATAGTTATTGAGAAAAGTACAAATGGACGAACGGACAAGAGTGAATTTACAGGTTCACCCTCCTTTTGTCTGGGGACCAAAATTAATTTATTGGAATATTTTACAAAAATAATTCATTGGGGAGAAAGAATGCTAAAAACATAAATATCTCCTCCCTGTCTCTCACATAATTATTAAATGCACACATGATTAGAATAAATAGAAAGAAAAAATAATATTAGCTGTAAAATAATTGAAAATATCTGGTATGACTTAACATTAAATAGAAGAGACAATGCAAAACCCAAATTAACCGAAACTAAATTGCTTCAGTCAGATATTACCTTCAGATTTTACTTCAACTGCTTGACACATATTTCAAAGTTGTGAATATAAATGTAAGTAAAAATGATTATATAACCGTGAAATTAGGTTCTCTCATTTGTTGGTGTAGAATGAACTTACATTATCTAACATATTAACTTTATCTTGTGAGATTTAAACAATTGAGCCTAAAGACCATTCAAGCTGATAGATTAAACTGATTCTGACTAGCCAATCTTAATTATTGTTGTATCATGGAATTAGCACTATATTAACACACTTTGCCACAGTTGTTTTTTTTTTTTAACTTATAGTCCTGCTTGAATGACATTTAATCGAAAATCAAAATGTTGCCACTGTAAAATTTAAAGAAAAATGTTGAGTGAAAATATTAGTTGTCAATAATGAAGACCCCTTGTTTGGATATAAACTACAGAATCTACTCTGCTGAGTCCACTCTGCTAACTTTTAATTTCACATTTCATGTTTAATAGCATCTATCCTCGATGAATTCCTCTCACTATTTGCTGAAAAGATAGGAAAGATTAGAGCTGGGGGAATCCAGCAAATATATTGCTAATCGTTACATTCATCACACATGGATGTTGACGGATAAAAAAAGGTTGATATGACATTTCATGTAAAAATAAATATAAAAAAAGAAAGAAAAGATAAAGGAGAATGACAGTGACTGTAAGTGTAGTGAACTGAAAGATTTTCCATTGCACGCTTAGTCATTGATTTCTATTTTCTTGCCATTTTTTCCTGTCACAAAAACTATGAACTGCATACATGCACACACATTAATATACATATCTATCATCAAAAGAACAATTATATAAGGAACTCTGTTACAATTAATTTTTTTTATTTCATCCTATATGATATGGTATATATACTAGCTGGCTTCCCGGCGTTGCCCGGTCATACAATATGCTTAAACATGATATTTTAATTTATGCAGATTGTGTATGTATTATTATAGAATCAATCCTCTATTGATTATTATATACTAGCAGGACCTGTTAACCGGCGTTGCCCGGTCATACAATATGCTTAAACATGATATTTTAATTTATGCAGATTGCGTATGTATTATTATAGAATCAATTCTCTATTCACTATTATATATTATGAGGAATAATTTGTCCAGTCGACTAATTCGCACAAAAAATATATATAAAACAATAAAAAATATTGATAATATCGTTCATCAAATTTTGTCTGTGTTTGTTTACAATATCATGCCAGCTGATATGCTCTTGAAAAGTCACTTCTGATTAATATTCAGTTTTAAAATATAAAAAAAAAGAAATGATTTGCAACAATTTTAAATGGTACCTCTTCTTTTATCGTAAATTAAACTCATCAATAAGAGAAGCTTAAAATAAAATAGGATTGAAATAAAACGAGCTGGAATAGGGGATCATTCGATCTGTAGTCGAATGCTATACCACTGAGCTATATTTTGTTCCTTTCCACTTTTCAGAAGAGAATCGTCAACATAGCTCACCATTCACACCAGGATGTTATCAAGACAAAGCAGCTCGTGAGGGAAAAAGTTTGGTTCCCTTGAATCAACAAACTATTGGAAGAGAAAGTGCACAGCTGCATTCCCTAAAAGGGTTGAACCAGCCTCCTGTAAAGGATGAAGTTCACAAGTGGTCCCCAGGCACATGTATATTCCAGCCAGGAGAGATGACGATGTTAGATTTTTGCAGTTCTTGTAGGGAGATGTTGAAATCCTTCCACATACGGCAACTGATATTCCCAAATGGTCTCCCATCTGGTATTAACTAGGCTCAACATTGATTAACTTTGGAGAACCGGTGTGTCAACATGATTATCCTGTACTTTCCTTACCAGGCCTCCAACCCCAAAATGTTCACACCATGGAACCATATACATCATACCATTTCCCATTGTTCCATGGAATTTGCTGGTAATTTCCCATCTGGAGATTACTTATTAGTTGCTATTAACGATTACAACCAGTTCTCAGAAAAGTTACATCTTTGTGGCCCAAGACAGATGAGGAGTGTAATAAATAAGTCAAAGTTGGAATAAACTTGAAAGAGCTTTATATTACTAATAACATCACAGGAACTCGTCTCTCTGCGTACAGTACCTACTTTTTTTTTTTTACTTGGAGAGTCACCACTTATCAAGGTCTGGAGATCACCCGACTATGTTATAATTTACCAGGAAGCAGACAAACGGTATTGCATTCCACAGAACGATAATTCGAGAAAAGAAACTCTGCTCATGGAATTTTAGTTTAGTTTTGGACACAAATACGAAGTGAGGAAATTATTTAGTGGTTGTTTTAATTAGGCGAGTATTTGCAGTGAACATTTTATGGGGAGGGACCATAGATTGGAACTCAGTCGAACACCTACCATAAAAATATCGATAGAGCAGAAATAAACTCACGTCTCTTCTGTGAGAAAGAAGCAGTAGGGAAGCAAAAAGGTTATCGGCCACTAAATGTTGAAGATTGTTTTGTACTCTGTCAAGGCAAGAAAGGAGCTTTTTGGGGCTCCACCCCAGGTGTGGCAACAGTAAAAAAGAAAGAATGCTCAAGGGAAGTAATTCACTTCTGGAGAGCACAAGTAGAGATTGTAGAGTTCTCTTTTTTTAGCACATTCTCCACCACTCAGGGAAATTCGAGGCCATATGATTGTTGTGGGAGGAAGAGTTTCACGGAATCTCAGGAGTGCTCACTGCTTAAACTGAAAAAGAGAAAATAAACAAAAGTTCAAAGTTGATATTTTCCAGCTAAATACTGAGAACGTCAAATGTCGTAAAGCATTGAAGATTCAGTACATCATCGTCGTCTGAAGATCTCCTCAGACGATGATCCAAGAGAGGAGATAGAGGAAGTGTAGGAACTGAATTCCCAAGGATGAAGTTCTCGAGAGCACTTGGCAGAGGATTGGAAGTGTTGAATTGCAGCGGAGCATTCAGTAGCTGTCGGTTCTCTGGCACAAAATCAATTTCTGCTTCCAAACTGCTTATTCTATCATCCAATGAAGATGTATGGCATAGGCACACTATCGTCTCTCATCCATTATTGAAACATATATGAGCATAGTCAACAGTCTTGATTAAGGGCTCATATTTGCTTCCAGGTACCTGTCGCATTAAGAGAACAGATTTAGCATTTGTTAACCATGTAGGTATGGAATCTCCAGTGGCTGATTTCCTCTGCAAATTGAATAGAGGTTTGTGGAGAATACAATTAGTGCAAGTGAGAAGCAATGAACGGATGCTGTCGCGAGCTACATCTAGTATAGAAAAAAGGCTTCTTGGCCTTTGAGCCAGGATCAAAGTGTAGTATCTGGAGAGCTCATGTTCCTTTACAAACCGAAGTGGAACGGGCGGTCTATCAACTAGATGGGTTGGGAGGGTCCTACTAACCACTTTTTGTATTTGTTCTCCCCCCCCCCGCTCTTGACACAAATTAATTATTGTATTATCTTTATTGTTATCTTTTGTTTTTACATGCTAATAAAAAGTGTTTTAAACAATTGGGTGCTAAGTAGGACGTCTTCAAGTACGAAAGGGCGAATGCGGTATTATGGTGGAAGAAGATACTAGCTAAGAGAAACTTTTGTTTAATTCTGGAGTGTCAAGGATGACCAACGACACCCACTCCCCCTCCCTTTTGAGTTGGCCTTGTGCCTAAGTTTTTTGTTCATGTTAATTTTTGCCTGAATAAAAGATTTAATATCTGAAAGTGTAGTATCTGTTCTGATGCTTCACTTAAGTAATTGGTCCTTGGTCAATGTAGGGAAAACACTTCATACTGAGACAATTACTATTTAAGTTAAACCAATTCTTAAACCAGTTCTCTTCAATTACATCATTGACTGGATTTGAAAGCAGAGACTAACTCGCATTCCAGGTGTATAAGTGAACAGGACTTTACAATCACTGATCTAGACTTTGCTGATGATGATGTTGCAGTATTAAGCAAAACATATGCAGGTATCCAACCTGCTCTTAATGGTAGTAGTGGCACAGCTTTGCATGAAAATTAACGGCTCAAAAATAAAGATTCTCTCAGCCAACATCTTTCTGCCAAATTGAGCCGCTATAACGCTTAATGAGGAAGTAGTCAAAAAGATTAACAACTTCAAATATCTCAGTGACACCTTCACAGTCACAGGCTAGGGGAAAGAAGACATCTCAATCTAAATAAACAGATTTCGCTCTGTTTTTTGCCGACTTCATAATCATCTTTGATCATTAAAAGAAATTCAGCTAACAGCCAAATACCACCTCTATCATCTTCGGCACATTCTTGGGATCTGTATCTCTGACTATGTCCCAAATGCCAGAATCAACGCACGATTTAAGCTTCCTACACTTGAGAAAACACTGCTTATCAGGAGGCTCCGATGGTTTGAGCACACCCTTTGTCATCCACCAACTGTAGCTAATGGACAGACCTAGATGGACTGCCTTGATTTGCAGCAAATTGGATGCCAAACCTTATTGGCAGATGGCCTTTACACTGTTCGCCATAACAAAGTATGTAAATACCTCCATTGGAAAATATGTGGAGAGATGTAACTTAGAAGATCGGCGAACATCTGAGAACATGAATCGTCACCAATAACATCAAACGGAAAAGAGATAGTGTTCTATGACAACGATATACAGGCGAGCAGATACATAAAAGAAAAGGCCATCATGCCAGACATTGTAATATTTTATTAGGATTGGGATTTTCACTCCCTGTTTATGGAGAGATTCATGTGAAATATGGCAGTTTAAAATAAAATAACTGGAAAATTTGTCGATATATTTACTTATCAGTGAAAAATGACACTTGTAATGAAGAGCAAGCCGACAGAGGTTAAAGAGTATTTCTAGTGCAGATGGGATCAAGGGTTCAAATCAAATCAAACTAGTTAACTCGGACTTAAAGCAGGAACAACGTTGACAAGGATTAGCATTGAATACATAATGACATATGAGTGACATAGGGACCCATATCCCTCCTCTACCCCTAAAATATATAGAAATGCACATGGTACATTTTTAGTCAGTCAGTTAGTTCAGTTTGAGTTAGAATCAACAGTTCAAGTCCGACAGACACAGTCGTCAGAAGATAAAGACTCCTCATGAAAGTGACGAGAGGTAGCAATGTATGACAGATGAATCGATAGAGAAATTTCCACCTTCCTTCTAAGGATAGGCAGAGAACTGGGGCGTGACTTTGACCATAAAACGAATAAATTTGCAGAAATGAGACTTTCGTTTATTGTTCTGCATGAGAGAGCTTTGTTCCAAGAGCTGACGTCGGGACACAAACCACTCGAGGATGTGGCAGAGATGTGAAAAAGACATAAAAGGTATGTTTCTGCTTTTATTTTATACCCCCCCCCAAAGAGCTGATATGCTGTAAATATAAACATTGACTCAATATAAACAGACACCCCTTCACACACTGACAAGAGAACGTTATGTTAATCAAAAATTATGGAAAATTATTGAATAAAATTTTAATAAAAAATAAAATTAATTTATTATCCGGAGTAAACGAACTTGACATAACATGACCACATGACATTTTCATATTAGAAAAAGGGAGATAATCTTCTATGACACACTGACTTAATGCAAATGTTGTTTGGAGTTCATGAACTACAAATAATTAATTTTATTTTTTATTAAAATTCTATTCAATAATTTTCCATAATTTTTGGTGTGCACTAGTATTTTTCACTGATGCACAAATATATCCATAAGTTTTCATGTATTTTGAACTACCATGTTTTGCATGCATTACAATATAAATACGCACTGATTTTCTTTTGTTTGATAAAAATAAATGAGTTTATAAGAGGAATCACAAATGCTTTGATGCAAATGCAAATTCTTTATCGAAATCAGGTTTTCAATAAAGAGAATCGAGTTCACAAAGCAACAGCTGCTCATATCGATTGTCAGCTCAACTCGATTTGTTTAAGTCTATGGGACAATGGATTGATGACACGAGATGTTTCTTTTTTACAGTATTATTATTTTTTATCGTACTTTGATTTAACCAACTAATAAACATCTAACAGTCAATAATACAATATTTTAATCCGAATGGTAGATGATTATTAGAATGAATACCACAAACGGTCAAACCAGACCGATAAAAATATTTTTTTTAAATTTCACTGATGTGTAAATCTGTTACATATAAATTTGGAACAAAAATAAAAATCTTCTGAAAAAATGATGTAACAAAATTATCATTTCATTTTGGGATGAAACAACAACAACAACAACAACAACAACAAAAACGTATTTATATATTAAAAAATTAACTAGTTTGGCAAAATCTAGACGGTTCCTCTAGTGTGTGTGCATGCATATATATATATATATATATATATATATATATATATATACGAGCAAACAGTTAATAAAAAATGCATTGTTTTATTAACTGTTTGCTCGCATTATAAGCTCTATCTCCTATTTGGTTTTATTGAGCTTTTACATCTGGCTGAGATAACTTTATAAATATTAATTCTGTAATATTCATAATATACTTTAATTTTACCATCTTGGATCATTTTGGTCAATTCAATTGTAATTTTTATTTTATTTTATTATATATATATATATATATATATATATATATATATATATATATATATAAAGTGTTTCCTTTTCAGATTAAATATGTTTTTAACTATTTTTCAAAGTGTTTTTAACATGTTTTATTAACTGTTTGCTCCTATATATATATATATATATATATATATATATATATATATATATATATATATATATATATAATGTTTCAAAGGAAAGCCGAGCATTCTCCTTACGACAACTACAAGAGAAGTGCTGAGAGCAGAGAAAACCACTGTACCTCGCTTTTATTGATCTCACAAAGGCATTTGACCTAGTTAGCAGGAACGGCCTCTTCGCACTACTACAAAAAATAGGATGGCCCCCAAACTCCTAAAAATGATAACCTCTTTCCATAAAGACATGAAGGGCTCCATCAAATTCAATGGATCACTTTTGGAATCTTTTCCCATCCTCAGTAGTGTGAAACAGGGCTGTGTTCTTGCCCCAACTCTTTTGGCATATTTTTCTCACTTCTGCTACTATACGCTTTTCATGAAACTGAAGTTGGCGTCTATATTTGCACAAGAGAAAATGGAAGCCTTTTCAACCTGGCCCATCTATGTACCAAAACTTAAGTCTGCATGGCCTTCATCAGGGAAATGCTATTTGCAGACGATGCAGCATTAGCGGCCCATTCCGAGGAAGCCTTCCAACAACTCATTGACTGCCTCGCCCTTGCTTGCAACGAGTTTGGTCTGACAATAAACCTCAAGAAAACAAATGCCATGGTTCAAGATGTTAGCGACGTCCCCTGCATATCCATCAGCGATCACACACTGGACGACTTCATCTAACTAGGCTCCATTATTTCCAACAACCTCTGATTGAACACTGAGCTAAATACCCGCATCGGGAAAGCAGCAACAGCTATGGCTCGCCTGACAAAGACAGTGTGGAGTAACAACATGCTGACCATAAACACAAAGATGAGGATATATTAAGCCTGTGTTATCAGCATTTTACTGTACTGCAGTGAGACATGGACCCTTGACACGCATCCAGAGCGCAGACTTAACACTTTCCATCTGTGCAATCTAAGAAAGATCTTAGGCATTACATGGCAGGACCACGTTCCGAACAAAGACGTTCTTGCCAAAGCAAATCTTCCAAGCATGTTTGCCCTCCTCTCCCGTAGATGTCTGTGCTAGCTAGGGCATGTCGTTTGCATGCAGGATGGCCAAATCCCCAAAGACATCCTGTATGGTAAGCTCTCAGCCGGCAGCATACAAACCGGTAGACCACACCTCAGATTTAAGGATGTGCACAAAAAGGACTTAAAATCCGGCAATATCAACCCTGTTGACCTCGAATCCTATACTGCAGACCGTGACTCCTGGAGAGTCAAAGTCAAGAAGTGTGTCTGGCTGAGCAAGGAGAGAAGAAATGAACAGTGGGAGGAAAAGAGAGGCAGGTGCAAAAAGACAGCATCAGCAGCAGCATCGGCAGAGCATGACAAAAAGGTATCCCTGCGGGAAGTGCAACAAAATCTGCCACTCCCGCATCGGTCTGCTCGATCATGGCAACAGCTGCCACCACTCATGACAACCTTCAGATGTGATTCTCTATCTAGACAGAAGGACACCAACATCTAGACGGAAGGGCTCCAACAACAATATATATATATATATATATATATATATATATATATATATGTAGTTATTGTGAGCTGTGTATGTGGATGACTATACATATATATACTACTAGTTCAGCCCGGCTTTGTTCGGGCCCTATGTACTGTTCATAATGAATACACTTTATGTAAGATTTCAAATGTTTGGACCAAAATTTGTCTGAGTAATTTCGTAGGGACCGCAGAGGTCAATATTTTAAAATTTCACCCCAATTTTGACCCCTTAACATTTATTATTTTGGTCTCAAATCCAAATAAAAAGTTTTACCTATGACCAAGTTACCTACATCTAAAATTTCAAGTCTTTAGACCTAAAATTGACGGAGGAATTTGGAAGAATCTGCAATGGTCAACTCTTTCAATTTTGCCCTTTTGGAAGCAAATTTTCGCCCCAAAACTGATTAAAATGCTTGCCGCATGTCTGAATACCCTTTATGTAAAATTTCAAATGTTTAGACCAGAAATTGGCTGAGTAATTTGGTAGAGACCGCAGAGGTCAAATTTCTTTTAACTTTGACCCCAATTTTGACCCTTTAACATTTATTTTTTGGGGCTCAAATAAAATTAAAAGTTTTATCCATGCCCAAGTAACCTACATTTAAAATTTCAAGTGTTTAGACCCACAATTGACGGAGGAGTTTGGTAGAGTTCTCAAAGGTCGAATCGTTGAACTTTGACCCCTTGACAGGAAAATTTCTGGCTGAAAACCGATTAAAAAGATCCCAAATCTCAATATTACTTATGTTAAATCTCGAGTCTCTAGACCGAAAATCGACAGTTATTTGGCAGGGAAATGCACACGCACACACGCACACACGCACACACACAGAGGAATTTTCACTTTTATATATATACTAACATGGGTACACGGCGTTGCCTGGGTTGACATGAAGTTCCGTTTGAAACACACTTGTATACTAATCATTTTCATCATGGGCAACGTGGATACCTCCCACAACAAAAATAAAAGAACGGATGACAAAAAGTAAATGTAAACACCCAAAAAAGAAGTACATGATACTCTCTCCACCAGATATTTCGGCAAAAGGTCTACAGAGAGAAGAAACTATTCTCTGGATATTGAACACTGGAAAGACCCCCCCCCCCCAAAAACAACAACAAAAAAAAGAATTAAAAATAAATCATTACAACTTTTGTTTTAATAAAAATAGCGATCGCAAAAAAATAAAAATAAAAATCTACCAAAAATTAATTCCAAGAGCAATTAAATGAAATTTTGCATTTAATATTTCTAATGTACTCCCCCCCCCAAAAAAAAAAATTGAATTTGTCATATTTTGGGGTTCGTTTTGTTTATAAAATTGTTAGGTTCATGAATCTAAAACCAAGCTCCTATCTTTACATCATCAACGCTCTGATCTCCATCTGGTATCAATTGAAATGGATGGTTCTCGTCTAGAGGAAGCTCCATGTTTTGATAAACTTCTGGTATTGACCTTTACTCCTGACCTGAAATGGAACACGTGCATCAAGTCAGTCGCCAAGGTCGCTGGAAAAATGGTAGGATCCTTCTACCACTCCAGAAGATATCTCACTGCTGATGCAATTCTCTATCTATATAAAAGCCAAGTACGTCCAAGGATGGGCAGGAGCTGCTAAAAACAGTCTATCCTGCCTTCACAGAGTACAAAATAGACTTCGTGGCTTAGTGGGGGATGCCCTTTTCTCTTCCCTGCAACCTCTCTCCCACAGGAGAGATGTTGCAAACTTATCTTTGTTTTATCGTTATTTCCATAGCAGGTGCTCATCTGAACTCCAATCTCTGGTTCTCCCTCGCCAATCTTTTACGAAAAACACCCGTCTAGCTGAATCCACTGTGAAAATCTTTCTCCACTCTTTATCTATGCTTAAATCAAAACATAGATTCCATAAACAAAGCTTCTTTCTTAGAACTACACGCCTGTGGAACTCTGTTCCGTCTGCCTGCTTCCCACCTGACTACAACCTGGATGTCTTCAAGTCCAATGTAAACAAATTCCTGATGAACCGCCCCCTTAAGTAGACACTTTATCAAATCTTCACACTAACGTACTGTACTTACAATAACCCTTATCCCTGAGTGGCTTCCGGGCCTTGATAAGTGGTGACCACTGTGTAAAAAAAAAAAAGGTTTTTTTCTTTTTTTTTCATCGTTATATAGTTGAATTCTCTTTTGTAATTGTAGACTTTTTAGAAGTCGGCTTATGCAAGTGGTAAGTCTGCGGAAGGTTAAATTTAGTTATTTTATTTTTTTTCCGGGAATTTAAACTGCATTCTTTATCTTTACATTTTTTTTTACTGAAAGCTTCTTTAGGCAGAGACAGAGACGTTGATCGGTTGCTTGGAATAAGGATGGTGGTCGGTCGGCAGGCTCTGAGAGTCAGAGGCGAAGGAGGGGTAGTCTGGATAGCTGCTGCAGGGTCCGTCTAGAGTAAGTTTGATGACAGTTGGCTGCTGCTGATGTGGTGGCTTGTGATGCCACTGGTGTTTGGTGAGGTTGGCGATGTCTGGTTGCTACTAATGCTGTAGCTAGGGCTTCTGTTGATGTTGTGGTTATGTTAGTGGTGACTGGCTGCTGCTGATGCTGTAGCCAGGGCTGCTGGTGATGTCATCTTACTTAGTCTTACTCGCATTAATTGTTACCTTCCATCTACATCCCCATTTCACTACAGTGGAGATCATTTTCTAACGATTCTGCCATTGTCTTAAATTTATGTACACTCGTTCTTCCCTCATGCATGTTATCGAGCGTTGTATCATCAGCAAATATACCCATCTTGGACACAATATCATCACAATATTATGAATAGCAGGAATAATAGTGGTTCAAGGATCAACCCCTGAGGCACTCCTGCATTAATGTTATGCTGCTTAGGTGCACCTTCATCAATGACAACCTGGATGGTTCTATTGTCTAAGAAAGATCTAATTATATTTAGTATACATCCAGTTATACTGTACGATTTGATTTTCATTAGCAGCTCTTCATGCCAGACTTTGTCAAAGGCCTTGGATATATCAAGGGCTACAGCCCTGGCTTCGCCTGCCTTATTCAGTACGTGGTAAATGCATTCAGAGATGACTGTTAAAATATCTGTAGTAGAATGACATTGCCTGAATCCATACTGTTTGTCAGAGAGAATATTTGCTTTTGCAAGGTGGTGAACTAGTGCTTGATTAATTAAGGTCTCAAAGATTTTAGTGAAGAGGGGAAGGAGACTAATAGGGTGATAATTGACAGGATCAGTCCTTTCACCAGAATTCTTATACACTGGTACCACAGAGGCGATCTTCCAGCTATTAGGGAAGCAAGATTTAGCAAGGTATTTATTGTAGAGCTTGGAAAGTACGGGGGCTAGCTCATCTAAATTTGGAAGGAAGTTGTTTGTTGGCTCTAAGGTGGAGTTGGAAGCGAATCGCCAGGCAAGCAATTTCGCCTTCTCCATTGCTGTGCATGCGACCTTCTGGTTGTTGGATAGGGGAGCAATTACTGATTGCCTTTTATTCGCTACACTATTATAGATTTTCCAGAAATCACGAGTTCCTATCTTTTGCGATTCTATGCGTTCCCTGGTTATTTCAGCATGCTTTCTTTTGGCTATCATTATTATGTCGCTATTTCTCTCTTACAATGATTTCTAGCATCTATAAAATTTTGCCTATTTATACTTGACTTATGACGTACAAACCGGCGGAATGCATGCTATTGTGAACCATTGGAGTGAGTGAGGCTTACTGTAATACTTTTGTGTGGGAACATGTGCTTCGATGCCCGCTTTGCACCATTCATTTGTCTCATTGGCACACTGTTCAGCAGGAAGAAAGGAATGGGGAATATCTGATGTGTTCTCTAATGGCTTCCTAGTCAGTCCTTTTGTAGAACCTTATTTTGAGCAATGGCTTTTCACCTTTGGGTTGGAATTTAAGTGTGATGTCCACTGATACCACTAGGTGGTTTGCATGTCTAAGTGGATTTCTCTTTTTAAAGTGGTTTGTTTAATTTCTTTATGTCCAAGTGAGCATTAGTCACACAATCCTTGGATACTGTGGTGAGGAATAGGTCAAGAAGTGAAGCCTGTTGGGGTTCACAATCTAGTAGGCAGGTTGAGAACATTACTGTCTGTGTGAGGGAACGGGTTAGAGAAGTTATAAGTAGAGCATCCAGCTGCATCTGTGTAATTTAAGAAACCAAGCCAATTTTAATAGTGGACATTAAAGTCACCAAACACATGTATTTGAGCGTTATTGCATTGGGAGAGTGCTGCATCTATACTATCAGAGACTATACGATTAGAGTACAATCCTGACTTGAGGGAGAATGGTAGAGAAAATATAAGTAACTTATGCATAATCGAAAGCACATAAAAGCCTGGTCATCCGATTTAAAATGTTGCTCTCTAGTTAAAGGGAGAGTACTACGAATATAGACTCTATAGGATTAATATTTTCATTAGCTAATGGCAGGGCCTATCTTAAACAAAAGTTTGTTGACGTTTACTTCCTTTTGTTTTGTTTTGCATTGAGATTGTGGATCCTTTTGTAAATACATTAAATTAATGCGTGGTCTTGTTTTAATATGTGCATGCTTTTATGTATTGGATTAATTCAGTTTTTTATTTAATTATTTTATTTCATTTTTCTTATGCATTGTTATCCTAAAGTAAAATTGATTCTGTCTATACAGTTGTTTGCTATTTCATTTTTCCAGTTTAATAGATTTAATGGGCCTTTAAAGTTTAGAATTTAAAATTTTTCATTCAACATAATCTACATGGCTTGTCTAAATCTTTACATACATATATACTATTTTACACTCAATTTCTTTAAGTTGACAATAGTGCTGCTTTTATTCAGTGTTTTTGTTGTTGTTGTTATTAAATATGCTTTTATGGTTTCAATATCTGGTTTTAAAACAGGGAGGTCATACCCACATAACACTTCTTATTCAGGCTTTCTTTGCCAAGTATTGTGACTTGGTAAACAATGTTTTATATTAGATTATTTATTTTGCAGTGGACAACGTGCATGAGTTCTACAGTTATAGCTTTTTTCTTCATTGTTAACTTTTTGATTTCTGTTTGGGCAATTGCTATTAGGGCTTGCATTATTACTATTTCTAGTGGTTATACTTTGTTCTTCTTAATGTTATTGTTATTGCTTCTATATTGGTCGCTTTTTATGCATTTTGCCATTATTTTTTTCTCTATTATTTTTATTTAGTATTTTGTTATGTGCTTTAAATATAATTTTTAAGTTTTCACAGTTGCTGTAAAACAGTTTTAACTATATATATATATATATATATATATATATATATATATATATATATATATATATATATATATATATATAGTCTTGGAAGTTTCTTTAAGACCTTTAAGACTATAAAAAATATCCTCTGGTGGAACATTATTTTGTCAGTAAGTCAATCGCCGTATCACTGAATAGTTTTACGTACATGAACAAACAATAGTACCAATGTTCTTAAAGGGATCATCAATTGTTTACCATGAAACACTCTTTCGGGATTTAAAAACAAAACAGTATATTAAATCATGGCTCCCTAGCAGTGTTGATCAAACACCATTTCCCTCAAAGCACATGGACAAAAATATTTTTGATACTGGATCTAGTTTTTTTCCTCCAGATAAATTTAGCCTAATCAATTCATGTCATTTAAAAAAGAATTTGTGGTACTTGTGTTTTCTCTCTTTTCTTCTTTTTTAATTTTTTTTTAAATTCAATTTTCACCCCAAACAAGGCACATTGCCACTTTGAAGTAGGGGCTATTATCGAGGACATAAGTTGTTGGGATATTATGAAGGGAGATGAGCAGCCAGATATCTTTTTTTTTTTTTTTTTACACAGTGGTCACCACTTATCAAGGCCCGGAAGCCACTCAGGGATAAGAGTTATTGCAAGTACATTACGTTAGTGTGGAGATTTGATGAAGTGTTTACTTAAGGAGACGGTTCATTAGGAATTTGTTAACGTTGGACTTGAAGACATCCAAGTTATAGTCAGGTGGGAAGCAGGCAGACGGAACAGAGTTCCACAGGTGTGCAGTTCTAAGAAAGAAGCTTTGTTCATGAAATCCACGTTTTGATTTAGGCACAGATAAAGAGTGGGGGAAATTTTTCACAGTGGATTCAGCTAGACGGGTGTTTTTTGTGAAAGATTGGCGAGGGGGGACCAGAGATTGGAGTTCAGACGAGCACCTGCCACGGAAATAACGATAAAACAAGGATAGGCTCGCAGCGTCTCTTCTGTGCGAGAGAGGTTGCAGGGTAGAGAAAAGGGCATCCCCCACTAAGCCACGAAGTCTATTTTGTACTCTGTCAAGGCAGGATAGGCTGTTTTTAGCAGCTCCTGCCCAGATATGGCAGCAGTATTCCATCCTTGGACGTACTTGGCTTTTATATAGATAGAGAATTGCATCAGTAGTGAGATATCTTCTGGAGCGGTAGAAGGATCCCACCATCTTTCTAGCGACCTTGGCAACAGACTTGATGTACGTGTTCCATTTCAGATCAGGAGTAAAGGTCAAACCAAGAAGCTTGTCAAAACACGGGGCCTCTCCCAGACGAGAGCCATCCATCCCAATTGATGCCAGATGGGGATCAGAGCGTTGATGATGTAAGGATAGGAGTTTGGTTTTAGATGCATTAAAGGTAACCAGCCACGTCTTCCCCCACTGAACCACGCCGTCGAGATGAGAGGAGAGAGAATCTGTTCATATTACACTTGAACTTCTGCATGTCAGTACAGTCAGGGAAGCAGGGGCCCAGAAGGAAGTTCCAAAGTCTAGCATTTCTGAGAAAGAAACTATTGCAGTAGAAGGCTTCCTTACATCTAGGGATCTCTACTATGTAGGGGTGGGATTTAGCTGCTTGTCGTGGTATTTATGTCAAGGAGGTACAAGTGCTTGTAGTTTGTCAGAGAATTCATCATTAAAATACTTGTAGAACAGGCAGAGGGATGCAACATTTCGTCGATGGGACAGAGGCTGAAGCTTAGATGACAGTTCTGGACCTATCAGGTTGGCGACTCTCTTTTGAACCCTGTCCATGAGTGAGAAACTAGTAGCCGATGCACCAGCCCAAATATGACAGCAGTACTCCATACATGGGCGAATGGTGACTTTATAGAGGTACAGGATAATTTCAGGCATAAGTAGCTTTCTAGCACGGTAGAGAGAGGCTTCTTTGCAGTAACCTTGGCAATGCTCTCAATATATCTGTTTCAAACTCATGTTCCCTGTGAACATTCGGCCGAGGAGTTTAAAGTAAGTACTTTTAGGTAATGCGTTTTTAGCCATTGCTATTGGTGGTAAAGAAAGTTTCTTGTAATTATTGAAGGGAACAAGCTTAGTCTTGACAGCATTGAATGTTACCATCTATTTTTGTCCCCATTCCACTACAGATTGGAGGTCTTCTTCTAGTGTTTTTACCATTTCCTTAGATATGTGTTCATTTGTTTTCTCCTTATGCCTGTAATAGAGCATGGTATCATCAGCAAATATACCCATCTCAGAGACAATTTTATCAGGGAGGTCATTTATGAATATCAAGAATAATAAAGGTCTAAGAACAAATCCCTAAGGTACTCCTGCATTTATATCAAATTGTTTAGATGTACGACCATCGAGAACAACCTGGATTCTTCTCTTACTTAAGGATTTAATTACGTTATGTATTCTTCCAGTGATACCATATGATTTGATTTTCCTGAGAAGACCATCGTGCCATACCCTGTTAGATATATCAAGGGCTACCGCTCTACCCTCCCCTGCTTTGTCCAGTGAATGGTATATATATATTCAGAGATTACAGTTAGGACATCTGTTGTGGAACGGGATTGTCTAAATCCATATTGATGATCGGTTGTTTAGTTTAATCAAGACATTAAAAAATAAAAATATTGGAAAAAAAAATATATTGTATGTACCCGTTATGGAATTAAGTTCTCAAAAAAAAAAAAATCACTTAATTTGATCAAGTGTTTTTGGCTGTGAACGCTTTTGATCTATCTACCGTTGTTCATTTGAAGTTGAAAGTGACCACAAACCTTTTGGAATGATTTGTCTCAAGAACTTAACAGCAGCACCACCTGACTACAACGAATGCTATTAAGACTCAACGAATATATGATCATCAAGTATCGACCAGGCAATGAGATGCTATTGGCTGATGGATTATCTAGATTACCCAACAAAAGGAATAAACAAGTCATTGATCTATTTTTTTTTAATTACATTTTCACCCCAAACAAGGCAAATTGCCACTTTGATGTAGGGGACTACTATTAGGGACACAGGCTACAGGGGTACTAGGTGGGGAGTTGGGTAGCAAGATGTTGGTTCACATTACACTTGAACTTCTGCATGTCAGTACAGTTGGGGAAGCAGGAACCTGGAAGAGAATTCCAAAGTCTAGCAGTTCTGGGGAAGAAACCACTGGAGTAGAAGGCTCTCTTACATCTAGGGATCTCAGCTGTGAAGGGGTGGGATTTTGCTGCTTGTCGGGTTTGTTGGGGGTATTTACGTAGAGGGGGTACAAGTGCTTGCAGTTTGTCAGAACATTCATCATTAAAGTACTTGTAGAACAGGCAGAAGGATGCTACCTTTCGTCGATGGGACAGAGGCTGAAGCTTGGATGATAGTTCAGGATCTATTAGGTTAGCGACTCTCTTTTGAACCTTGTCTAGGAGTGAGAGACTAGTAGCAGATGCACTGGCCCAAATATGACAACGATACTCCATACATGGGCGAATGGTGGCCTTATAGAAGTACAGGATACTTTCGGGCGTTAGTAGCTTTCTAGCACGGTAGAGAGAACCTACCTTTTTCGCAGCGGTCCTGGCAATGCTCTCAATGTAATTATTCCAACTCATGTTTCCTGTGAACGTTAGGCCGAGGAGTTTAAAAGATGTGCTTTCAGATAAAGAGTCTTTGTCCATTGCTATTGGTGGTAGAGAAGGTTTCTTGTAGTTATTGAAGGAAGCAAGTTTAGTCTTGGCAGCATTGAATGTGACCATCCATTTTTGTCCTCATTCCACTACAGATTGGAGATCATCCTCTAGTGTTTCTGCCATTTTTTTAGATATGCGTTCATTTGTTTTCCTATCGTGTCTGTTATAGAGCGTGGTATCATCAGCATATATACCCATCTCACAGACAATTTTGTCAGGGAGGTAATTTATGAATATTAGGAATAATAGAGATCCAAGAATAGACCCCTGAGGCACTCCCATATTTATATCATATTGTTTAGATGTATGACCATCGAGAACAACCTGGATTTTTCTCTTATCTACGAAGGATTTAATTACGTTATGTATTCTTCCAGTGATACCGTATGATCTGATTCTCCTGAGAAGGCCTTCATGCCATACCCTGTCAAAAGCCTTAGATATATCTAGAGCTACCGCTCTACCCTCCCCTGCTTTTTCAAATTAACACAGATTCATCAAGCAATGAACATCAATCCAATTTTGTGCAAATTGAGGTTGCTAATTCTTAAGGGTTGGCCAGAATCTCACAGAAAACTTCATAAAGACCTTCAACCATACTGGTCTTATCAAGACGAACTCTTTATTGAGAATGTTGTATTGCTAAAAAATAACAGAATACTGCTGGTCCCTAAATCAATGCAACTGAAGATATTATAAAAGTTACATTATGGGCACCAAGGAAGTGACAAATGTAAACTAAGAGCGAAAACCTGTGTTTTCTGGAGGGGGATCAATAATGATATCGATATGATAATACAGCAATGCACCATATGTCAAGAACTCCAGAAGACCCTCATGCCACATGAGATCCCCGTACGACCATGGCAAATCATAGCTACTGACATTTTAGCCTTAACAGTATTAGTTACCTTCTCATTGATGATTACTATTCAAAGTACTCCTTCATTCACAAACTAAAGGAATTCTTCAACGGGGAAGTAATTGGTTGTATCAAGCAAATTTTGGCTGAATAAGGAGTGCCAGAAAGGCTTATCGGTGACAATGGCTCACAGTTTAGCTCTCAATGTTTTAGAGAATTTACTAAAACATGGGATTTTGAGCACATCACCTCTTCTCCCAGATACTCCCAATCGAACGGCATGACAGAACGCTGTGTACAAAGCAGCCATGGAGAAAGTCATACCAAGCAATCGGGACATAAACATGAGCCTATTATGTCTTAAATCAACTCTGATAGATCGTGTTATCCCATCTCTGGGAGAACTACTCTTTAATCGTAAACTGGTCAACAATCTCCCCACAAAATGCACCAACCAAAATGTCCCAAAAGAGGAAATTCAGAATTGCCTACTACAGCGACAGTTGTCGCAGAAAAGACAACATGATTAAACATGCTAAGGATCTCCCTGATCTCAGCTTGGGACAACAGGCGCGAGTATAAGATCAGGACTCGAAAATATGAACTCCAGCGGTCATCAGACGGGCCTGCAATGAACCTCAATCGTACATTGCTGAAACCCCAACAGGACAGGTTCTTTGCAGAAACTGCAGGCATCTCAGGGAAGATACCCAGTTTCCCAATACAACACAGACATTTCTACATAATATACCCTTGCATCACACCCGTTTACACCACCCAACATTTCAAACATCCTGCATATACTCCCAACACACTCGCAAGCATCTGCACCCCTTCTGCAGAAACACACTGACCTACATAAAAACACAGGCCAGCAACAGTTGCGTCCCTTTACCTGGTAATAAAATGGCTTCCGTAGATTAATGATGTCTCGTTATTTCTTCTCCTTACTTATTCGTATTAACAAATATTACACAAAAAGGTACAACACATCGTCTAGAAAACAGGGGAAGTAATGCAAGAATGAAATGTTTCGAGAAATATGCCGGATTGGCAGAAAATGCACGAGGCGCGGGTGGAGTGTTCTCCCTTTGCGCATAAACCTGTATCTGTCAACTATAATCAGTATCTTCACATATATTGCATTCACTTTTCACCTAAAAATATTGCAATAGAAATTTCAACTACTGTATTTTTGTCTGTTACGGATGTTGGTCTAAACATGAATTGCACTCTACAAGCAATCAGTTAGAAACAGCCATAAAAGAGCAACATGTTTTGACAGTGTGAACGCAGCGACGCAGCCGCAGCGTAGTTTCAAGATAAAGACGTGGATTGAGTTGTTTATTTTCTGACAAGAAAACTAACGTCGTTATTAGACTGACTTTTCTAAAGAAAAGGATTGTTTTGTCTTTATGTTCATTAAAAATGGAAAAAGTGTATATGAATAGGCCACCTCCTTTCACCCAGACTTAGACGATGATTATACGAGTATGGAGTATGGGTTAATTATTTGTATTCTATATATTTATATAATTTAACATAGAAATTGCCTTAATATGTTTAATTTCAAGTCTGTGTTTAGTCATTAAAAACTTCACGTGTTTTCTTACAACATATCTTGTTAGTATTTTACATTTATATTACATTTTAGTATCCTCTAATAAATTGCTATTAGAAATAATTGTTAGTAATTTAGAAATTCAAGAAGGGCTGAAATAGAGTTAAAAAAAAAAATCGTCAATTTAGCAACAAAAACAGGTGCTTGTTAAGATAGAGGCGACAGATCGAATTTTTTTTTTTAAATATCCCGTTTTAAGCAAAAACAATATTACTACTTAATTGTTCTGTCGAAAATTTCATTTTTTGTAATGTTAAAAACTAGATGTTGGCGTTATTAATATTATAAGCTTTGTTACAGAAAAAAAAAAGTCTCCGCAACTTTAAAAGTTTCATCCTTGTTTTATAGGGACTGCCAGACGATTGTGAAGATTGGACCGTATGTTTCCGTGACGTCAGATTTGTGTGTACTATACGAACTATGGAAAAGCAGAAGCGACTTAATGATTTTTTAAAACCTTTGTTTATCTTCTTCAAACTGCAACTAATAATTAATCTTTGTTATAATTTTGTTAGGTTTTAAGATTTATGCAGTTTAATGATTAATAATATTATAAACATTTGTATATTAAACATGAAATACGGTTTTACTGAATGTTCTTTTGGTTACCTACGGGCTTCCATTGTTACATGATAAGGGCTGTCCCCTGTTCATGTAAGTATAAAAATAGAGAGATTAGTTAAAATGAAAATAAGAGAAAGCAGAAATCGAACTCTGGACATAAGTTTTAAAGAACAATAGGTTTAAATGGAATGTCCAGTAAATTGTTAATTCGGATGAAATAAATAATAAATAAACTATTCAATTGTTAAAAGAATGTGGATAATAAAATATGGTTAAATAAATTAGATATGTAGGTTAAATTCCTTTGTGGAAACAACACAAGAAAAATAGGTTATTGGGAAATCAATGTCGGAAACGTGCAAAGTCGCGCATGTTGAAACACGTGAATTTCGCTCACGTGGCCGGGATGCATGGATTTCTCAATATAGGAGGTGGGAGTTAGTTGGTCGTGAAGAGAGTCAAGAGACAGTCAGAGAGACAGTCAGGGGAGACGGTCAGTGAGAAAACTCAGAGACAGGCGGACGTCTGAAGCGAGACGTCACTTCAGAAACTAAAATGTGAAACTTTGAGTTCTTAATGAGGAAATCCCGACCGGTCGTGAGGAAATAAATTCAGCATGTGTTTTGTGATAAAGCTCATCTTTGTGTTTTTGATTTCTACAAAAAGGTAAATTGTATTGTTATTATATGTCTGTGTTATAAAATGTCATTACATACACATCTCTCTCTAAGATACAACATCATATGTAATAAGACAAGAACTCTTACTAAGACTCATATCATTACTAATAAGAACTCACGTAACATACGCGCACAAGTGGTATCGTCTAATAATAATAATAATAATAATAACTATATAACAACTCTCAATTTGGTGTTCGTGAACCTTTTGCATCAGCGATGCAGAAACCGAACCTGGGGTCGATACCACGAAAAAAAAAGAAAAAAAGAAACACAACGTTTTAAAGGGGTCCAACATAATTTAAAAAAATAAATAAATAATACCACGGAAAAAGGAAAAATCACACGATCACAGAATTCGAAAAAGAAAAAGAAACACAACGTTTTAAAAGGGTCCAACATAAAAAAAAAAAAATAAATAAATAATACCACGGAAAAAGAAAAAAAAATTACACGATCACAGAAATGCGAAGAAAAAAAAATGAAAAAAAAAAATTTGAACATACACGCACACAGAGAACAAAAGATACAAGAAATATTAAAAAGAAAAAGAAGAAAAGGCCGATATGCCGTAAAAAGAAATTCGTAGTAATGGAAAAAAATAGTAAACAAGTCACCATGCGTAATTCATTGATAAATGAATTGGTCTGTTAAAAAAACACACACACACACACACATACACGCGAATGCAGAGATTGTGTAATCCATTATTGTTTTGAAATTTGTACAAGTGTCATTAGAAAATCTGTGTCAATATGAAATCGTTTGGACGAATTGTTGAATTTAATCTGTCAATCAAAACAGGAATTTCAAAGGTCGCATGTACTCTCTGAAACACCGTGTAAATTGTTTGGAAATGCATTTTGTGTTCATAGTGAACTTTTCGGCTTTTGTGTGTTCATTTATTTTGTTTTTGAAAAAAAAAAGGGACACTTGTTTTGGACAGACTGTTGAATTGTTGTTTGTTACAGATGATTTTTTTTGTTGTTAAAAAAAAAAAATTCATAACTGTTGCAAAATGTTTAAATGTATTAAGGTACTTTTCTTTTTTTTTTTGAAAATGTTTTTATGATGTTGAACAAATATTGTAAATGTCTTATGTAAACTAAATGTTATGATTTTCACAGCAAGAATTCAAAGTTATCCGTAAATATACATTAGATTAAAATGATCTAGTAGAAAATAAGTTAAGACGTATGGTTGGCTTACAGATTCAGTTAGAATTTTAGAAGGGGGACAAGAATTAAAATTACGTAAACGGGTATTTGGAGAGTTTTTAGATGTGATAAGCCGTAAGAAAGATGTTTTGTTTTAGCATTTGATTTTGTTGTTTTTTTTTAGAGATCCTAAAAATTTTTCTCCAAGAAAAGTGACTTGGTAGGGATTGATAAGCACAAGAAGTGCCCCTATACGAAAAATTTGGGAACCTGGTTAATTAAGTGCTTAAAATAAGCTGGTTGCACGTAACGACTCCAAGCAAAGTAGTAAGTAAGTCTTGGCTTAGTTAATAAACAGGCGTTGGAAAGAATACGAAAATTCTTAAGGGGACCAGTAAACCAATGAGAGGTAGTCCCGAGGCAATCACATATAGCTTAATGAAGTAAGAGACAGGCAAAAATATGCCGTAGATTACGTAAGAAAGATATAACCTTGTATTTTTTTTCGAGAAGCATGAATGTGGGATATATCTGCTGGATCTTGGAATCCCTGGTGAGAGAAAAGAAAAATCACAAAAAAAAATCGGGCAATTAGATAGAATTTAGGCCCAATTAAGTTGTTGGGCGTAGGAAAGGTGTTAGTTAGTTAGGGGTGATATTTCTAAATCCTCGTCGAAGTTTCAAGAATCCAAGCAAGGAAATCCGAGTGAATCCGTATGAGAGAAAAAAAGGTATATCTTAAACTTCTGAAGCCAACCACAAAGATTTAAGTATATGAGCTTTGGTATGTCCCGTATGAGATAGTTATAGAATAAAAAAAAAACAAAGCCATACTTGATAAGACTAACCATGCGGAAAGAGAGATCAGAACACTTTTGAGACGAAGGGAGTCGTCCATTTCGAGAAAGGTGAAAACCTCTAGTCTGCGGCATATGGATGGCTGGAAAATAGCTGATGTGAATCATAGGTAAATACCCTGCACCCAAAAAGTAAATGCCAAAAAGATCAGAAAGGTTCTGATCTTATAAAAAAAATAAATAATTGTGAAGTCGGCCGTGAAGGGTTGACTGAAAGAGTTTTT